>NC_082671.1:55388518-55693333 GCF_025265405.1 Mesoplodon densirostris
CAGAGGAATGCACTTGAAAACAATCCCAGAGTTTATTATAGTAAAAATAAAAGAAAATCTTTTAAGTGTTAAGACTACCAGTGTTTATGAAGAAAAAACCCCCAAACCCCAGAAATTACTCTGATAGCAGTGCAGTAAGCTGGAATAAAATCATGATTACTAGAAAAGGTACAACTGTGGTTCATCTTTTATATGAGAGTAAAGATACCAAATAAAGGAAAACAGTGTGAAATTTAGTAACTTAATATTATCTTTTGTTTTTTTTCCTTCCTAATGAGACCTGAAAACTTTAATTCCTTTTTACTTAACACTTAGGACAAGGGTGAATTTCCTTTTGCAAGCTTTAAAACTTCACCTTTCCATCAACAAATTCTAATGAAACCCCTAGTTAAAACCCAAGTGTTGGTTATGTTGTGTTAAATAAAACACATTATGTATTAAAAAAAAAAAACCAGTGTTTTTTGACAGATATTCTCGATTCAAATTATGATTCCAATGAGGGGGGTTTTAACGTGGAGAGCTTGAATTTGAGTCAAAGTACTGTTTTTATGTGGGGGTTTTTTGATGTAATTTTGTGCCATGGAATCTGCAGTTTGTGTGTTCCTGTGTTCCATCCTTTTCAGTGCTCTAGCAGTTGTGCTGGAGGTACTCAGCGTAGAGCTGTGGTTTGCCAGGATGAAAATGGACAAAGTGCCAGTTACTGCAATGCAGCCTCCAAACCCCCAGAGTCAAAGCACTGTGATTCGGGGCCTTGTCCACGGTGGAGCTACGGAAGCTGGGGAGAAGTAAGTCATACTACCTCCTAAACTTGTGGAGATTATGACATCTCCCAAGACTGAAAGTTAAGCACTTCATATTGTTACCGTTGGATAATCTTACTTCACTGTACTACAGAGAAATTTTTTTTTAAATTGAGTCAGTAAAAATATATAAATCACTCATTCATGATAGGAAATATATACTCCAGATTTTTAACAGAATCCTTTGTGCTAGCCAATAGGTCTGTGACCTACTAAAACCTCTCTAAAAGTAGTATATTATTGTTTTAATTTCTTAGAAAATTATACTGATATAAAGATAGACAATTAGAGTGATATATAGGCATGTTTATATCCTTATATCCATATCAAATGAAGGCTGAACCATTCATTTGCTGAATCTTTTAAATGGAGAGCTGTCAATTATTGAGCACTTTCTTCATGTCCTGGCATTCTTTTAGGCACTGGGATTATGAAGATAGTTTAAAAAATGGTTATAATGAATACTAATTCCACCTATATTATGCATGAGAAAGAAGAAAGACTTACATTGGCTTTGGATGAATAAAACAAACCACCTAATTTAATTAGTCAAATATTTTTGCTGAATGATTTTAGTACATATTTTCTCTCCATAAGGAGTTTTGAAATCATTGTTTAAAGATACACTCTGACCAGGTGCTAATAAATAGCAAGTACCTCTTTAAAATATACTTTTACTATTTTCCAAAATAAAAGTAACTTTTTCATTTCTGAGTTAAATCTCATAGTGAAAATTCAAATAAAATGAAAAATTGTGAAAAGATAAGAACTTTTAACATTTGATACATTTCCTGCCAGACTTTTGTTCTGTGTGGGTTCCAGAAATAGGTTCATACTATACATGCCACTTTGCCATCTGCTGTTTTCATGAAATATATATATACTGAACATCTTTCTATGCTTATAAATTTTGATCTCCCTTATTAGCTTTCATGGCTACACAGTCATCTTTTGATAGGATACCATACATTATGTAGTTAATACCTATTACAGTACCAATTCTCAAAATTTTGTCTTTTTTAAAAAAATTATAGAACTAAAACTTTGATTTATTTTTTACCCAGGAAGAATGTTGAGAATTTTAAGGATTCTTATATTTCTTATATAAGAATATAAATATATTCTTATATATTTCTTATAATTATAAGATTATAAGAAAGGATAACTTTAAACTCTAGCAATACTGATTATGTACTCAACATTGAATAAAGCAATATAATATTCTTTTTGAAGCCACATAGTTTTGATTTTTCTTCTTATTTTTAGTGTACACAAACATGTGGAGGAGGAATAAAATCACGATTCGTAATATGTCTATCTCCCAATGGCCAAATGTCACGAGAGCAAAACTGTGAAATCTTAAACAAGCCGCCTAGTGTGGTACAATGTCATGTGCATGCTTGCCCTGATGATGTATCATGGCATCGGGGACCATGGAAATCGGTACGATAGTATTCTTATTTTTATCCTTCTGTTTTGTTTTGTTTTTCTATGTTCCTTTTACTTTAATTTCCTCTCTTCATAAATTGTGATGCACACATTTTATCTTCTGATTTTTTTTAAAGCAGACCATTGGCCCTCTTGGCTTGATAGATTGAAAGAAGAATCATTCAATTTCAAGTACTGTAATATATACATATATATAAAATAGTTTTATATGTATTTATTTTTTTATAAGTGAATTTTGAACCATAGCACTATTCTAATGGAAGTATCTTTCTCCAGTACACCGTTGGCTTGCCCACAAATTAATTGGAAATGTTTTACTATTTACATTTGTACATAATGTTAACATTGTGCTTATAACAATGGCAAGTTAAGGCTGTGTCTTGTTTGAGTATATAACTGTTTGTGGCTTTTGTCTGTCAATGTCCAATAACTGATCTAAAAGCAAGTAACATTCTTGTTTTTATCATTGTTAAACTTAGTATTTTGTTTGGAAATGTGAAAATATTGTATTAAAAAATGTAGAGAAATTTACTTACACAAAGTAAATTAATTGTTTACAGTTTGTCACATACATCATGGAAAAGTATGATTTATATAGTAGTTTAGAAGAATATTCATTTCTTCCACTGTGTGGAGTTACTGTGTTTTGAGCTGTTTTAATTTTTTATTTTTTTGAGCCATAGACAAAATCCATAAATATTTATGAATGATTAATTTCCTCTAGTATTTTTCAAATACCAGGCTTTTAAGAATAATTAATATATAAATATATTGAAATTAGCATTTTGGTCACTTTTGATATTTTAAATCATGAACAACTAAGTATACTTCTCTCAGGTGAAAAACTGATTGGAGTCTATAATCTATTTATAATTAAATTTATAAAGTTAAACAGTTCTTTATTTGGAAAATAATTATAACTCTGGTTTTATATCCAACCCTGATGTGTACACTTGTTTTACTTCACCCAAGTCAAAGCTTTATGATGAAATGTAAACCTGTTTCAATTCATGCTATTTGAAGAACAGGTCAAGTTCCAGTTCAGGCTGAAATTCATCTTTAGAGTCAGTGTGACTGATACAAAACAACAGAACATTTTAACTTTATAGGAGAATCTTAAAGTTAAGTTGCTGCATTAGAGGTAGAGAGCCATTACTTTTCAGGAACTAACAAAAAACGTATTTTGCTATGGAAAGCATTCACATATTTACTTAATAAAATGTTCACTGACCATCTGCTATATCCTAGGTACTGTGCTACAGTAATAATAAAGACATATTTCTTACCCCTATGGAGTTTACAGTTTAGTTGGAGAGATGTGAAATACTGTAGGAACTCATTTTAAAGATATTTTTTGTTAGTCATTTTAGAATGGAAATTCACTTTCTCCTTACTATATCTCTGTTACATTTTCTTTCATTTTATTGGTTTAATTTGCAAGCCTAGTTCTTAATAAGACTTAATCCATAGATTGCCTTCTTGGAATTTTGCCTCAATTAGGAAAGCAGACACAAAGGTTTTATTTTCCCCACTCGTTCATGAATTCATTAATTCACGAAGCATTAGACATTTACTTATGTCTCCTGCTTTGTGCTAGATATTGAAGTTCCTAAAATTAAGTGCTTTTGAATCAGATTTTCTATTTCAGGGGTCAGCAAACTATGAAATCTGGCCCATTGCCTATTTTTTTAAATAAGTTTTATTGGAACACAGTCATGCACAATTTTTTATGTATTATCTATGGCTGCTTTTGCACTACAAAGCAGAGTTCATTAGTTGCAATAGAGACTGGCCCTCAAAGCCTGAAATATTTACTATTTGGTCCTTTCTGGGGAAAGCTTATTGACTCCTGTTCTATTTAATAACCTTATAAAACTTTTTAAATTTAATGTAAAATGTACTTAAAGTTATAGCATATTAGAATAGCAAATATTCATTTGGGGTCAGTTTCAGATGTTTTTGATCCTTTGTTTAACATTTTTAAATATCTTAATGTTTATCAATCTTCTCTACATATTCACTGTAGTATTCACATAATTTTTCCCCAGCTTTATTGAGATATATATGGTCATATTGTATAAGTTTAAGGTGTACAACATCACACAATGTTTCTTGTATTGGAATAATATCTAATACTACATTCCAATATATTTGTGTCATGTTATTTCTTTGTATGTAAATGATGTCATAAGTGAAAAACCTGAATGTTCATTAAAGACCCTGTGTAGAGGTAACTTTTTTCAACCTCACAAAAAACAAATGACCAAGAAAACAATAACCACAAATTAAAAAATAGTAAGACAGAAATATAAAAGTCTTCAATTGTTTAATACATGTTTGTTCCACAAAGGAGTTCATTGACTAATTCAGTCTTTGCACTAGGAAAGAACTATAATTTTTTTGATAAATTGAAGATAAAGATTTAAAAATCACAGTAGATGTATATATCAGAATTTTTATAAACTTTATTTATTAACTTTTTATAGGTATAAAGTAAATATATATCATTAGAGCACCTGGATTTCTTATTATATGAAGAATTTTATTCCTTAAATTAGCCTTTTATATTAAAAGGGTTTAAGTGATCTGAAGTTTTGTTGTTAAAACCAGATATAACCCTTTACCTCTTTCAGTGTTGTTACATATTAGCCAAATTTCAGACTATCTCTACTTAACATATCAGGTTGATATTCTTTCATGTATAACTTTAATTTCAAATCCTATTTACTAGGTTAGAAAATTAAGAAATGTTTGTGTATGTATATATATACGTGTGTGTGTGTATATATATATATATATATATATATATGACATGAAATCTTAAACACTTTTCATTTTAAAGCAAAATTAAAATACCAAGTGCTAAATCATTAAAATGTAACTAGGAAAAATGTTGTAAGTATACATTTAAATTTTCTCCATGTTGGAAACCTTGTGTTGTAATAATTTATAAGCATGATTAAAGAAAGGAATAAATAAATCTTAACGTATGTCTGTTAATTTAATGACTGCATTTTTGTGATTAGTCAATGTGAAATGATTGTATTTTAACCCTTATTAATGATGTGTTGTGGCTTTGTGCTTTGCATAATTCACATGTATGTTATATTTTTATTCCTTGGATCAATACCTAACATGTTTTAAGTCACTGAACAGATCCTGTATTGTAACGAATGCCTCCTTTCTTTTGATGTATTTTTCTTAAATAACAAATTGTTAATTGTTCTTATTAAACATTTAATTGTTGAATAGTATATGTTTTCATAATTTTACTGAGTATATGTATAAGCTACTGCTATTTTTCAGATAATCCTATTAGAAACTAACATTGGTATTTAAAAATAAGATTTATTATTGGCTATCAATTTTTAAATACTAGAGATTTTAATATTCTTTTCATATATTATAAATAATGAATAAAAATTTGTGATGTAAGCAAATTTATTTAGTAAATTAACAATAGAGGGCCTCCCTGGTGGCGCAGTGGTTAAGAGTCCGCCTGCCGATGCAGGGGATACGGGTTCGTGCCCCGGTCTGGGAGGATCCCATATGCCGCGGAGCGGCTGGGCCCGTGAGCCATGGCCGCTGGGCCTGCGCATCCGGAGCCTGTGCTCCGCAACGGGAGAGGCCACAACAGTGAGAGGCCCACATACCGCAAAAAGAAAAAAAAAAAAAAAAACAATAGATATGCTCATGCCCAGGGTAGTCTTTAAAAGATGAGTAAAAGTTTTATTTTTCCTTTATATTGTAAGGGACAGTACATGTAACATAAACTATTCTAGCAAATGCCCTTTAAATAAATTTATATTAACTTATTTTTATTTCCCCCTAAACTTCATTTAAGTGACTTATTTTCCTAGAATATTCCTACATAAAATGAATATTTTTTTATTCCCTACATAAAATGAATTCATGTTTGGTAAGAAAATGATGTGTATTCCATTGTGTTCTGGGGTTAATAATGATCACACAGAGGTAAAGAGAGTATTTTTCCCATTCAAGATTGTTTTTTCCTCTAAAAATGAGAAAATTATTTTTAAAAATGGAAAGCTTGATACTTGAACCCTCTTGATGCTAGTCCTTTTCCCCAAGTGTCTCTTTTTAAAATAATACCCTCCTGTAGCATTATGTTAAAAATATATATATATATATATATATGTGTATATATATAGAGAGAGAGCACTAAATTTCTAATATGATACAATGGAATGTGACAAATAGAGGCGCTTTCAGAAATGAGCATGGGGTAGCCGTACACACCTAGTAAATCTGCAGTTTGTCAATTTAACAGTTTTGTATAAGAAAAGAACACTGAGGAACTGAGCAGAGGGGTCGGGCAGCCTCTTAAACTGTAGCTCCCACTCAAGGTGGAATGAACTCGGGAAGGAACTTGTTACTGGCTCCACTGCTCCTAAGACCAGAATCAGCCAGGGGAACAAGGTAATGTGTGGGGAAATGGTTTCAAGAAACTGTCAATTCTTTGTAAAGTGGAGTGTTCAGTAAAACAATTTATAGTAATCGGTTATTTTCGTAAATTTGGAAAAGACACACGCCAGTATAACAACAGACTGGAAATCTATTTGATTTCCAATTTATCATAGAAATCTGTTGAAATAATGTTTCCATTTATTATATTGCCATATCATTCTATGGTACATTCATCAACTCTCCCCCAAATTATGAGCATCCCCTACGTGTTTGGTGTTGTGTTAGTCACTAGAGGTAAATCAGGCACAATCCCTGTGTACAAGGAGCTTGCAGTTTAGTGGTGAATGTACCAGATAAACAGATGATCAGAAGCAGAATGGGATTCCTATCTTATTTCAGTAACAAATTTGTGATTTATAATATTGAAGACTCATAATATTGGGGACTCAAAAGATTATAATTATCCAAGAATTGGTAATAAGGATTGTATTTGAAAGCATAGTAATTATTCCAAGAGATCCTTCTAGAAAGCCTTAACTAGCAGGAGGTATTCCATTATAACCTGGCTAGAGATGAGTGGCGTCCAAGTCTCTGTGCTAGACGAATAGGTTAGCTTTTGCCTGATCTCAGCATCTTTTTCTTTTGTCTGTGTGTGTGCATAGATTTCATGAATCACCGAAAGGGAGAATGTAGACTGATTTATAGTTTGCCCTAGATATGATGCTTTGAAAATAATTTTGGAGATACAAATGGACCTTGCAGTTTTGAAATGTGTGACTTAGAATTTAAGGAGATAATCTCATGATGAGAATGTAAAAAAGGATACTTGTAAGTGTGTTTGGTTGAGTGAAGTTAGAATGTAGAGTTTAAAATAACTCTAAAAAACATGTCAACGTGAAATGGTGATACTGCTATATTTTTCTTTATATGAAGAAAATGGATGGTCATGTTTCCATTGTAATTCTATTTTCCCAGGCATAATGCTTCAGAATGTTTAAGAATTTCTGGAAATAGATTTTTAGATGTTCTAGAAGAACAGTCTCAGTATTCTACAATATCTATGCGCTGTATGAGATATATAGGCATGTTAATATTAGTGCATTTATTAGATCCCTAATTTTTTGTTATAATTTTGTGTCGACTTTCGGTAGACTGAGAATCAGATTTTAGTTCCTATATAATTACAACAGAGTCAAACATTAACACTTTAAAGGGTCTATTTGACATTTTCTAGACAATTAATTTCTAATTTTTAATTATATGTACATTTCTCAGTAAAATATTTTGAACACATACCCTTATATATTTTTATATATCTATACATTGCAAGCATAAACTAATATATAAATGTGATTTATAGAACATATACATTTAAAAGGATAAGATGAATATTTAATATTAAATATATTTTTAATTTTATGGATAATAAAGTTTTTCTCTCAGTGAACTATTATTGTACTCATCTCATGTTTAAAAAGTGGTAGAATGTTTCATTAGTTTGAAAATCTTGTTTCAGTACTGTTAGAGCAATTCAAAAGTCTGGTTTATTCCAATATATGATTTCAGTAGCTTCCATAGCTGAAAAAAATTACTTTGCTAAATGCATACCTCCATATAACAAAGTTTATCACTGGATGTTCCTGTTATAAACTAGTCATTGATTTTAAATCATTGGATCATACCAGTTATTTTAAAAAATTTTATTGAAAATTGGCAAATTTCCATTTTTCATTCTGTCATTTGCTTCTTGCAAAGTACTGGAAGGGGTTATATCTTTATATTTTAGCAAATACTGTTAAAACAGTGAAACTGAAAGATTTGGAAGCAATTTAAACTTATTAGAAAATCTTGCTCCAAAGTTTTAAAAATACACTGGAGAATTTTTGTCGTTGGCATACTTATGGTAACAAAGTCCCATAACACTAGAAACACTTCCAAACATTTCAAAATGTTCTCTCCTTAGAAGGATTTTCCAAAAGCAGTTGCCTTCTCATTCAATCTTAAATGTCTCCTTTATCTTAAAGGAGAGATTATAAGTCTATTTGTTTAAGTGACAGGTATAACATTTTAATCCTTATCATAGAAAAAATCAGCAAATTTGGAACAAGCCTCTTTTCATAATAGAAAAATTAGTAATTCATCTTCATGATCCCATTTGGTAACTTGAACACAATCAGCAAAACTCTGTGGCTTAAAACTGAAAAACCAGCAGGAGCAGTGTGTCATGGCACTCATCTGATTAGAGTGTTATGAGTTGATACATGTACTGTAATCTGTTCATCTTCCTAAGTGGGTGTGTGTGAAGTGTGGTGGGTACACTGAAAGTGAGTGACAAGTGATGATCTCCCTGCCAGGATACCTAATATGCATTACGTATCAGGCTGACATATAACCCCATATAGTAAAGCTTATTTTCTTACTTTAGATGAAAACAAACGTGAACAGAGACTATTAAAAAATGTTTTTGGTACTCCATTGAATCACCTTGCCTCTGAGATATACTTGAGACTTAACGGTTCAGTACATCTCTAAAACCTTATATGTTACACAGTAAAGATTGGAATTATGTAATTTGTTTTCATAGACACCATCATCTGCTTCTTGGTTGTACTCCCCTACCCACATGATTGGGTAAACTTAAACTCACCAATGTACCTAAATCTAGTAGGCTATATCTAGGAAGGTACTCTCTCATGTCCTATTGTGATATGACCTTTGCACTAAAACCCTGGTATCATATAATATGCATTATATGACATTCATATATTTGTGAAAGTTAAATGATGTATTACAAAGTTTTTGGTAGATCACATAACAAATTCTTCTCTATCAGTTGTAACTGAGCTCTAAGGTGATCCTCTAAGACCGCTCTGAGCTATTTTCAATCTCCCTGCACTTTTGACATTTTGCAGTTGTGACCCAGGGAAACTCAGAGACTTTGGAGGTAACTATGAAGGGAATGGTGGCCACTGAGCTCCCCAAAATTAATCCCCATCAATCCATTCAAGATTATTAAGAGCCCATCTATAACAGGCACTGGGCTAAGAAAGCTAAAGATGAATAAGAATGACATACTGTACTCAAAGGACTCACAGTCCAGGGAAAAAATAAATATATACACAAATCACAAGGCAGAAATGGATGTCATGGAAAGTCAGAAAATGTGCATCCAGTTGGAGAAACGTAAGGCTTTATGAAGAAGGCATAAGCCTTGATGGGTAGATAGGATTTGAGTGGGAAAGGAGGAACCAGGTTGGAGATCACCCTGAGCAAAACCAGAGGCCAGAAAAAGTAGTTATTTGACTAGTGTAAGTTGGTTTGTGAGAGACAAGGGGCAAGAATAAAGTTAGAAATATGAAATATGAATTGGGCCATAGCAAGGAGGACCAATAAGTATCATGCTTAAGAGAATTTAAAAATGGAAAAATTCTTTAAGTTTGTTAAAAAACATTGAATTTTTTGGAGTGGGAACACAGCAGTGTTTTAGGAAGATTCATAGGCAATTCTCATCATAAAGTATAAACAAACACATTGAAAATATCAGAGACTGGAGATGAGAAGTCCAAGAGGGGACTCTTCTAAAAGTTTAGAGTGATGATTTAGGGCCCGTTCAGTTACTCATCACGTGTTTATGGATTACTCACAACACTCAGGTTGTAGTGGAGTAGAAGAAGCTGGTAGAGGAGAGATTCATGGGACTATTTTTTGCAAATGGGAGGAAAAGATGTATAAGAGAACATCTTGTCAAGTACTGTATTGTCAAGATAATAAAGTTGAGAAAAGTCATGTTGGATAATTTTGAGATAAATTAATTTTGGGCTTGAAGAGTAAAAAATTTGGGCAATGAGTCAAGAATTTACTATGATTACAAACTGCAGATTGAGCAGCCCATTTGATGGTGTATAACTTGGCTTTGTATTAGTTTCACGTAAGAGAATATAATCTTGACTTCACCAAGAGAAATGTAAATTTTCATTTACCAAAAGAGTTTGAAACAATATCATTATTCCTAAGCCTACTGAAACTTTTAATAGTAAGAAGATTCTAGATCTTGTGATTAAGAGTTGTGGTGTTAGAATGCCTACGCTTGAGTTAAAACTGCTATTATTTAACTGAGTGACTTTTGGAAAGTTACTGAACATTTCGAAGATTTTGTTTCATAGAATATAATAATAGTGCCTAGCGAAAGAGGACACTTTTTAGTATTAAATGGACAATGGGTAAAGTAATTAGCATAGGGCCTGTTTAAACTTAAAATTCAATGTATTTTGCTTTTTATTATCACTTATCCAATAATAAGTACTAACCCTCTTTCCTCAAAAAGCTAAAAATACAAATGCAGTAGATAAGTATAACACATTGAACAACCTGAAACAAGATCTACTGAAGCAAAAATACTCTAGTGTAAGAAAGAAATCAATTCGGACTAGAGTTTGGCTTCTTCAAACTTTTAAGACATGTGACATTCAGCAATACTTTCAATCATAAAGGTACAATTCAGTGAATTTTAGTGAACACACCTGAGTAGCCAGCACCCAGACCAAAAACAGCACCCCAGAAATTTCCCCACATACCCCTTGCAATCACTATACACCCCAAAGCTACCTGTATTCTGACATCAAATATCACTGATAAGTCTGCCTGTCTTTGGACTTTATACAAATGGAACTTAGAGAATTTGTTTGTGAGAGGCACAATATGACATTTGTGTGATTCATTCATGTTGCAGGTAATTGTAGTTTCTTATTACATTCTAGTACTGTATGAATAAATTTGTTGTGTGACTAAATTAATGAATTTATATGAATATTCTCCAGTTGACAAGCAATTGGAGTTGTTTTTAATTTGGGATTTACAAATAATGCTGTTATGAACATCTCTCACACATGTCTTTGGTGAACATGTATATGCACATCTGTTGGGTAGGTAGACAGGAGTTGAATCTTGGTTAATGCTTAGGTTCTGGTTTAGTAAATACTGACAGACAGTTTTCTGAAGGGTTGTATGGGAATTACAGTTGCTCCACATCCTTCTCAACACTTGATATTATCAGACTTTAAAATTTATAATTTTCATGGATTTCTCTTAAGTTATTCATTCAGTAGATATTTACATAACAGTTAGTGTGTGTTAATGATGGTTGCATAGTACTAGGTGTGGAGGATAAAAACACGAATGTATCAGGAGATAGAAGATATTACATATTACAGCTGGATAAAAAAAGACTAAAGCAACAACAAATTAATACATTTAAAGAGATGACTATCATCATTTTTGAGACAAACGTTTCTTTTAATGTGATATTTATTAATAGCAGGAAATATGACTCTAACCTAGTTCCAAAATATAAATAAAAACAGAATTGAAAATACTGTGGCAAGCAGTCAGACTTCTGGGGAAGAGAACTTTGGTGAAATTATTAAAATTGTCAGAAAAAGCCTTGCCCAAAGTAGAACCATTTTTTATTTCTAGCCTGTAATTTTTTCAGGATATAAACATATTCACAAAAGTTTTTTTTTCTTATTGTAGACTTTACCCATCATAAACAAATGCAAATATAATAATATTCAATTGGTAGAACCAGAAAGCACTTTGTGTGATTAAAGATGAATCACTCTGAGATATCATTAAATATAGTGTGAGAATTAAAATGTGCCATGTAAATGGTGATGTGTGTTCTGTGAGAATATATTCTTTATAGGAGAGTGAAAGAATAAAAGGAACTTTTTACTGCCACACTAATAAAAAATGACTCTATATTCTACCACCAGAGTTTGCATCCTTCCATCTGAGGGAAGCTTTTTTACTGTTTATTCATGGGCCTTAGGAACATTTTCAGATCTAGGAATAGGGAAGATAATCAGGCCTGGCTCCTCTCACATCAGTGGACATTTCTTCAGCATCCAGGCTCAAAAGAACAGTAGGAGCTCATATGGGCTCCAGTCTCCAAGTCAGCATTTCATTGCTAAAATTGGCAAGATCTTAATTTTAGATGAAACCAGGAGACACTTCTCATCTATGCTGATCCACAAGGCACCCCATAGAATCAGTAAAAGAACAACAAAAATCTTGGAGAAAGAGATCTAAATTACATGAAGCTTTCTTTTCTGTGTAATTTTTGTAGAATGAAGGGCCATTCAACTCTACCTCATTCAGATAACATAAACTGCATATTTAAGTGATGTTTTTTGTATGTATTTGCTCATTTTTTTCTACATAGCATTTATTCATTCATTTATTCAGTAAACATTTATAGATGTGGTTTCTGACCTTATTAAGTTTAGAATTCTCATTTATTTTTTATTTCAGCATCTTTAATGTGTGGGCATATTTTGGTAGAAAGTCTAGTTATTTTTGTTGATGCATAATTTATACATGAAAATCATCCTAATATCCAAATTTCTATTATGTTAACAAGGATATGGTATTTATTTAGATATAATTAAATAGGCCATTTAAGATTACAGTTTATATTGAGGAGAGCTTTGGAGACGTTTTTTGTATTTCATGAAATTAAACATTGTCTTCAAGTTTTTGTGCCTGTGTCACTCTCAAACTATGAGGATTTTTTACAGTTATTTTTAAGTCAAAATATGGAGAAAACTTGTACATAAAACTCACTTCCTTATCGACTGGGAAAATGTTTCCATGTATATATATTTTAATGCTTAGGAAAACTCTAGAGAAGTTTTTAAAAGAGAAATTAATTGGAAAGATTTTAGCTGTGGCTATGATAATAAAAAGCAGATTCTTTTTTTTTTTTTTTTTTTTTTTTTTTTGCGGTACGCGGGCCTCTCACTGCCGCGGCCCACCGCACAGGCTCCGGACGCGCAGGCTCAGCGGCCATGGCTCACTGGCCCAGCTGCTCTGCGGCATGTGGGATCCTCCCGGACCGGGGCACAAACCCGCGTCCCCTGCATCAGCAGGCGGACTCCCAAACACTGCGCCACCAGGGAAGCCCCAAAAAGCAGATTCTTTTTTTGAAAGCTATTTTATCAGAAACTAAAATTTAAAAGTCTGGGAATAACTTCATGATTTCATTCAGATAACTATGTCATAATAAATGAGGCAATATAAAACTATAAGATTTACTTGAAATTTCTTAAGAAGTAAAGGATGGTATATTCTCCTACCAATGGATGTCCCGTAATTCAGGTGTGCAGAAATTTGCATTTTCTCATTTGAGTAAATAATACAACTTTAAAAATAAACCCATAAATATATATCTAAAAAGTTAAATTATTGTGATTCTTGAAATGTTTTAAAAATACTGTTTTCTTACATTTTTTGGTATTATACCTTTAAAATTGGGAGAGACTTTCAATTTCCTCTTTCCTATCCTTCTACCCAAAGCATACATTATTTACTGTTTTTCATCTGAATTATACACAGTTTCTAGGTTGATGAACATTTCTAAAGTTGGAGACCATACATAACACAACATAATCCACTTCTTTTTTGGAAAATTATATGATTGTTCTTCTGTACTTTGGGGTAAAATTGATATATATGGAATATTCCTCTGTAACTCTCATTCTGCACCCTGAAGTAAGAATACATCAAATTCCTCCTCTACAGGGCAAATACTTGAAGGAAGCTATTTTTCTGTTTTCCTGGTTAAATATATTTATTTTGTTCAACTCTTTAATCATCGCAATCACCTTTTTTTACTTCTCTCTCAAAATCTCACATCTAGAATTTCATTCATTAGCAAAAATGGTCTAACTGTAAAAAGAATATTGCCACCCTTAATATGAACACTGAGACCAATATAATCAATATTGCATCAAATTTCAGTTCCTAGTGGTCACCTAGTTTTTTTATACTGATCTTACATCAGTATAAGCTTAATATGTATAGTATATGATACTGTTATTAATCATTTTATTTTTCCTTAACAGTAGATATTTTTAAGTAAAAGTATAGAACTTCTATTTTTTTATCTAGTAGTTTGCATTCATATAGTTTTTATTTAAATTCTCATATTTGACTTTTAAATAAATCCTTCCAACTTTATGTCACAAGTAAATTGGGAAGCATGCATTTCATGTCTTCATAAAGTAATTAATAGTCTCCTCCATACCCAGGTGGATCCAGAGCTCAAGCACATACCTCTAGAGAGAGCTCACCCAGTTTGGCATTGATCTCCATTAATGAACTAAATATCGATTACAGTTTTGAATATAGTCTTATTAATGTAACACATGTACATAGTTAAAAAAATAAGTGGTGCTAAAATGCTGATAAAGAAAAAAAGCTATCTCCTGTTGCAGTCTTTCCTAACCCAGAATTAATCTTTAAATCCTTTTATCTATGTCTTCTGATATGTATTTCCTTATTTCCAAACAGGCTTACTCTGCTATTTCTTGATGCATCAAAAAAACACAACAAATTACTTATTTACTTCCTTTTATAGAGGTTGACGATTTAATTCCTAAGTGGACCGCTAATTTTCTAATCCTATCTTCAAAATAAATCTTGATTCAGTCAACAGTTAGTGTTCCTTATGTCAGTGTGAAGCCAAGTAGTACTTTGAAGCACTGTGCTCCTTTTTGAAAAATTAATTAATTAATTAATTTTTTGGCTGCGTTGGGTCTTCATTGCTGCACGCGGGCTTTCTCTAGTTGCAGTGAATGGGGGCTACTCTTCATTGTGGTGCGTGGGCTTCTTGCGGTGGCTTCTCTTGCTGCGGAGCACAGGCTCTAGGCGCGCGGGCTCAGTAGTTGTTGCGCACGGGCTTTGCAGCATGTGGGATCTTTGCTTTGCAGCATGTGGGATCTTTCTGGACCAGGGCTCGAACCTGTGTCCCCTGCATTGGCAGGCGGATTCTTAACCACTGCGCCACCAGGGAGGTCCCTAAAGCATTGCTCCTTTCTTGCACAACTCTTTGATTTTCCTAGAGTTAATAATTGCTTCCTTTAAAAATTTGCTTAGTTTTTCTTTGAATGTTCCAATTATTATTTTTTCTCTCAAGTGCTTGAACAGGTGTATAAAATCTCTATGGATGTTTTTTTCTAAATGCTCAGATATTTCTCTTTCCTAGACTCCTCCCAGAGCCCCCTGACCCCCATTCATCCTCTTTTGATCTGGCCAGGACAAACAACCTTGCTGACCATTCTCTAATCCTGTGAAGTCTTTTCACTCAGTTTCGATGTTGATGACTTTTCCTTGCATCACATTTTTTTAAAATTTACTCTTGTATATGAAAACACTTTTCCCTGTATCTTCTAGAAAGATGAAAAATGGGAGATACATTTTTCCTTTTGTGCAAATCTGAAAATGTCTTTGGTCAATCCTCATATTTCATTGATAATTTGGCTGGTTTTAGAATTCTGGCTTGAAAATAATTTCCTTCAGAATTTTTAAGGGATTACCTTATCCTCTAGCATTCTAAGATGTCTGGTGATTCTGACTCCTGATTTGTTATAGGTGCCTTTGTCTTCATGTCTATGCCACTGAAGCTTTTGGTATCCTTGTCCCTGTTGTTCTGATATTGCATGATAAAGTGACTTAGTGTTTGTGTGTGTTTAAAATTCAGTTTGTTAGGCATTCTATAGGCCCTTTCATTAAGGAAACGTGTTGAGAAAATCAATTTTGTTATTTCTTGGATTAAGAGTGCAACTATTTTCATTTTTCTTTCTTGAACTCTTTCTAGTTGAATATTAGAATTCTTGAATTGATCCTCTAATTCTCTTGTTTTTATTCTCTTATTTTCTGTCTCTGTCATTTGGTTTTACTTGATGGGAAACTTTGTCAGTGTATAAACCATCTCTGGAATTATTTATGTTATTACATATTTAATTATCCAAAGCCTTTTCTTGCATTCTAATTGCTTTGGAGTCATAGTATTCTATTCTTTTGCCCATACAACATCTAGTCTCTCTCTCTCTCATATTAATTACTGTGATTTTGAGGGGAGATTCTCTCTTGATGGTCTCCTTATCCTTTGGACCCTTTCTTTGGGTAAGGGTGGGAGTGGTTTTCTGGTTTTCCTATGGAAGTATTTTTTTTCAAAAGTTAATAATTTTCTGCAGCTCCTTCATATTTAAGAGTAAGGCACTAGAGAATTGATATGAAACTGCGTTTGGATAGCATCTAGTGACTGATGTTATTCCCTGTAAGTCAATAGTTTAAGGTCTTTTTTCTTGGAGACCCAGTTTCTCAGAGAAGAACACTTGAATGCCCTGCCAGTGAGCAAGAGTACTCTGGGCAGAGAGACTAAGAGTCAAGAGTTCAATGTGTAGAATTCCCTTATTCTTCCTCAAGCATCCCCAGCTCTGGAACTCCCACAAGTTAATTTCTCCAAAGAATAAACCCCTCATCTGCCTAAAGAGGAGTTGTGGAGATGTAGCCCTTCTTGTTGCATCCAGGTGCTAAGTGGCTCAGAGGTCTTGCATGTACAAGGTTGTCTTGCTTCACATTGATCTTTTCTCTTCTTTTCATCTTCCAGTCTGTTTTATTTGCTTTGACTTTGTGGGTTGAAAAAAAAATCAAGGAGGGAGGGGGAAATGAACACATATGATCACTCCGTCATTTTTAACTGAAACTGGTTAGGTTTTTTTTTTTTTTTTTGACCATATGTCTATTCACCTCGTATTCTACTTTCTCTTCCTTCTCTCCACTCTGAAATAACTTGAAGTATGTCTGATGAGTTTTTCGGCATCTTAATAAACAGAATTTTTTTACAGGGGGAACAAGATAGGGTCTTACCTGAATTCTCTTGAGGTGGTTACCCTCCTTCTCTCACTACTGAATGAGCTACAAATGTATGAGTGTTGAACGATGCCCCTATTCCATTCAAGTGTTTAATAGAGAAACCCACACTATGGATTGTATTTTCACTACCTTTTTTTAAATTTATTTACTGAGGATTTGGGAAAGGAAGAAAAAGACAGGGGAACAGAGGTTTAATATGACTTTAGAGTATTGTGTCAAGCACTGTTTTAGGTTCCTTCATCCATTATGCCCTTTAATCTCACAACTACCCTGAGGTGTAGGTGTTATTATTGCCACTTTATGATGAGAAAACTGAGGACTAGTAAGGTTAAGCACCCAGCCCAAGGCTGTTCAACTGCTGACAAATGAGGTTCAAGTGTAGGTCTCTGATTCCAAATCCCATGCCCTTTTTATTATTCTATCTTCCACTCCCCAGTAGTAAAAACTATAAAACCCTGCCTTAAATTTTAACATAAATAATTTTTATCTGATTAATATAATTTTAAAATTAGCTTAAGTTCACTGAAAAATTAATCCCCAAAACATTTTTGCCTCACAACTTTTATTGCATATGATAAATAGACATAAATAGGTGCAGTGGGTATCACTCCTTTAATTTCAACTCTGACTTTTCCCTTATCAAAGCCTTCATAGAGCTCATTTTTTATTTCTCATCTGAGAGTTCTCTGTGCATATTCCTTTTCAGATCTTTATAACCCTACTTGAAAGCAAACTTCTTGGCTTTACTTCTGTTAACTCCCACAGCTAGCATGAAAACATTTGTAGAAACCTGAAATGGTAAATCCTGCTATTCTGTTGGCACTTGATTTTAAGAATTTTGTAAATGTTACCATAGTAAGTAATGCCTTGAAAGCCAATCTATTTTTTTAAAGGTATGCTTTAGTTATTTTTCTGATTTCTTTACCTTTTTATGGTCTACCCACACTGAATAGTTTTCTGCTTTGTTCCATCCAGGAAAGCAGATGCTCATGGTTCTGAATGCAGCTCCCAGGGGTTAAAATGTGGGTTTTTATCACGGAACGTGCCATACCATCTAACAAAAGTAATGTCCCAGTTGTTGTGATTTGTATAA
The DNA here is from genome assembly GCF_025265405.1 of Mesoplodon densirostris. Lineage (NCBI taxonomy): Eukaryota > Metazoa > Chordata > Mammalia > Artiodactyla > Ziphiidae > Mesoplodon > Mesoplodon densirostris. Next base: position 55,407,005 of record NC_082671.1, read on the forward strand.
AGACATCAAGAAAAAGTAAATGCACAATAATGGCCCCTAAAGAATTGTTAAAATTAGACAAGAGTTATATTATACTCATATTGACAGTAACAATTTTTTTCCTGATACCATGTAATTGTTAAGATTTGTGTTAGTGAGTCAATAAAATCTCTGAACAAGAACTCTTTAGATGAGATTTTACGGAGGAGTCTGAAATGTTCATTACTCCTTTGTAATGCACACACACTATACTATTAGACAGGAAGCTAAAAGAATAATCTACAAGCTTTAAACTAATGCCAGTTTTTCCTGAGTCATTTTATTTGTTACAAATAGTGTTTACATTTTGAATTAGAGTTACATTTACTGTTGCTTCTAGCAAAATAAACCTGAGTTCAGTAACTCATGTTTGCAGGTTTATAAGGATTGTTTATCAAATCTTATTATTGAAGAAAATGAATCCAATAATTGAGTATTTTAGTTATCATATACTGGGGTGATTTTTATCCTAATTTTCTAATATTTATGTGTGGAAAACAGCATACGATAAGTGAAATTTTCTGTATAAAGTACTTGCATGAGTTATTGTAATTTTGCTTCATGTTTTATATTTGAAAGTGAAAATAATCACAAAATTTTTCCATAGACATAATTATATTATAGTAAATTATATTTAAATATTACTTGCAATTGAATTAGCCAGATAAATTGTACATGAGATAATTGTGTTGCATTGGTTAGCTTAGAACTATAAATCCATTTTGTGTGTGTATGTAAATATATACATATATACCGCCCCCCCAAATTTTAGAACATTAGAAATTAATATATTATAATATTTACAATAATATAAATGTAGTGAAAGTTTACTGGATATGTTTGTTATTAAGCATATATTTCTTTTTCTTTTTCTTTTTTTTTTTTTTTTGCGGTACCCGGGCCTCTCACTGTTGTGGCCTCTCCTGTTGCGGAGCACAAGGCTCCGGACGCGCAGGCCCAGCGGCCATGGCTCACGGGCCCAGCCGCTCCGCAGCATGTGGGATCCTCCCAGATCGGGGCACGAACCCATCTCCCCTGCATCGGCAGGGGGACTCGCAACCACTGCGCCACCAGGGAAGCCCCTAAGCATATATTTCTTTGTCCTTTAAGTTGAGACTCAAACATCTTTGCAAATGAATCTGACTTGAAAAATTTTAAATGTCTAAATTTGCAGATTTTAAATATAATCAGATACAATGCAACTGAATGAAATATTTCAGTAGTACATATTCTAAAAACCAAATGCTATCTTGGATTATTAAAGCTGCATAGTCAAAGGGTGTCTGTAACAGGTTAAAAAGGAAATATTCAAACTCCATTAAACTTTAAAACTCTAAGTATAATCTTTCAGGAAATACTATGAATGGGGTCCCTGTTGATAAGATTTAGTATCTTACTCCTTACTGCACATATGCATTGAATTAAAGGAACAGTGGCAGTACTATATTTACAGAGTTGACACTCTACTCTTAATATGCATATTTTTGTCATTTTTTTGCTTCTCTTTAAACAGAGAGATACCCTACTCTACTCTACTCTGGCTGTTTTGCTCTAACTACTTCAGTGTTTTACTTCTCTAATAATTTTGGAGCTCAATTTAAAATAGTATTCCACCATTGTAAGGAATGCCCTTAATTACAAAGTATTAATAGTTGTATAAAACTCATAGCTAATATTTTTCTATACTGGGGCTTTTCTCTTAGATAAATAGTTATCGTTGTCTTCCTGAAATTTAAAAAAACATGCTGTTCCTGGGGTTTAGATGTGGCCTGTTTGTTTGATTAGCCTCTTTATTTTATTTAGAGAATGTTATAATAGGCTTCTTAAAAATCAGAAAGAAAAAATGAAACATATATATCCATGGATGCATACACACAATAGTGTTTTATTCCATAGAATATCTAATTTCTGGACTGTTTTGGCCTGAAACTCTATCATTTCCCTTTGTAATATGTCATTTCATAGACAATTTTTTTGTTTCATAGGAGTGTTGTAAAGACATTTAACATAATCACCAAAACATCGTTTTAAAAAATTCTCTGGCAAAATAGCTATGATCAAAAATTTTCCATGAAAAATTTAAAATTTAACTTTACTATAGAAGCATACAATCGTTTAGTTTTGAAAAGTTCAAAACAAAGATAAATAATACATGTTCCTATAGTGAGAAATTCATTGATACTTTTGGAATTGCCATAAAGACAAAGAAAACCACAACTAATCCTCTCAAATTATTTCCACAGAGACACTTCAAGTACCTGATTATGTTTTAGCTACTATGATACGTTTGTGTTTAAATCAAAACCTCTCCATTTTATTCATTGTAAATTGATGCTTCTTATTCAGTTGCACCTGTGTTGATAGAAAGCATTTCTGGTTTGTAGTGAGAAGGTATATTTGGACTTAGATTTGTAATGTGTAATGATTGTACACAGTTAGCTCTCCTAAAACAAAAAGACTGTGTGAACCCCTTTGTCACTTGGTAGCAGGTTTTCCTTGGTTGTCTTAGCTAATACCTGTCATACAGTAAGCAATAGGATAGAAATGACTTCCAGCCATCCAGTTATGAGCTTTCACATTTTCAACAGATCACTGTGGACCTTGCTGTCAGGAAACAGAGAAAATGTGACATCTAGAAATAAAGTAAAAATTCATTTCTTTATTAGATTGTTTGATGACTTAACGATTATGTTTCGAAAAACAACCAGAAAATTCCAAAGATTCTGAAAAGTAAGGTGAAATTGATTAATAGTAACTCACTTATTTTTATTCAGTTTTGTATTTTCTTGTTAGTCATTTTTTGCATAATAGCAACATTGGAAAACTAAAATTAAGTCAAATTATGCTATTTCTGATAGCTGAAAAACTAAATGTCATTATTTTTAACTATCCCTGAAATGGTTCATGATAAACCATAATATAGAATAAAATGTTTACGATAGTATTATCAAATTTTGATAATACTTGTTTAATGTTAAATATTTTCCTTATCAGCAAATGAAGAGGAATGTTAAGGAAGCTGTAGTTTAATTGTTACAAGACACTTCTAGTTCTGACTAATTGACCTTGAATGACTAACTGACCCTGCTGACTTTAAACAATGGGGTCATTGCCAAATTTACTGACTGAAGTCCATTTAGAGAACTGGAAATTATTTAGGCTAAAATATTGAATTAATTAGGAAATTTTAAATAAAAAACCGAGAATCTATGTGAATTGCTAAGTTTTTCTGTAAAAAACTGTGCTTTCACTGATTGGTTGCTCATCTTGATAATCATTAAAAATATTTAATGTAAAACTTATAGTTGATGTTATAGCTCTTTTCTAATATTAAGTGTTTCTAATAAAAATTTCCTAATATAAAATGTCAAATGTTAACTTTAGTACTTATTCTTAGAGTTATTTAGCTAAAATTTACGTGAGGAACATAGAAACAAAAATATACTCCTTCATCCATAGATGACACTATGCAGTGGCAAGTGAAATAGACATTTCTAACCAAATTTCTAGTCTAGCTACTTTTTTTTTTGCCTAGCTACTTTTCTAGTCAAACTTAATTAAAATAGATCCCATGAATAATTAATTCTTACTCTTAACTTTGACTTCACTTGTTTTTCAGTGGACCAAACTTTAGGGTCTTTTCTTTTTTCTTTTTTTCTCTGGTTTTCAAAGAGCTAGCTAAGGGATCTTTATAGCTAAAATTGAGCCTGACCATTACTATGTAATTTAAACATTAAATTTAAAACATACCATCTAAAGTCAGCTAAGGTAGCACCAGTGAAATAGTTATTATTTTAGGAGAACTATGGTTCATGGTACAATGGAATTATTTTTTATTTTGAGAAGAAGAATGGTTCATAACACATTAAATTAGGAACAAGTGATTCTGGGGTTCTTTCTACTTTTCATGATTTCCTGCAATAAGTCTGTTCCCAGTAGAATTTATAGTCTAGCAGGGAAAAGAAACAGGGGAAAAGGTAACCAGGTATTGAGGTATAAAAGCTCTGTAAGAGTCACATCTAATCTAGCCTGGACTGATATCCTCCAGCAGCCAAAGGAGGCTTTGCAGAGGGAATGAGATTTAAAACTCAGCACTGAAAAATATATAGGGATTGAAATGGAAGAAGGGTGCTGGGACTGGAGGACATGACATGTGCAAATGTCGTGAGCTGGGAATTAGCAGAGTGTTTTCCAGGAAACAATATTCTCTCTCTATGTCATCTTCCCATTCGCTTTTACATTATGGGAGACATTTTCAAGGTTGTCCTTCATATAATTAACATTAAGTTTTGCAGGATTCTTTTTATTCTTTATTAATTTTAATATTTTTTTTTACATTTTGCTATAGCATTATAAATTCTTTAGAGTTTTTTAAGTTTGACCCCTTCTCTTGTTTAAAAAATTCCTTTCTCCTTACCTTTACCCAGACATTTATATGAAATAGTCATTCTTTTACTAATATTACATATGAAAAATAGAGGTTGAGTGAGATTAAAGAACTTACATACAGTTACCCAGTTTGTTGTCAGTAAAAGGCATTTTATACATGACAAGGGTATAGTGTAACAGTTACTTTTCAGGTGTATTTTATTGTTAATTAGGGTACATACTAATTCTCCCAATATCAGTATGTTTCCCACTGCTTTCAGAGAGGATAGAGACCCAATCACCATTACAGTTTATGAAAGTCTAATACACACACACAAACCCCACGGTTTTCCATTTCCTAGAACTGGAGCTAGGTAAACTTCATTTCCTTATTTTATTTTGTCTTGCAATTTAAGTTTCTAGAATTAAATTAACAAGTTTCTCACAAATTGTCAATTCATTCATTCTTCTATAGTATCTTTATATGCAAACAAAGCAATTATCCACACTTCCAATATCAGAAGTAATCATTCTGTAATTATGTACAACTTCATTTGAAAAACAAGAATAGTCTTGTTCCAAAGTTAATCATGTGAAAATGGACTCATTAATTCCAACTGCCCATCTTGAGACTGAATATGCCAGTCAACTGCACAATTCTGGATATTCTATTTTATTTTTAGGGCTTGCAAATTCTACATTTGCTTTGAATGCCCTGTTTTCCTTAAATAGGCACGTGTCTTCACCTAATTTATAAGAATAGTCAATTCAGATTACTTACATTTAATGTCACCACTTCCTATAGCTATTGCTCCTTAGTATTCATGGAAAAATCTCAGAAAGAGTTAGTTAGTAAGACTGTCAACTAAGGATGACAGAGGTGATTTTAAAGAAAAAAAAATTTTGACAAGAATGCTGGAAATAAATTATACAGTTAATCAAAAAATGGTACAGATGAACCAGTTTGCAAGGCAGAAATAGAGACACAGATATAGAGAATAAACATATGGACACCAAGGCGGGAAAGAGGGGTGGGGTGGTGGTGGTGGTGGTGGGATGAATTGGGAGATTGGGATTGACATGTATACACTGATATGTATAAAACAGATTAATAAGAACCTGCTGTGTAAAAAATAAAATAAAATTCAAAAAAATATATACAGTTAATAAAACCTCAAGGGAATAGGATGGTATCAGGGATATAAAATAGAGAAAAACAAAAATGAAAAGAATTACTGGGGTCCCAGAGCAAAGAATGACCATGTTTGGGTTTTTCTACCAAATAAGCTATTTTGTGGAAACGTTACAACTCAGAATGTATTGTGGTTTGAGAGAAGGAAGGTAACATTTCACTAGTTATTTACTCTATGACTGCTTCGTTCCAACCAAAACATAATTCTTTGCATAATGTGTTCTCTTTTACTTAAATGCCCACATGGAATTCATCAGACATGATAAAATAATGTACTTATTCCTTTTTAGATCTTGGGGAAAGAGAGTGCTACTTTAAAAGTGTAACGAAAGCATAATTTACTTTACAATTCTTTGATTTTATACATTTTGTCTATCTTTCCTAGAAGATTTTGAGCTTAATATCCAATAAATACATTTCATGGAAAAGTAAACTGTTTTAATAAATTATTTTAGAGTTTAATAAAAACAAATAACCGCTTGCACCAAGAATCAACATCAATTAATCAGCTGATATTTATCGTACCTTCCACTTTGTGGGCGACATGGGTGATCTAAAAGGTCCTTGACCTCTAGAAGTTTGGATAAAGTATGTGACAAAAATAGAAAATGATGAAGTGCCAAAAACAGAGACAGAAGAGTTCAGAGAAGTGAAAGATTGATATGTATTCACCTTAGACATGGGGTGGACTTAGAGCTTTAAGGATAAGTACTATTTAGAAAGCACCAGGGCAAGTGATTAGTCGAAGTAAAAGGAAATAATATGAATCAGGCACTGTGGTGAGTGAAAATGTCACCCTAAAGAGAAAGTAATTATGTTATATGTAAGTAGAGCAAAGGTTGCGTGTTGAAAAGAAACAGGATATTGTGCTGGAAAGGGATGTTGACTGAAATTTGGTGGATCAAGAAAGCAGGGAAGAGGTTTGTTTTCGTATTGTATTAAGGACAACAGAGATTCATTGTCAGTTCTTGAAAAAAATAAAGAAGCAATATGTTTAAAATTATGTTTAACATTAGTCTTGGTTACAGATTAGAATAACAAAGAAGAGAAAGAATAAAAGGTGACTTCCAGTTAGATGAGGAGAGGCTATTCCATTTTGTGAGAAACAGTCCTCACTTTGGTAGTGAACTATAATGTCCCAGTTTACATTCCACTCACAAATGCTGCTTATAGAGGAAATGCATTGTTCAATTCTAAAGTAGAATCTTTAATGTCTCTTCTTGTGTTACTTAGTTTCGTAAATGAATTGGTCATTCTTATTAGAAATATCAACAATTTGCTGCATGTTTACTGCATGATTCTTGGATTCTTGGCACTGATAAAAGAACTATGAGAATTTTGCAAAACAGAGACACATGGTCATTAGATAAGGCACATCAAACAAATATACAAGACCATCTGTCTTTGTCCATCAACAAACCTACATCTTCAAGACTGAGTTTAAATATCACCTCTCCCTGAGTGCTTACCAAATATCCCATAAAGAAATGACTATTTTTCACTATTTTCTTAATTCAATAATATTTTTATTGTATTATCTTAATGGTTTTTACTGTCTTGTAGTATTTTTATTCTGATCTTTATTGAATTTAATATTATTTAAGATGTACTCTGGCATTATTCATTTAATAGATGGTGTCATTTAGATTATAAGCACTTTGAGGATAAGTCAAGGCAAAAGATGGTTAATGAATCTATATTTATAGGCTACTGTTGGTATATGGCAGAAACTCAATAATATTCATAGAGTGAATAAAATAGTAAACATTTTTCCATCTTCCATAAGTACTACTGGGCTCATACCATGAGTATTCACAATAATGATTACTTTTTACAAGGGACTATCAAGGAGAGTAATAAATCCTTCTTTGTTCAAAAAGTCACAGTTTAAAAGTTAGAAAAAAATACACAACCAAGGGGAAAAACATTCTTGTATGTGTGAACATGTATGTGTACTCCCAGATAATATATGCCTGGTACTCAATAGTATGTGATGTTTTTAGTATAAACTATGTTATACTTTTTGAAAAATAAACAATGTAGTCAAGAAACAGGCAGGGAAGTGCCCAAGATAAGAGGCCAAGAGGAGTAGAGCATAAAGGTAGATCTGAAAGAGAAGGTCATTAGTGGGAAAGATGAGATCGGGCACATTCAGAATGAAACAATGTCATTTGCAGCAACATGAATGGACCTAGAGATTTTCATATTAAGTGAAGTAAGCCAGACAAAGACAAATATCATATGATATTGCTTGTATGTGGAATCTGAAAAAAAAAGATACAAATGAACTTATTTCCAAAAAGAAATAGACTCACAGACATAGAAAGCAAATTTATGGTTACCAAAGGGGGAAGTGGGGGGACGGATAAATTAGGAGGCTGCGATTAACATTTACATGCTACTCTATATAACATAGATAACCAACAGGACCTACTGTATAGCACAGGGAATTATACGCAATATTTTGTAATATCCTATAAGGGAAAAGAATATGAAAAAGAAAATATATATACATACATATATGTGTGTGTATATATGTATCTATATCTATCTATATATATATATCTGAATTGCTGTGCTATACACCTGAAACTAACACAGTATTGTAAGTCAACTACATTTCAATACAAAAATTAAAAAAAATAGCAGGAAAGAATGTACATGTAATACAATTTATCAAGACCCGTTAGCCAGTCACTCTGAATTAAAGTGTGCTCTAAGTGGCATGTAAAGTTGTAGGTGTTAACAGGAAGAGAACATCTCAGATATGGTAATGTCTTAATAATCAAGGCACCAAATTAAATTAATTGCCTACACAAATGGGATATATTATTTCAGGTAACATATAAAGGTAAATTATCCCCAAACTATTCATTTTTTTAATTAAAAAGATTTTAAGCATCTAATACTCTATATTAGTCACTCTTTGAACTCATAATATACATAAAATGCATAATATATTATCTAATGTTCTCAGAACTCAGTATATGTTTCTAAATGAAACCATATGTAACCAGCTGTCTCAGAGGAATGAGAGGAGTTATCTGGAATCCGTGTCTTCTTTGCTTAACTTTTCGCTGGTACATATATCATGCTGAAAATTGTCAACATCCTCAGAGTCTATGAAGGAAAATGGTAGAAGAGGAAGCTAATATTCACTGAAGATGTACCCTGTGTAAAAGGACTGGATTAGATATCTCATATTCTTTATCTCATGTTAATCTTCATAATAAACCACTAATATTGGTGTCATTATCATCACTTTATAATGAAGAAACCGAGGCTTGGCCAGGGGATGAAATATGCTTAAAGTCACCCAAATAGTAAGTGGCAGAGCTGGTATTCAATGCCAGAGCACAAGTTCTTCCTCTCCTCTGCACTGGCCTTGCTCATAAAATGGCAACTGACTGAAAAACAAAATCCGATCATTGTTTTACATATATCCTTATAGAGATTTTAGGTAGCTTGTTTTTCACTAAATATGTTGGAGGGTTGATGATGGGGACATACAGTTGCCAGATGGAAGTGAAAAACAAACCTGAACTGAACTGCACTTAAAAAAATTAATTTTCTGCTTTCTCATAGTTTCCTACATTGAGAGATTTTTGTTTTGTTTTCTTTTTGACATCCAAAGCACAGTTTCCACTGTGGCAAGACATATGGGGTTAAAAATTGAATAGGTGGTGACCATACAAAATTGAAAGCAAGTTTTATTGAAATATGTGCGATAACAGGAGTTAGCTGCAGATAGTCTTTAACCTCAAAAGATCTAAAATATTTATGTGCCAGAAGAGTGCTTGGTATATGGTAGACAATCAATATTTTTTTGAAGAATAAATGGATACCTTATCATGTCAATATCAGTGACGGTCGAGGGCAGATTGGCAAATTTTAAATTCCCTCATTAGAAATATCAAAGTATATCTTGATGAAATATCAAAGTGATGATGTTTTGATTGCTTCATTTTACACTTCTTGCAGATAGACTTAAATTGGTAAAGATAAAATGAATCAAGTGCATTCATATGTATTTTCCAGTGCTCAGCTCCTTGTGGTAAAGGTTTAAAGTACCGTGAGGTGATTTGCGTTGACCAATTCCGCGGGAAATTAGAAGAAAAATATTGCAGTCATCTACAGAAACCTCGAACTCATAAAGCTTGTAGATCTGTCAGATGCCCTTCATGGAAAGCCAAAAGATGGAAGGAGGTATGTAAGATGTTTTATGATTATATATGTATTTTTGCATTTACAAAGAAAATCTTATTCATTCTGTATGCTTTCAATAACCTTGAAAGTTTTACTCTACTAAATGTGTTTTATTCTATTACACATTTTTTTTTGCACTATGCTCTGAATTAATATTGTACAGTGTTAACACGTTTGCTCAGTTCATAGCTTAATAACAAATTAGTCTTTTGATTTTTTTTTTGTGCTTGTAAACTTTACAATAAATTCTGTTACTGAATACTAGGAAGGCTACTGATGATTATAATATTATTCCAGGTGACCTAACAGTAAAATATACATGATGAGGTGTTTAGTAACTTCCTTGTTTCCACACTAAAGTCTTGGATTTGAGCTGAGTTTGCAACTTGGAAAAGGGACTGGTAAGTTCCAGGTGGATCATAATTGGAGGTGGTTTAAGAGTCAGGGACATGACAGAACTGGGGAGCCCAGCTGGTCTAAGGCCAGAGTGGACACACTTTGAAAGACTCAGCAAAGATGAAGCTGATGGGGCTTCCCTGGTGGCGCAGTGGTTGGGAGTCCGCCTGCCAATGCAGGGGACACAGGTTCATGCCCCGGTCTGGGAAGGTCCCATATACCACGGAGCGGCTGGGCCCGTGAGCCATGACCACTGAGCCTGCGCATCCGGAGCCTGGGCTCCGCAACGGGAGAGGCCACAGCAGTGAGAGGCCCGTGTACCGCAAAAAAAAAAAAAAAAAAAGAAGAAGGTGATGCGGAGATGAGACCAAGGCTGAAAACTCAGTTTATAAAAGAAGGGTGATGGATACTTGCTCTGGCACACTCAGGGAAGTATGCTCCAGATCTAAACTGGGTAAGCCATATATTTGAATGTGGTTGTTCAGCAAAGACCAGCCTGGAAAATATTAAGGAGGAAAACGCCATAAATGAAGCCAGAAATGTTAACTAGAATAATTTCCTGAGGCCTGATTTCAGTGGGGCTAGGCTTTCAGCAAAGCTATCTGGCTGCTCTCAGCAGTATCTCAGGATACTTCTCCATGACTTAGAGGAGCTAGTCCTACGATGGGAAAAAGAACCTCACCTTCTGCTGATGGAACTTCCTTGTCTCTGTCTGATGTTGGAGCTATGTTAGGAAGATAGGGGTTCAGACAGGAGCTAGAAGTGGGGTTTCCCTGGGCCTCTAAGTTTTCATCCTTCACTCCGTGGGATCAGATCCTTGGTGGCAGAACACCAGCTTTTAAACTGACAGTGTCAGCGCATCATTATTTTTGAATAAAAAGCTCCCAAATTGAGTGAGCATCTCAGGTTTCTGTGTAGAAGTGTTAGCCTCTGTCAGGTATTTGGGTGTTGAGAATTGTGGTTCATCTTTGACTGAAAACTAGGGGCAAACATATCTCTGTTTTTCTTCTCAAAACAAAAAAATATATATCTGAGCACTTCTACCCTGAATCTTGGTACAGTAAATAAAATTAATTTTGTGGTTTAGCAGAGGCCATTATTTAAAAGATATCCCATTAACCTGTTTTATTTAGTGAATGCCACTACTACCTACTAAGTTGTTCAAAAAAGAAACACTGGGTCCATCCTGTCTCCCTTGACCCCTCAGTTAGTTATCCCCTAGCTTCTCTCAATGACAGCAGGCAGGAGCCACTGGCGGATGGGAGTGGAAGTGGGAGACACTCTGCTTTTTGGCCACCAGCATCCCTTTTGATCCCCAGGATTCTTTTGCTGCCTTGCAGCTGCTGCAGCTGCTGTGGTTGCTATTCATGAGGGACACTTCCTGACCCTTGACCTCCAGCTCCACACCAGTGAATCAATCATGGGTGCTAACAAGTTGTCCTTGGCTTGCCACCAACTCTGAAATTATATAAGATTCACTAAAGGAATGTATTTCAGGGGTTTCTAAGATACAGATATGAATATGTAAAGACTATAAAAAAACACAGATGCTTTTGTACAGAGTCGGCTTTTTTTCTTTGAATTGGTTTTCCTTGTCATAGAAATTAGCTTCATACACCCACACAAAACCCCCAAACTCTGCCAGAAACAAATGACCACTAGTGAAGTCGCTAGCTTTGATTTATTCTATTAAAAGTACCCACATGAAGTTAACAATTGCAGGCTGTCAGCGAGATGCATATAATAATATATTCAACAGAAGTGTAATTTCAGAGATAGTTACAAGATAATCACTGGTTGCTACTTTTGTTCCAACTGCGTAAATTGTAACATTGCTTTACTAGAATCCCTCACTATAATTTCATTTTATTACTATTTTACATTGTACCTCTAATGGAAAGACTTATTTGGCAAACTGTGACCACAGAGGTGCTCAAATGAGTTTTGAAGTTAACACTCTTCATTTGGTATTTGATATCATTTTTTTTTAATGAAAGGATTTAGTAATGCATTTTAATGACTGCAGCCAAACAGGAACAAACATTGCTATATAGAGTCCTTTGTCCCTAGGGTCCAGATGTATACCTTTAGAGGCAAAATAAATACTGGAATCATTTAAAAAGAAAAAAAGCCTCATCCTCTTATTTCTGGAACCAGGCTTTTTGTTTTTGTTTTCACCTAATTTTACCTATTTGGGAATACCAGCTTCACTTGTAAATTCAAGTTTTTAAGGCTAGCATGGGGCGTTAGCATCCTCATGGTCTCATGCTTTGTTCAGTGCCATCCAAATGTAGTATTTATATTCAGAAAAAAAAAATCATCCAGAATTCTCACCTCCCCTTGATCATGGCAAACCTGCCGGACAGCTTAGAAAGATACTTGAAGAATCTCAGGCAACCCTATTGAATCTAGATCCTCGTGATAGCAGCCACTTACTTGGTCCCTCTTTTCAGGGACCCATTATTTTCTTTGTAGTATTTTAAGAGCAGAGCTGGAACCAAATGTGATATGAATTCCAAATTCTCACAAGTCTACCGGCTAGTGTCCCCCTTTCCCAAAACACCTAATCTGAAAAAAATTTTTTTTGGAAACTATTTGCTAAATGCTGACATGGTTAAGTGATTTTGTATTTCTGTAATTCCATATTTTCTGTATTTCCAAGATACATATATAAATCATATTTGATTTAAATATTTGATTTCAAATATAGTCATATTTGAAAAAATTGTGATGTATACATATATATCTTTTATAATCTAAAAAGATAGTAAATCTTAAGTCCCCACAGCCCCTGACCAAGAATGCAGAGCCTCTTCATCTTTACACCCAGGTTAAGTGAGTTTTCTTCCAGGAAGACAGGCTGAGGCCAAGCTCAGAGAGGATGTCTTTTTGTTCTGGGGCTGGGTGAACTATGCTTCTCAATCTTTTCTAGCTAGTGCCAGCAATTCTGTTTTTGAATTTCTATGCTGCCTGTTAACTCTCTTCCTTTATCATCTTTCTTGATACTTAAGATGGTCTATCTTTGAGTGGGCTGAGACGACTAATACTCTTTGATTTGAGGCATGTGTCGAGGAACTTTTCAAGGCAAAAATATTTGTATCTCTGTAAGAAAAGTGAAAAAAATGGGAATAGGAAGTAAGCAGCAAGGGACAGTCACTTCCTGACACTGCTGAGAGACTTCTGTATTCTTCCCAACTGTAGGTATTATTCATTATGCAGATGAGGAAACAACAGCTTATAGGGGTTAAGTACTGAATAGCTTGTGCAGGTCACAGGCCAGGAAGTGATGGGGGCGGGGGGTGAGCATTTGAACACTTGTCTGAGTCTTCCCTATTGTAGTTGCTGTCATAATTATTTTATAGTTATCATTTTACATGAGCTCATCTTTATACTTCCTTAGCAATGTCTTTTACTTCCTTAGCAATGTATCTCCCCTCTTACAAGGCAGCTGAAGTCAACAATTGCAGAATGTCACTGGATGACATATAACAATGCATTCAACAGAAACATAATTTCTATGTTGTGTTGAGTTCATTACAGGCTTATTTATATATAAAAAGTCTGTTGCATAAATTTAAGATATATATGGATTTTACATATCTTAGGAAAATAACTGAGGGTTTAATTGATCATGTATTGAATATGGTGTATTTGCTTAAATCACTAGAAACATATTAGGCTCATTAATACATGAAGAGTGTTCAAAACTTTGCACTAATAAATTCTGGTCAGATTTTTGGAGCAGTACCTATTCTGAGAACCACACTGTAAGAAAAGTCTTGACAAATTACCAAATCCCCAGAGAAGCACAATCGAATTGTTATAACTATTCTGTATCAGTTCCACTGTGTTCTGCTGCAAGTAGGAAAAGCACTGATTATTAGTGGATCGAACTCAGTCATTTATTCTTTACATAACAAGACCAGAAGGTCACTAGATTTAAGTTTGATTCAGTAGCTCCACAATGGCAGGGTGCTGGATGGACATTTCTGTGATTCTGTTGATCAACCCTAATGGTCATAAAATAGCTGCTCCCTTTCCAGGCCTCACACCTTTATACTTTCTCACATGAAAGTAAGTATGTATTTGTTCTATGTTGATAAGGTGGACAGGTTCTAGACAGTCGGTAAAGTTTACAGAAGAATATTTCAGCTCAATATAGGAGAGTATTTGCTAAAACTGCAGAGTCACCCAAAAATGAAATGATTGCTTTCAGGATACAGTGAACTTACTCATACTGAGGCTGTGGAAGTATGGGTACGTTTGATATTCATTCATTCACTACTGCTGTAAAATGGATTTCAGAATGAAAGAGGAATTGGAATTAGATATTCCTAGAGTCTTTTCTAACTCAAAATCCTGTACTACTGCTAATACTACTGCTACAGTATTGATGCATTTGAAATAAACTATAGTTACAAATAACTGACTATAATAAAATCAAAACCTTAATCCATTAACAAGAAATTATAAATAATGCATCAAGAAAGGACTTCACTATTCCATTTAAAATAATTGTTTATTAAATAGCAGAGTGAGTTAGCCTTAATGAACCCATTTTGGTAATGCATGTTCTAACATTTCTTCATCTCTGCTCTACAGTAGCTAAAACAGTACCTGTGGATTGGCTAAAACTTACCTTCTCCACTTCCACTGTCAAGTTTTTAAAGCACCAGTCTATGCAGTGTTGTAGTACATGTACGCATGAATAGGAAATTTGGCTGATTTTTCCTCTCTGAGTTAAATTATGTAGTGGCGGTCAGTTAGTGCCTTCCAATCAATTATTTGTGTTATACTCATAATGATAGACTCTCATTGCCTTCATATGAGTTACTTGGATTTTTAAAGAAAGATAAAATTTAACATGCTTATAAAAACGTGGTTCAATAAAGCTGTTGAATAAGGGTGACTACTCTGGAGTTACAGCTGTACCTTGGGAGGTCATTCTAATAATTCGCTGTACGTAAGAGTGAGTTATCATATCTTCACAGCATCTGCAGCCTGGAAGAGGAGCTGATGGGCAAAGGCAATAAGTTAGGCTTTGGAAATGTTGGATTTGATGTGCCTTTGACATATCTATGTAGAAAATACATGAAAATTCTTGTCAATACATGAAAAATTCCTTGTAAATACATGAAAATGTAAATGGAGAGCTCAGAATTATGATCAAGGTTGGAGAGGACAGATTTAGAAATTACTGGGACATAGAAGTTGCTCAGAAAGAGCTCAGAGGGTATAAAGAGAAACAAGTTATAAAGAGAACACTGGGAGAGGCTAACATTTAAAGGCTAAGCAGAGAAAATAGAGTCAGTTAAGGACTACAAGAGGAGAGTACCTGGAACCCGAGGGGATTTCAATCACAGAGGCCAGAAAGGCTCAACAGAATGTGGTCACTGGTGCTTAAGGTGTCAGTGAGATTAACTAAGAAAAGACTTGAAAAGTGTCTCTTGGACTTGGCAGTTAGGGTTATCGATGACATGAGGCTAAGAAATACTTCATTTAAGCAGTGAATTCTCTCCTCTGTTCAAATCTGAAATCACATCAGTTTAGTCTTTTGTACTCTTATCTCTAAAAAGTGCTGAAAAACAAAAGTTACTTGTGTTCTTCCAAGCAGTAGTCCAGTTTTTTTTTTTTTCTTTGAGGGTGAGGTCCATTATAGTAGCCCCCTATGGTGTCAGTGGACTCTTCTAAATGCATGCTGTGGTCAAAGAATCAGTCAGCCACTGTGGATTATTGAACTGTAGAAAACGCTATTTATCTGAAAGAACTTCTTGCTAAATTGTGTTTTGTGAAATTTGTTTTCAGGAATTTTTTTTCAGGTTTAGAAATAGGAAGTTTTCTGAATATGGTTTATATTTGTGAAATTATTACTGAAAAATGTTTGCAGGAGCCTTATTTTATAGACTAAACATTTTCACCAGAGGTTCACATAAGTTAAACTACATCCTGACATCTTAGTCTGCTTAATATTGTGCCCTGCACAAAATACACATTAAGTTATTATTATCTCCATACAAAGGAGCCATGTCTTTTTTGTGAAAACATTCAATGAGTTGTCAAAATTCAACTGCTAAAGCATGAAATGAGGGTCAATATAAGTAAGCGATGTAGATACGCATAATATTCTTTGTAAGTTAAAAAAATATAAAAATCCTCTTTTAAGTCAGTGGTTGCCGCTTATACACACAAGACAGAAAACTAAATTTAAAGGTGCCACTAGAGTAAAATTGTTGCAAGAGTTTATAAGAGGAGCTTGAGTCTAACAGGTGAACTAAGTTCTTAGCTTTTGTGGGCTTTAAGTGTTTTAAAATTCATGGTGAAACCATATTCTGCAGGGACATATTTACTGTTAGAGAAAAAAGCAACCACTGGCTCTGTGAATCCTGCAGAAATAGAGACCTTAATGAAAAACCTGAAGTTTTACCCTTACACCGTCACAGTTGCAAACAGCCATGAGGCCCCATGTAACACTCAATATGACCTCCAATCCCTTCTGGAATAACAAAGAGTATAAAAACCAAGCTCACAAATTAAATAAATACCCTTAGACATTCTCCCCACTTTATTAATGTTGGCATCCCAGCTCTTGGTTGTGGTCAGGCTCTGCTGTTTTATGGCTTGGCCTTGTGGAGTTGAGAAAGCCCTGAGAAGTTGCCAAGTCCTTCTCCATCCCGTGGAGGCAGCACGGGGAGAGCTCAAAGGCTGCAGTCAGAAAGAAGCGGGCTTAAACCTGCTTCACCACTGACTTCACGTAGCAGCTCAGGCAAATGACTTAACATCTCTTAGCTAAGTCCCAGGCCCTCAGCCCTGGTGCCTCCTTTGTAGAGCTGTTGCGAGGAATAAATGTGTGGGACATGTTCTGTGAAATTTTACAAATAACACAAAATCTTCTTTGTACAGATAAGACAAGTGAGAGGAGAGGCTAAGACAAGGTTGTCTAAGTAAACTGTAAGCTTACACGATCAGTTTCCCAAAACACCTCTCCACTGAAATACAATCACGAGTCAACAAATCAGCAAATGTTTGGATCCCCAAGCTGTAATAGGGACGGCAGGTATAAGGATGGATAGAACCCACACTTGGAAATTATTGTTGCTTTGAGGGAGATTATGAATACAGCATAATTTCAATATTTAAATAATATGCAAAAGCAATGTCATAGTAGAATAGTTTGTGTGGTAAATTTTATAGATATTAAATATGTTTAAGTCAGAAGAGAGAGCTATCAATTCGGATGGAGTATCTGGTCATAGTTTCTACAAGACTTGAATAGGTGTTGCAAAATAAAGAACATCTATTTGTATACTTGTATAGGTGCTCCAGACCAGGCAATGTTAAAAATACTTCTTGCATATATTTTCTATCTAATGCATGGTATAATTTTGCTCTACTTTGCGATTTTTACATAATCTGATATTTGTTAGTTAATTATTCCAATCGTTTGGGCTTCTTCGTAGTGCTCTGTGACCTGTGGCTCTGGAGTTCAGCAAAGGGATGTGTACTGCAGACTGCGAGGCGTTGGTCGGGTGGCGGAAGAAAAGTGTGATCAGTCCACGCGGCCTTATTTTCAGAGACAATGTTGGCGTCAGGACTGCATACAGTACCACTGGGTGGCGGGAGAGTGGCTGGATGTGAGTATTGTCAAGTACACTTTCAGACAACCCTTCAGTGAAAGAATGTGTTCTTCATTTCGTCATTGTATTTCTAGTGTTCAACGTCATGTAAGAAAAGAGAGACACATCGGCAAGTGAAGTGCGTGGGTGCACAAAACACGCAAGTGAATGAAAGTTTCTGCGATCCTTCAACCAGACCTCTTGCAATCAGAAAGTGCAGAAACCCTTCCTGCAAGTATATTGTGGTAACGGGAGACTCATCACAGGTAAGGCAAAGAAAGGAAGTTGAAAATTTTCGCTCCTGGAAAACACAGCTGAGTTTCAAATTTGACCCAGTTGAAACTGGGTCTAAATTTGAACATGGGAGCAGATGATGGTGTGCATATCAATCTAAGGGATAAAATCTCTGGCAGTTAGATGGTGCAAATAGAGTAATAGCGACATGTATGTTAAACTCTGGCGCAGTTCTGAAGCGGTGATAACTTTGAAACCGACTACCAGGGACAGTTTGGCATCTGTCCCTGCATAGTTGGTTGCTTTAAAAATTTTTTCTCTTCCGGTTTTATTGAGATATAATTGATGTACAGCCCTGTATAAGTGTAAGGGGTACAGCATATATCTGTCTCTGTCTACCATCCATGTATCTATCTATCTATCTACCTATATCTATCATCTATCTATCTATCAATCATCTATCTATCACTTCTTTATTCATCTATTTATGGAAACTTAGGTTGCTTCCATATCTTGAATGTTGTAATCAATGCTGCAATAAATATTGGGGTGTATATATCTTTTTGAGTTAGTGTTTTTGTTTTCTTCAGGAAAATATCCAGAAGTGGAATTTTGCTGGATCATATGGTAATTCCCATTCACAATTTTTTGAGGAAATGCCATAATATTTTCCATAGTGGCTGTACCAATTTATATGCCCACCAGCAGTGCAGGAGTGTTCCGTTTTCTCCATATCCTTGCCAGCACTTGTTTGTTTGTTGTCTTTTTGATTATAGCCATTCTGACAGGTATGAGGTGATATCACAGTTTTTATTTGAAATTCCTTGATGATTAGTACTGTTGAGCATTTTTACATGTGTCTGTTGGCCATCTGTATGTTTTCCTTGGAAAAATATCTATTCAGATCTTCTGCCCATTTTTAAACTGAATTGTTTGTTTTTTTTTTTTTTTGATATTCAGTTGTGTGAGTTCTTTATATATTTTGGATATTAACCCCTTATCCAATATATCATTGCAAATATATTGTCCCATTCAGTAGGCTGTCTTTTCACTTTTTTGATAGTTTCCTTTGCTGTGACAAAGGTTTTTATTGTGATGTGGTCCCATTTGTTTGTTTTCGCTTTTATTGCCCTTGCCTGAGGAGATGTATACAAGAAAATACTGCTAAGATTGGTGTGAAAGAACATATTACCTATGTTTTCTTCCAGGAGTTTTAGGGTTTCAGATCTTACATTTAAATCTTTAGTCATTTTGAGTTTATTTTTGTATATGGTGTAAGGAAATCATCCAGTTTTATTCTTTAGCATGTAGCTGTCGAGTTTTCAGAGTGCCATTTATCAATGAGACTGTCTTTTCCCCATTGTATATTCCTAGCTTTGTGCTAGGAATTAATAGATTAATTGACAATATAAGCATGGGTTTATTTCTGGGATCTCTGTTCTGTACCATTCAGCTATGTGTCTGCTTTTGTGCCAGTATCATACAGTTTTGTTTACTATAGATTTATAATACAGTTTGAAATCCAAGAGCATGGTAACTCCAGCTTTGGGGTTTTTTGA
Organism: Mesoplodon densirostris; assembly: GCF_025265405.1. Lineage (NCBI taxonomy): Eukaryota > Metazoa > Chordata > Mammalia > Artiodactyla > Ziphiidae > Mesoplodon > Mesoplodon densirostris. The sequence continues at coordinate 55,426,591 of NC_082671.1, forward strand.
GGAGTTTTTTGTTTGTTTTTTTTTCTTAAGATTGCTCTGGCTATTCCAGGCCTTTTGTGGTTCCATTCAAATTTTTGGATTCTTTGTTCTAGTTCTGTGAAAAATGCCACTGGTATTTTGATAGGAATTGCATTATATCTATAGATTGCTTTGGGTAGTGTGGACATTTTAACAATATTAGTTCTTCCAATCCATGAGCATGGTGTATCTTTCCATTTACTTGTGTCATCTTCAAGTCTTTCATCAATGTCTTATAGTTTGCAGAGTACAGGTCTTTCACCTCCTTGGTTAAATTTATTCCTAGGTATTTTATTCCTTTTGATGTAATTGTAAATGGAATGGTTTTTAAAATTTTTCTTTCTGATAGTTTGTTGTTAGTGTATAGAAATGCAACAGATTTCTGTGTATTGATTTTGTATCCTACAACTTTAGTGAATTCATTCATTAGTTCCAATAGTTTTTTGGTGGAGTCTTAAGAGTTTTCTGTATATAATATCATGTAATCTGCAAATGGTTACAGTTTTGCTTCTTCCTTTCCAATTTGAATGTCTTTTATCTCTTTTTCTTGTCTGACTGCTGTAGCTAGAACTTCCAAAACTATGTTGAATAAAAGTGGTGAGAGTGGGATCTTTGAATTGTTCTTGATCTTAGAGGAAGGCTTAGAGGAAAAGCTTTCAACTTGTCATCACTGAGTGTGATGTTAGCTGTGGGTTTGTCATATATAACCTTTATTATATTGAAGTATGTTCCCTGTACTATTGAAATAATCATATGATTTTTATCCTTCATTTTCTTAATGTGGTATATCATGTTGATTGATTTGTGGATATTGAACCATCCTTGCATCCCTGGACTAAATCCTGCTTGAATTTGCTTTGCTAATATTGAGGATTTTTGCATCTATGTTCATCAGTGATATTGACCTGTATTTGAGTGTGTGTGTGTGTGTGTGTGTGTGTGTGTGTGTGTGTGTGTGTGTGAGATATCTTCGTCTAGTTTTGGTATCAGAGTAATGCTGGCCTTGTAGAATGAATTTGGAAGTGTGCCTTCACTGGCTATTTTTTGTAATATTTTGAGAAGGATAGATGTTGACTTTTCTCTAAATTTTTGATAGAACTCGTCTGTGAAGCCATCAGGTCCTAGACTTTTGTTCGCTGGGAGTTTTTAAATCACCGTTTCAATTTCAGTGCATGTGATTGGTCTGTTCATATTTTCTATTTCTTCCTGGTTCAGTCTTGGGAGATTGAACATTTCTAGAAATTTACCCATGTCTTCTAGGTTGTCTAATTTGTGCATTTCTAGAAATTTATCCATGTCTTCTAGGTTATCTAATTAGTTGGTGTATAATTGTTAGCAGTAATCTTTTGTGATCCTTGTATTTCTGTGGTGTCAGTTGTAACTTTTTCTCTTGCATTTTCACTTTCTTGATAGTGTCTTTTGTGCACCAATGTATTTAATTTTGATGAGGTCAGATTTATTTTTTCTGTTTACTTGTACTTTAGGTATCATTTTTAAGAAACTATTGCCCATCCAAGGTTACAAAGATTCACACTTATATTTTGTTCTAAGAATTTTATAATTTTAGCTGATACATTTAGGTCTATAATCCACTTTGTATTAATTTTTGTATATGATGTGAAGTGGGGTCCAACTTTATCCTTTTGCATGTGGCTATCCAGATGTTCCAACACAATTTTTGGGAAAAAGGGAACACTCTTGCACTGCTGGTTGTAAAGTGAATTGGTACAGCCACTATGGAGAACAGTATGGAGGTTCCTTAAAAAACTACAAATAGAATTACCATATGACCCATCAATCCCACTACTAGGCATATACCCTGAGAAAACCATAATTCAAAAAGAGACGTGTACCAAAATGTTCACTGCAGCTCTATTCACAATAGCCCGGAGATGGAAACAACCTAAGTGTCCATCATCGGATGAATGGATAAAGAAGATGTGGCACATATATACAATGGAATATTACTCAGCCATAAAAAGAAATGAAATTGAGCTATTTGTAATGAGGTGGATAGACCTAGAGTCTGTCATACAGAGTGAAGTAAGAAAGAGAAAGACAAATACCATATGCTAACACATATATATGGAATTTAAGAAAAAAAAATATGTCATGAAGAACCTAGGGGTAAAACAGGAATAAAGACACAGACCTACTAGAGAATGGACTTGAGGATATGGGGAGGGGGAAGGGTAAGCTGTGACAAAGTGAAAGAGTGGCATGGACATATATACACTACCAAACGTAAGGTAGATAGCTAGTGGGAAGCAGCCGCATAGCACAGGGAGATCAGCTCGGTTCTTTGTGACCGCCTGGAGGGGTGGGATAGGGAGGGTGGGAGGGAGACGCAAAAGGGAGGGGATATGGGAACATATATATATGTATAACTGATTAAATTTGTAAAATAAAAAAAATAAAAAAAATAAAATAAAAAAAATAAAAAAAAATAAAAATAAAAAACTGTTCTTTCCTCATTGAATTATCTATTACTGAAGAGTTAATTTTGAACTCTGAATTCAGTTCCCTGATCTATGTGCCTATCCTTATATCATTACCACATAGTCTTGGTTTTATAGTAAGGTAGTTTTATAGTAAGTGTTGAAATCAGGAAGTGTGAGAGAACCAATTTTGCTTTTCCTTTTCAAGATTATTTGCTTATGTTGTGTCCCTTACATTCCTATATAAATTTTAGGATCAACTTTTCATATGAATCTTGATCAGTTTGGGGAATGTTACCATCTTAAAAGTGTCTTCCAATCCATGAATTGACATGTCTTTCCATTTATTTAGGTCTTATTAATTTCTTTCAAGGATGCTTTATAGTTTATAGTTTTCATTGTACAAATCTTACACTTTTTGGTGAATTTTGTTCCTAAAAATTTTATTAATTTTTTATGCTCCTGAAAATGAAATTATACTCTTAATTTCATTTTCTGCTTTTCCGTTCATAATGTGCAGTGATAGAATTGATTTTTGTATGTTAAACATGTTTATTGAGCACAGTTCTTTTTTTGTGTGGATTACTTAGCATTTTCTATATACAGAAGTATATCATTTGCAAATCCATGTAGTTTTATTACTTCCTTTAAATCTGAGTGCCTTTTACTTTGTTTTCTTGCTTAGTTTCCCTGGCTAGAAACTCCAAAACAATGTTGAGTAGAAGTGGTAAAAACAGATATCCTTCTCTTTGGAGGAAATCTTTCAATTTTCATAATTGAATAGGTTAGCTATGGATTTTTTTGTAGATTCTCTTTATCATACCCTCCTATTCTTAGTTTTCTTGGTGTTTGTATAATGAAAATGTGTCAGTTTGTCAAATGCTTTTTTTGCATCTATTGAGATGCTCGTGTGGTCTTTATGAGTCTATTTGTATGATGTATTCCATTGATTGATTTCACATGTTGAAACAGTGTTACATTCCTGGGATAAATCTTACTTTGTCATGGTGTATGATCCATTTTATTTGTTTCTGGGATTGTTTTGCTAGTGTTCTGTTGAGGATTTTTACATCTATATTCATAAGAGATATTGGTCTGTAGTTTTCGTTCCTTGTTATGTCTGCCTAGTTTTGGTATGAGGGAAATACTGGCCTCATATGACAAATTAGGAAGTGTTCTTTTCTATTCTATCTTTTGGAAGTGTTTTGGAGGGGGAGGGTGCTAATTCTTCTTTAAACTTTTGGGGGAATACACCAATGAAGGCTCTTGTCCTGGGTTTTTATTTGTGTGAAGTTTTTTGTTTATTAATTCAATCTCTTTACTTGTTATAGGTCTACATAGATTTCTATATACAGATTTCTTCACAGGTTCTCCCATCTTTCCAGAGATTGTTGTTACTGCTGTTTGTTGTTGTTTGTTTGTTTGTTCAGTGACTTTTCTGAACTAACTGTAAAGTCTGTATTCTGTCTCAAGTGGTCACTAAAGTCTCTATCTGATTAGTTTTCAACTAATGACTGGATAGTGATTTCCTGAGATACTTGGAACCAGTAATCTCCACTCTTTGCCAAGAGGCTCTGTGTGCATGTGTGGGCATCTTCAACACTAGATGAGGCAGTTGACAACTCTTCCTTAACCTTAACTTCCTGCTTGAGCAGAGCCTTGACATCAGCCAGAAATGAGAGTGTAAGTACTTCTCAGATATTTCCTAAGCTTGCACACAGCCCTAGACATGTGCACAACCTTATGTATGTCCATGGCCTTCTAGTTATCTATGACTCTATTGGAGTTTTTAAAGCCCCTGTGGACATCTCCTTTCCCAGCTTTTCCTTTTAAGCTTTTCTTGGTAGCCCATTGCTTGTCTGACTGTTATCCACTTCCTCTGGAAGCTGCAAAGTTAAACAATAGCCTTTAATTGTGTTCAAAAATGCCTCCAAGGAGAAGGCTTTTAGCACTGGGCAAGTGCTGGGTAAAGTCAAATAGAGACTTGCAAGTGAGGTCTTTCAGAAAACCACCAAACGTTTCAAATAATGACAGTTCTCTGGAAATGAGGCTTAGAAAGATGTTCAATCCCTCTGGTGGCTTCCATGATTTTGTTTTTCACTATGTTTGCAGGGCTATTGATTTTCAATCCTCCTATAGAGCTGAAGAGGGGGAATGGGAATAGGGCAAACTAAAACACACAAAGCTCACTGTTCTTACTGAGATTTAGCCTTATTTCTTTAATAAATTCTTCCCGGATTGCTGCAAGCCTTTGGTTAATTTACAGAGCTCTGAAAAAGTTGATTTTCACAAGTTTTGTCAGTTTTCTCATTGCCTTTATAGAAGAGAACATTTTCAGATGTCCTTGCTCTGCTGTTTTCACCGATGTCACTCACCCCTTGGGGTCTGCTTTGATAGATGGATATTTCTCCTCACCATAGGTTATATTTTCCTGCCTCTTTGCATGCCAGTTAATTTTTTATTGCATGCCAGGCATTATGAATTTTACTTTGCTGGCTACTGGATAGTTTTTATTTCTATACGTATATTTTGAGCTTTGTTCCAGAATGCAGTTATTTTGTCTGTAAGAAGTGTGATCTTTTCTTGTCTTGCTCTTAAGATTTTTTATGGGAGACCAGTGCATTGTTTAGTCTAAGGTTAGCTATTCCACTCTACTGTGGCAAGACCCTTTTGAGTACTCTACCTATTGCTGCATGTATATAAGGTTTTCCAGTCTGAATGAAGGGAACAGACACTATATTTGGTCCTGTGTGAGTGCCAGATACAGTGATTCATATGTCATTTATTTATTTAAAAATATTTATTTATTTATGTTGCACCAGGTCTTATTTGAGGCACACAATATCTTTGTTGTGGCATGCGGATCTTTAGTTGCGGCATATGAGATCTTTCAGTTGTGGCATGCAGACTTCTTAGTTGTGGCATGTGGACTTCTTAGTTTCAGCATGCAGACTTTTAGTTGTAGCATGCATGCGGGATCTAGTTCCCCGACCAGGGATCGAACCTGGGCCCCCTGCATGGGAGCATGGAGTCTTACCCACTGGACCACCAGGGATGTCCCCATATGTCTTTTAATAGGTTCATCCCTTGGCCTCAGTTGGTGTCCTCACATGTTTTCACTGGTCAGAACTCTGCTGTCCCCTTGGGATCCCTTTCCTTGTTCCAAAATCTGTAAACTCTCTCAAGACATTAAGCTGGAGCAATTATAGGGTCACTTTGTTTGTTTCCATCTCCCAGGGATCACTGTCCTTTATTGCCTAATGTCCAGTATCTTAAGAGCCATTGTTTTATCAATACATATTTTCTTCAGGTGTTTTTGTTGTTTTAGGTCAGATGGTAACTCTATTCCTTGTTACTCCTTTTTGTTGGAGTCAGAAATCTATTTGCCCATTTTTTCTCTGGATCGTTAACTTATATCTTAATCACTTACCTATTCTAGTCAAATGGTAGTACACATCACATTGTATGTATAGAGATAAATATATGCTAAACTTACATAGAGTTACAAGCACATTAAGACTAATAAATGTCCTTTATTTCAGGTATGATATGTTTCGTTTCTCCAAAGCTCTGCTTATAAGGAGATAAATTTTCATTCAGTTAAGCTATTCTTTGTAGTGTGACCAAGAAAACAGAAAACAAACAAATGAACAAACAGAAAAAACATAGGCACTGCAAATAGACAATCTACCCTGAATCTGGATCCTTTCCATCCTGGTACAACTCTGCGAAAGTTGCCTAATACCTCTGAACCTTTGTTTACCCATCTGTAAATGAGGCTAATAAATAGGATTGTTGTGGGGATACCATAACATAGTATATATTAAGTACCTGGAAAGTAGTGGTGCTTAACCCTGGTTAAGTTTAAGGGCATCTTCTTCTCCCTTCGTAACATTGTATTTTTCAGTGTGCAGGTAACTGTGGATTTAGTTACCGACAAAGGATTACATATTGCATTGAGATCCGATCTACTGAGAAATATAAGCTTCATGAGCTGTGGCCTATAGACTATCAAGAATGCCCTGTGCTGCCTTCCCCTCAGGTTTACAAATGCAATTTTAGAACCTGTTTGCATATGGCCACTTGGAAAGTTGGAAAATGGAGCAAGGTCAGTATATAATTATGAATTTAAAATCTTCTGAATGAAACTTTCTAGTTGTGGGATGCCTAGTATTCTGCACTTCTAACTAGATGTCAGAGTTGTCTCATACCCCTATTGTCTAACAATCACTTTATCAGTTATTTATCAGTTATCGTCTCTTTTCCTATGTTTTCTATAACTTGCCTTAAGCAGGGAACATAATTAATACTTGTTTCTTTTCCTCAGAGAACCTGGCATAGTGGCTTGCATTTTGAATAGATGCTTAAGCAATACTTATTGGTTAAGTGAAAAAGTAAATAAATCTAATGTATGAGTAATACAGGTTATTTGCACCATATTCCATTTCCAATTTAATTGATAGAAAGCAAGTAAATATTGCTTTGCAAACTTAGAATACAGCAATGAGTAAAAACTCAGTAGTCTGAATAACCATCATTAATTAATATTTATCAAGTATTTACAATATACTGCTGAGCTAACTATACAAAATAAATGGAAAGAAGCCAGTAACTGAGAAAGAATAGATTCAGTTTCTTAAGGATTAGCCCCACCTGTGACTCTCTAGCCTCCAGCATATTTTTGTGTCTGCAGAAATTCTAGCCATTATTGATCATCAGTTTTTTCCAAAAGGACCTAGTTTGAAAGGAGGAGATATGTATTTACTGGCCTTATTATCCATTATATAATTTACCTTCAAATTTTACTCTGTTCACAGTGCTCTGTGACTTGTGGAGTTGGGATAATGGAGAGAAGAGTGGAATGCATAGCTGACAATGGTTGGTCCAGTGACTTATGTTTAAAGAGTTTAAAACCAGATGCTCAAAAGAAATGTTATGTCCATGACTGTAAGTACTAGACTTCAAAAATCTAGAACCTAAGCGTTCCTAAGAAGTTTTAATTAAAATCTGAAAATAAATATTTAGAGTAGTCATACACTCCACAAAATGAAAGGTCTGTTTTTTTCAAAGTATAACAATACTGGTGTAATTGAGTTAAATTCATGTTGTGTCTATAATTTGTTCATTATTGATAAGTTTTACTCACTCGTACTTGAAGGTAAAACATTTACCAGCTGTAAAGAAATCCAAGTGAAAAACAACATTACCAAGGATGGTGACTATTACCTTAACATTAAAGGAAGAATAATAAAGGTATTATGAAGACAGTTCCTATTTGATTTTAACATTGACTGTTGACTTTGAAAAAAGCTTTTCTAGATCTTTGCATTTTCTCTTTAGATCTATTGTGCTGGCATGCACTTGCAGAACCCCAAGGAATATATATCATTGGTCAAAGGTGAAGAAGACAACTTTTCTGAAGTGTATGGCTTTAGGTATATGCTGTGTTTTGCCTTATCTGTGCATTTTTATGGTCCTTCAAGAGAATTAGACGTTCCAGAGTTCAGAGTGGTACTTGAATAGCTCCCAGTGGGACAAGTAATTTAGAAACAGGTGGACATATTAAGACCTAAGCCAGATGTTGTCCATGCCTGTTCAATAATAAAGATTTGGGCATTAACATGTATTCACAGAGAGACTGACTAAGAAGGATACTATGGGTGAGCAGTGAGACAATAGAGGAGGGAAGAATTTAAGACCTGTGTGTATTTTCATAGAAATCAATTTAATTCCAGTAACAACAACTAGGAGGACTACAGCTGAATTATTTTTCCACAAACTGGTCTTGAATTTCCCATTGATCGTTTTGTATTTCTTTGACATTTAACTTGTTGAGTGATTTTCACTTCTTTCACATTTAACTTGTTGACCCTAAAATATTGAAGAGTGTGTCTTTTACCTTCCCACTTCCAAAGTTTACCATTTATCTGCATTATGGTCTAATAATGGTATCTAATGCAAAAATATTTTAATGTTGTTACAGACTGCAAAATCCATATGAATGTCCTTTTAATGGAAGCAGGAGGCAAGACTGTGAGTGTAAAAATGACTACTTGGCTGCTGGACACACTATTTTCAGCAAAATAAGAATTGACCTTAATTCCATGCAAATTAAAAGTAAGTGCTGAATCTCTATTTGTAAAATGAAAAGTACCTGTTTGCTAATGCAAGTCTAACAATATACTATATGGTATATGTGGTAGCTAGGGTATAGAGAAGGGCCTAGCATTGTACAATAATTACTTAGAATTCTTTTTAAAAAGTTATTAGCTACATAGTTCCAGTGCAATGATATGGACCATGGGAACCCTTAATAAAAATGTAGTGGTAATGACACTGCCATTAGTAAAGATAGTAAGGATACTATCATAGTAAAGATCCTGTCCTTCCAAGATATAACCATCTACCTTAAAATCCTCAATTACATTAAAAATAAGGAAGTTGATATCCTCAATGCAGTTGTATAAGCTTTTTTGCAAGGGCTTAAAGTAATAATTAACATTAGTTTCAGGTGACAGTTTGTCTAGTATTTTCTTATACTTTATCTCATTTGATCTTTTTAACAACCTTATACTAGATAAGGCAAAATTTCATCACATTGTTGCAAGTGATGAAATTAAGATGCACTTATAGAACTAAGTGATTGGCCCAATTCATACAGTTAGTAACTGGCATTGTGGGGGGATAAAGTCCCACTCACAGATCCCAGATTATGGACCTGCTGCCTTTCTAGGAAGTAATTTATAGTACAGTCAAGTTAAAGTAAATATACTTTATGAAACCTAACATACACTGAGCATCAGGCAGTCTGCCCTCCTGAAAATTACATAGTGACATGAAAATGCAAAAAGTTCATTTCAGAAGCAGAAACTCTAAATCACGATTGAATCACCAGTGCCTAGCACAGTACCTAAACCACAAAAAGAAACAAAACAATGTTTGTTGAGACAGTGAATGCATGAATACATAATCTCTAAATCAGTCATATGATGGTGAACTATTATTGTCAGTAATAGTGGCTACAATTTACTGAACACCCACAATTACTGCAGTGGGGAAGTGTTATAATGCTTTGGTTATGATCATAGACTCTGGAGTTAGATTGCTAGGTGTAAATTCTCTGCATCCAATTACCAGTCATGTGACCTTGGGCATCTCTCTCTTCAAGCCTAAATTCCCTCATCTCTAAAATAAGATGCCTCTCAGGTTTTTTTCTTTCTTTTTTCTTTTTTTTTTTTTTTTTTTTTTTTGGTTAGGATTAAGAGATAATACTTGTAACATATCTAGTAAATGCCTTGCGAGTAGTAGGTGTTCTATAAACAATGGTTATTATTTAATAATATATGTGGTGTCAACATTGCTGAGTACATAATGGGCATTTGGGAACTTATTTGCTGTTTAGTAAGCTTTTATCTTTCAGTAATTTACGAAACCTGCCATTTTGCCAGGCATTGGACTGGGCTCTGAAGATACAATGTTAAATGTATATATTTTCCACTTGCTCTCTCTTTTCCTTCCTCATACTTGTGTGCCAAAACCCCAGTCTTGATTAAATTAAACCTTTCACCTACTCTGCACTTGCACCATGAATCTTGCATGTGGCAAGTAATACACAGCCCTCCTGACTGACCTTACTTTAAATGCATGACTCCTGAGCTTGCACGGACCCTGGTCCATTCCTCCCCAACTCTTCTCAATGTCTGACTCACAGCTTCTCCTCTGGCTTCAAACTTCTAAATTTTCTAATACCTCCACTCCAGTCACTCATTGCTGATGACCTAAACCTTGACCTATAGACTTTGCCTTCTCTCCTGGTCACTGTGGATGAACTATTTCTGCTGCCATCTGAGGCAACCCCTTCTAATTGTGCTCTGAGCTCCTTGCTTTGTACCAACTCAGGACCATTATTTCAGCAAACTTTCCTTTTTCTCTTACATCACCAATTCTTCTTCCATTTCTTTAACTCCAGTGACGAATTCTTGATTTTCATTTCACTTGATCCATCATGAGTCTTTGGTTTCCAGGACTTCTCACTCTCATCATTTGGCTCCCGTCTTGGTCACTCCCCCATCTTTCTCACTGTTTCTCAACTTGGCTAGTTACTCTTCATTTTATACAACACTGAGTATTGAAGAACTTCAGGACTCAGTCATTCCCTTAAGGATCTCTTTCAACTTATAGATTTCAAATACCATCTATTAAATGACAGTCCCAAATGTATATCTCTAATTCAGACTGCTGCCCTGAATTCCAAGATTCAACTCTCTACTCCGCATATCCACATGAATGTCTAATATGCGTCTGACAATGTATCCAAGACTGAACTTTCTTTTTTTTAAAATTGGAGTATAATTGCTTTACCATGTTGTGTTAGTTTCTGCTGTACAATGAAGTGAATCAGCAATATGTATACATATGTCCCCTCCCTCTTGGACCTCCCTCCCACCCCCCCATCCCACCCGTCTAAGTCATCACAGAGCACTGAGCTGAGCTTCCTGTGCTTTAGAGCAGTTTCCCACTAGCTATCTATTTTACACATGGTAGTGCATATATGTCATTCCTAATGCCACAATTTGTCCCACCCTCCCCTTCCCACACTGCATCCACATGTTCATTCTGTATCTCTATTCCTGCCCTGGAAATAGGTTCATCTGTACCCTTTCTCTAGATTCTACATATATGCATTAATGTATGATATTTGTTTTTCTCTTTCTGACTTACTTCACTCTGTAAGACAGACTCTAGGTCCATTCACATCTCTACAAAGGAACCAGTCCTTCTACCCGAATTTTTACCATTTCGGTAAATGGCAACTATCAACTTCTAGTTACTCTTGCTAAAACATAACAATGTCTTTAACTCCTCCCTTTTTCTCACACCTACATGCCATACATCATCAAATTCTGTCAGGTGAATCTTTAACATACATGCTGCTATGCACTGTATTGTGTCCTGCATAATTCATATGATGAAGCACTAATGCCCAGTGTGACAGTGTTTGGTCCTGGGGAGATAATTAGGTCTAGATTAGTTCATGAGGGTGCGGCCATAATTTTAAGATGAATGCCCTTATAAAAAAAAGAGGAAAAGACACCAGGACTCTCTTTCTCTGCCACGTGAGGACACAGCAAGAAGACAATCTCCAAGCCAGGAAGGGGGTCTCTCACCAGAACTTGACCGTGCTTGCACTTGCGCTTCTTTTGTTTAAGCCCCACAGTCTGTGATAGTTTGTTAGGGCAGCTTAAGCTAAGACACATGCAAAATCCCACTTTGCCATTATCTCATTTGCTATCACTGTGGGCCAAGTCCTTATCATTTTTTTCACTTGGATTCTTATGCTTACTGACTGGTATTCCTGTTTACTCTGGTAGCACTCAGATTACTTTTCACCTTTTCCCCAACTCCTGACCTAGATTCTCTTCTCAATAGAGGATCCAGAGTGATCCCTTAAAACATAAGCCATGTCTTGTCTTATACATTATCTCATTTCATCTTTTTAATAACCCCAACCTCTGCTCAAAACTCTCCAAACATCTCCCATCTAACTCATAACAGAATTAAAAATCCTGCCGATGGTCAATAAAACTCAATAAGACCTTCCCACCTCCATTACCTTTCTGCTCCTTCCCTCCACACTCCTCCCTTGCACGATCTGGTTCAGACACATTTGTCCCTTTGCTGTTTCTTGAATACATCAAGCATGCCCTCCACCTCCCCTTAAGGCCTTTGCACTTTCTGTTCTATCTGCCTAGAATGATTGTCTGTTGGGTTTACCCCTCAGTTTCTTCCTGGTCTGTGCTTAAATACACCTTCCCAATAAGTTCATCCTGGACCCTCTCCACTCCTAAACTCCCTTTCTTCTCATTCTTTTCCTGCTCTATTTTTTATTTTTTTCTATAGCAATGATCACCTACAACATATGATAGTATCTACTCTATTACTTTTTCTCTCTGGTAGCACTCAGGTTCCATCGGCCCCTATGTCATCCACTACAGTGCTCTTACAGTACTTATAATAATGCCCAATACACAATAGGTTCTAAAGAAATATTTGCTGAATAAAAGTCAACTTTCCTCAAGAAGCTATCTTAAGAAAACCTTGAAGACAAATTTGAATTAACCAAAGTGAGCAGAAGGAGTTTCAGGAGGAGACATCGTGAACACAGCATGAAATGGTGAAGCATTTTGGTTCCACTAGAGAATAAGGAGTAGTCTAGTTTTGCCTAAGCATATATTGAATGGAGGTTGGAGGATAGCAGCTTATTAGAGAAGTTCCCAGAAAGCAGATCATGAAGAACAATGTGTACTAAACTATACAACTGAATTTATCTTTTAAGTTATGAGGACCTTTGGGGTAAAACTATAAGCAGGGGAGGGAACAGGCTCAGTTGGAGAGAGAACAAATTGTATCCATGAAGATATTTAAGAAGATAATATAATAGTTCAGATAGAAGGTGATAAGGATCTAAATTATGGACTTGGTTCAGAATAGAGAACCTGAGAGAAATATTAAAGAGGTACATGCTATGATTTTCCAACAGATGGAATATGGGGATTTGTGGCATGGAATATTTAGAAAGAGTTCCAAAATAACTGGGTAGATGCTGATATAGTTCAATGAGATGAGAAATATAGCAGGGGGAATATGTTTGGAGAAAAAGATAATGCATTTAGCTTTTGACATGTTAAGCGAGAGCTATCTGTGGGTTATCCAGGGAATGATGGAGGAGATAGTAGCAAAGGCTAATTTGAAAATTTTGTCAGCTTGACCAGCCTAACCCTAAGTACCATGCATAAGCAGTGGTGTGTGGATAAATATTTAACAACCAGCTCTTAACAATCAGGAAAAAAAAAAAGTTTGATTTGTAGGTTTTGCCAGTTTCCATGGGGCATATATTCCCAGCATGGTTAATTTTAAGCTACCAACATGAGCTCATTATGCATTGAGTTGGGAAGAGACACACAAAATTGGTTCTCATGATTTGGTAAAAGCTGACTCTGGCACACCGTGGAAGACCTGCTGGCTTTGGAAGCTGCCCTTGGAGATATGATAAATATTTCCAGAAATGCTACCTTTGGGGATTGCTTCTAGGGGACTGGCGTCATCATGAGGGCATGCAGTGATCTTGCAGTCCTCCTGAAAGATATTTGAAACAACATTAGCAGAGGTGAGAGCCACCAACTGCATGAGCATTAGTTGGGATATTTAAGTGATTCAAACATGAATAAGTGATTGGACCAACTAACATTTAGGGTTCCTCCCAACCTATTTTTGAGCCAGTGACTCTTTCTTTCTGATAGTTTATATGGAATCCCCAGCATTGTTGCCAGTCAAGAAATTTTGCTAATAATGTAAGCAAAAGTAAGATTAGAAAGAATCAAAGAAAATGGCACACTTTTTACCTTCGTGTTTTTGAATTCTCTAAATGAATTGATATGCATACTCTCTATAAGCACGTCTATGTTGCTTTATCATAATTTATCTTTAAATAATGTTTTTTCCTCTGTAATTTTGCTCCTTGATGCCACTTTATCTATTTTAGATATTCACTGTGATGTAAAATATGATAGAGCATATATTTAGCTTTTAAAACATATGGATTAGTTACAGATGTCCCTGTCATATTTTAGGGCAATTTATGAGGTGAACATTTTTATATTAAATAAAAATTTGAGAGCCTGATCTATATTATGTTCTACAATTGTGCAACATTTCTGCTTAAATTTTTGCATTAGTTATATGAATGTATTTAAGAATGTAATATGAAGACTGCATGTTTTGCAACGAAGATGTGAAAACATATAATGTCTCAGTGCTAAAGAGTTTCATTTATTATTTTCTAGCTACAGACCTTCTTTTTGCCCAGACAGTACTTGGAAACGCAGTTCCATTTGCCACAGCTGGAGATTGCTATAGTGCTGCCAGATGCCCACAGGTATTTCATAACCGATTATTTTTTCTCACTGAGTAAAGTTGATACTGTTTCTCTTCATTCACTTTCTTGACCAAAATACTGCAAGAAACATAAATAAATAGAAAATGCAAACTTCTGACATGAAATTTATTTCAAAGGTTATAGATAATCTTTGGAGGAAAAGCATCTTTCCCAGTACCGGGTTTGTTTGAAGCGTGTAATAATAAGAATTTTAAATTGTTTAGATCCTGTTTCTCCTTCCATGATGCTTTATCTTTCAATCTTTCGACTTAGTCCATAGAAATGAATGGACATAAGTTACAAGGTAAAGGAATGGATCACAAACATGTGACTTTCATACACTCCTGCTAACATAAGTTATATTAGCTGTCTGGGCCTGTAACATTCTCAGAATAACTTTCTATTACTTGTGAAATAATACATTTCCATGTCTTTATTCTTGTTTTTATCCTTTCTTTCACAGAGTTCTCTTTGCACACCCTTTTATGTCATATTTGAGCTTTCTATTACAAAGTGTGCTTCCTAGAAGAAATTTGCTATCTCATTTTTTTAACAAAGGATTTTATAAAGTCTGTGTGAATAACATTTTTTATGATAAGATACAGAGACATAAGCTAGGTGAATATACCATTATTAGGTAGATTT
Source organism: Mesoplodon densirostris (assembly GCF_025265405.1). Taxonomy (NCBI): domain Eukaryota; kingdom Metazoa; phylum Chordata; class Mammalia; order Artiodactyla; family Ziphiidae; genus Mesoplodon; species Mesoplodon densirostris. Next base: position 55,441,627 of record NC_082671.1, read on the forward strand.
ATAGATTAATGAAAAATCCTACCCAGGATATAGTAATTATAATAATGATTTCATTTTGAAGAGAACTAGGTAAAGGGTTTGCCATAGCCCTCTCTTCTAAGAATTTCTTATTCACAGTTTTCATCCTATGACATAGAAAGTATGCTTATGCTAACAAGAGAGGGCATTTTCTGTATTAGAGAAAGACATTTAAAGGAGTTCAAAAGACACTAGAACTACAGGCTGAAATGAATATGAAAAAAGTTAACTGGAATAAATATATAAACCTTAGGTCCAGAAATGCAAGTAGAACCTGGCAATGTCATATAAAAAGACCTAGGTGTTTTATTCAACCACCATGTGTTCAATATAACTAGTGTAGACCAAGTAGTAATTTCGTTTTTCTTTTTCTTTTCATATTGAGTTATTTTTATTGGCTGGCATAATACATGGATTATTTTCCTCTTCATGGAACAAAATGTGATACCACATTTCTTTACAATTAAATTAAGGCTAAAGACCAACAAAGACATTATGGTTCATATGATGCATTGGAAACATATTGTCTGTGCTCCACTTGAGCAGAGGGTAGAATGCCTTTACTTTGTCACTTTATGAAATGCCAGGTTTTCAGGGCAAAGCCTATTAAGGGGTTTTAGTTCCTGCCTGATATTTTGCTTTCTTCTCTGCCAACTGCCACTGCATTGGAGATGCCTCGGGATTGTTCAGCCCATGGTTGGAGTTGATTTAAAAATTAAAACTACCAAATTGGGGAAATGTGTCCATTCATTCTTTCTCATCTATTTATCCATCCAATATCTATCATATCTATAATAAGCTTATTATAATCATCTGCTTACTTGTCATTTCCCTCCACTAGTCTGTAAGCATCTGGTGAAACTGGTTCCTAGGTAAATCTTCAATGCCTGATGTATTTACTGACTAAACAGTAAATATTTATTCAGTGTTTGAACTCTCAAAGAGCTTTTACTCTAGGAGAGAAGATAAGACATGTAAATTTAAAAAAAGAATATGTTGGGTTGGGTGTGGGGGGAGGCAAAAGAGATTTATTGGAATTTTGAAGATAGAGATCCTAAATAATACACTCATTAATGCTTTGGGGGGAAATGATCTATCTACCAACCATCTATTTCTCCACCTACCTATCTAGTTACTTAGGTAGCACTTTAGTTCTTTATTCATAAGCCATAAGCAAACCAAGCAAATCAACTGTTTTTTTGGTTTGTTTGTTTCTTTGTTTGTTTTGTTACTCACATCACTCTGTTATTGGTCAAATCAGTCATACAATCAGCTGGGTCATTCTGTCATTGGATAACTTGAATAATATATATATATATATATATATATATATATATATATATATATATATTATATATACAGCAGGTTCTTATTAGTCATCAATTTTATACACATCACTGTATACATGTCAATCCCAATCGCCCAATTCATCACCACCCCACCGCTATCCCCCCTTGGTGTCCATACATTTGTTCTCTACATGTGTGTCTCAATTTCTGCCCTGCAAACTGGTTCATCTGTACCATTTTTCTAGGTTCCACATATATGCATTAATATACGATATTTTTCTCTTTCTGACTTACTTCACTCTGTATGACAGTCTCTAGATCCATCCACATTTCAACAAATGACCCAATTTCGTTCCTTTTTATGGCTGAGTAATATTCCATTGTATATATGTACCACATCTTCTTTATCCATTCGTCTGTGGATGGGCATTTAGGTTGCTTCCATGACCTGGCTATTGTAAATAGTACTGAAATGAATATTGGGGTGCATGTGTCTTTTTGAATTATGGTTTTCTCTGGGTATATGCCCAGTAGTGGGATTGCTGGGTCATAAGGTAATTCTATTTTTAGTTTTTTAAGGAACGTCCATACTGTTCTCCATAGTGGCTGTATCAATTTATGTTCCCACCAACAGTGCAAGAGGGTTCCCTTTACTCCACACCCTCTCCAGCATTTGTTGATTGTAGATTTTCTGATGATGCTTATTCTAACCCATGTGAGGTGATACCTCATTGTAGTTTTGATTTGCATTTCTCTAATAATTAGTGATGTTGAGCAGCTTTTCATGTGCTTCTTGGCCATCTGTATGTCTTCTTTGGACAAATGTCTATTTAGGTCTTCTGCCCATTTTTGGATTGGGTTGTTTGTTTTTTTAATATTGAGCTTCATGAGCTGTTTATATATTTTGGAGATTAATCCTTTGTCCGTGGATTCGTTTACAAACACTTTCTCCCATTCTGAGGGTAGTCTTTTCACCTTGTTTATGGTTTCCTTTGCTGTGCAAAAGCTTTGAAGTTTCTCTAGGTCCCATTTGTTTATTTTTCTTTTTATTTCCATTACTCTAGGAGGTGGACCAAAAAAGATCTTGCTGTGATTTATGTCAAAGAGTGTTCTTCCTAAGTTTTGCTCTAAGAGTTTTAGAATGTCCAGTCTTACATTTAGCTCTCTAATCCATTTTGAGTTTATTTTTGTGTATGGTGTTAGGGAGTGTTCTAATTTCATTCTTTTATGTGTAGTTGTCCATTTTTCCCAGCTCCACTTATTGGAGAGACTGTCTTTTCTCTATTGTATATCCTCGCCTCCTTTGTCATAGATTAGTTGACCATAGGTGCATGGGTTTACCTCTGGGTTTTCTATCTTGTTCCATTGATCTATGTTTTTGTTTTTATGCCAGTACCATATTGTCTTGATTACTGTAGCTTTGTAGTATAGTCTGGAGTCAGGGAGTCTATTTCCTCCAGCTCCATTTTTTCCCCTCAAGACTGCTATGGCTATTTGGAGTCTTTTGTGTCTCCATACAAATTTAAAGATTTTTTCTTCTAGTTCCATAAAAAAGCCATTGGTAATTTGATAGGGATTGTATTGAATCTGTAGATTGCTTTGGGTAGTACAGTCATTTTCACAATATTGACTCTTCCAATCCAAGAACATGGTATATCTCTCCATCTGTTGGTATCATCTTTAATTTCTTTCATCAGTGTCTTATAGTTTTCTGCATACAGCTCTTTAGTCTCCCTAGGTAGGTTTCTTCCTAGGTATTTTATTCTTTTTGTCACAATGGTAAATGGGATTGTTTCCTTAATTTCACTTTCAAATTTTTCATCATTAGTGTATAGGAATGCAAGAGATTTCTGTACATCAGTTTTGTATCCTGCAACTTTACCAAATTCATTGATTAGCTTTAGTAGTTTTCTGGTGACATTTTTAGGATTCTCTATGTATAGTATCATGTCATCTGCATACAGTGACACTTTTACTTCTTCTTTTCCACTTTGTATTCCTTTTATTTCTTTTTCTTCTCTGATTGCTGTGGCTAGGACTTCCAAAACTATGTTGAATAATAGTGGTGAGAGTGGACATCTTTGCCTTGTTCCTGATCTTCAAGAAAATGCTTTCAGTTTTTCACCATTGAGAATGATATTTGCTGTGGGCTTGTCATATATGGCCTTTATTATGTTGTGGTAGGTTCCCTCTATGCCCACTTTCTGGAGAGTTTTTATCATAAATGGGTGTTGAATTTTTTCAGAACCTTTTTCTACATCTATTGATAGATCATATGGTTTTTCTTCTTCAATTTGTTAATATGGTGTATCACAGTGATTGATTTGCATATATTGAAGAATCCTTTCATCCCTGGGATAAATCCCACTTGATCATGGTGTATGATCCTTTTAATGTGTTGTTGGATTCTGTTTGCTAGTATTTTGTTGAGGATTTTTGCATCTATATTCATCAGTGATATTGGTCTGTAATTTTCTTTTTTTGTAGTATCTTTGTCTGGTTTTGGTATCAAGGTGATGGTAGCCTCATAGAATGTGTTTGGGAGTGTTCCTTCCTCCACAGTTTTTTAGAAGAGTTTGAGAAGAATGGGTGTTTAGCTCTTCTCTAAATTTTTGATAGAATTCACCTGTGAAGCCATCTAGTCCTGGACTTTTGTTTATTGGAAGATTTTTAATCACAGTGTCAATTTCATTGCTTGTGATTGGTCTGTTCATATTTTCTATTTCTTCCTGGTTCAGTCTTGGAAGCTTATACCTTTCTAAGAATTTGTCCATTTCTTCCAGGTTATCCATTTTATTGGCATAGAGTTGCTTGTAGTAGTCTCTTAGGATGCTTTGTATTTCTGCTGTGTCTGTTGTAACTTCTCCTTTTTCATTTCTAATTTTATTGAGTCCTCTCCCTCTTTTTCTTGATGAGTCTGGTTAATGGTTTATCAAGCTGGTTTATCTTCCCAAAGAACCAGCTTTTAGTTTTATTGAGCTTTGCTATTGTTTTCTTTGTTTCTATTTCATTTATTTTGGCTCTGATCTTTATGATTTCTTTACTTCTGCTAACTTTGGGTTTTGTTTGTTCTTCTTTCTCTAGTTCATTTAGGTGTAAGGTTAGATTGTTTATTTGAGATTTTTCTTTTTTCTTGAGGTAGGCTTGTATAGCTGTAAACTTCCCTCTTAGAATGGCTTCTGCTTCATCCCATAGATTTTGGATCATCGTGTTTTCATTGTCATTTCTCTGTACGTATTTTTTGATTTTCTCTTTGGTTTCTTCAGTGATCTCTTGGTTATTTAGTAAAGTATTGTTTATCCTCCATGTGTTTGTGTTTTTTACATTTTTTTCCCTGTAATTCATTTCTAATCTCATAACGTTGTGGTCAGAAAAGATGCTTGATATGATTTCAATTTTCTTAAATTTGCTGAAGCTTGATTTGTGACCCAAGATGTGACCTATCCTGGAGAATGTTCCGTGTGCACTTGAAAAGAAAGTGTAATCTGCTGTTTTTGGATGGAGTGTCCTATAAATATCAATTAAATCTGTCTGGTCTATTGTGTCATTTAGAGCTTCTGTTTCCTAATTTATTTTCATTTTGGATGATCTGTCGATTGGTGTAAGTGAGGTTTAAAGTCCCCCACTATTATTTTGTTACTGTCGATTTCCTCTTTTATAGCTGTTAGCAGTTGCCTTATGTATTGAGGTGCTCCTATGTTGGGTGCATATATATTTATAATTGTTATATCTTCTTCTTGGATTGATCCCCTGATCATTATGTAGTGTCCTTCCTTGTCTCTTGTAACATTCTGTATTTTAAAGTCTATTTTATCTGATATGAGTATTGCTCCTCCACCTTTCTTTTGATTTCCATTTGCATGGAATATCTTTTTCCATCCCCTCACTTTCATTCTGAATGTGTCCCTAGGTCTGAACTGGGTCTCTTGTAGACAGCATATAGATGGGTCTTGTTTTTGTATCCCTTCAGCAGTCTTGTGTCTTTTGGTTGGAGCATTTAATCCATTCACATTTAGAGTAATTATCGATATGTATGTTTCTATTACTATGTTCTTAATTATTTTGGGATTGTTTTCGTAGGCCCTTTTCTTCTCTTGTGTTTTCCACTTAGAGAAGTTCCTTTAGCATTTGTTGTAGAGCTGGTTTGGTGGTGCTGAATTCTCTTAGCTTTTGGTTGTCTGTAAAGCTTTTGATTTCTCCATCGAATCTGAATGAGATCCTTGCTGGGTAGAATAATCTTGGTTTTAGGTTCTTCCCTTTCATCACCTTAAGTATATCATGCCACTCCCTTCTGGCTTGTAGAGTTTGTGCTGAGAAATCAGCTGTTAACCTTATGGGAGTTCCCTTGTATGTTATTTTTCAATTTTCCCTTGCTACTTTTAATAATTTTTCTTTGCCTTTAATTTTTGCCAATTTGATTACTATGTGTCTTGTTGTGTTTCTCCTTGAGTTTATCCTGTATGGGACTCTCTGCACTTCTTGGACTTGGGTGGATATTTCCTTTCCCATGTTAAGGAAGTTTTTGACTATAATGTCTTCAAATATTTTCTCGGGTCCTTTCTCTCTCTCTTCTCCTTCTGGGACACCTATAATGTGAATGTTGTTGCATTTAATGTTGTCCCAGAGGTCTCTTATGCTCTCTTCATTTCTTTTCATTCTTTTTTCCTTATTCTGTTCCACAGCAGTGAATTCCACCATTCTGTCTTCCAGGTCACTTATCCGTTCTTCTGCCTCAGTTATTCTGCTATTGATTCCTTCTAGTGTAGTTTTCATTTGAGTTATTCTATTGTTCATCTCTGTTTGTTTGTTCTTTAATTCTTCTAGGCCTTTGTTAAACATTTCTTGCATTGTCTCGATCTTTGCCTCCATTCTTTTTCCAAGGTCCTGGATCATCTTCACTATCATTATTTTGAATTCTTCTTCTGGAAGGTTGCCTATGTTCACTTCACTTAGTTGTTTTTCTGGGGTTTTATCTTGTTCCTTCATCTGGTACATAGCCCTCTGCCTTTTCATCTTGTCTATCTCTCTGTGGATGTGGTTTTTGTTCCACAGGCTGCAGGATTGTAGTAAGGTACCAAAACACAATATTGAGACCAAAAGTTTTATTTGTACTTGACACTGGAATATTATACTTATTTAAAAATTTCTGTCTGGGAAAGATAAATTTTTTATCTATCTAGGAGTAGAAGGTGTCAATCAGGAAAAAAAGGAAGGTTTAAATTTCATTATGTTAGGAAAATGAAGAAGGTAGCCAGGAAAATAGTGGGAGGTTATGATAACTATTATTAAATATGTAAGGAGCTCCATGAAAGAGGAGTGACATCAGTATGTGTTACTCAAGGAGACATTAATAGGGCAGAAGATTCCAGCTCAAGATAAAGAAGACTTTTGACAAGGAGAGTTGCCCAATAAAGAGACCAACCCCCCTCAAAAAAAATCTGAGGCCTCAATAAATCACTAATTTTTGCCAATATTTTTGAAAATTGATCTTGTATTCTGCAACCTTGCTGAATTCATTTATTAGTTGTAATAGTTTTTTATTGGATTCCCCAGGATATCCTATATACATAGTAATGTCACACACAAATAATTTTACTTCTTCCTTTGCAATCTGGATGCCTTTTATTTCTTTACCTTGCCTCATTACATTAGCTAAAACTTCCAGGATAGTGTTGAATAGAAGTGACAAGAATGCACATCCTTGTCCCATTCTTGATTTCAGAGGGAAAGCATTCAGTCCTTCATCATTGAGTGTGTTAGCTATGAGTTTTGTAGATGCCTTTGATCAGATTGAGGAAGTGCCCTTCTATTCCTAGTTGAAGTGGTTTTATCATGACTGTTGGATTTTGTCAAATGCTCCTTCTGCATCTGTTGTAATGATCCTGTGGTTCTTGTCCATTACCATAGTGATATGGTGTATCACACTGCTTGATTTTTTTTTTTTTTTTTTTTTTTTTTTTTTTTTTTTTTGCGGTACACGGGCCTCTCACCATTGTGGCCTCTCCTATTGCAGAGCACAGGCTCCGGATGCGCAGGCTCAGTGGCCATGGCTCATGGGCCCAACTGCTCCGTGGCATGTGGGATCTTCCCGGACCGGGGCATGAACCCGCATTCCCTGAATTGGCAGGCAGACTCTCAACCACTGCGCCACCAGGGAAGCCCACTGATTGATTTTTGTATGTTGAAACAATCTTGCATTCCTGGGGAAATCCCACTTGGTCATGAGGTCTAATCCTTTTTATATGTTGCTAGATTTTCATCTGTATTCAGAAGAGATGTTGGCCTATCATTTTCTTTTTTTGTGATGTCCTTTTCTGGTTTTGGTAGCAGGGAAGTACTGGCTCCATAGAATAAATTGGGAAGTGGTCCCTCCTCTTCTACTTTTTTGGAAGAGTTTGTGAAAAATTAATATTTGGTAAGATTCACCAGCAAAGCCACCTGAGCTTGGGCTTTTCTTTGTGAAAGTTGTTATTTTTTACTAATTCAGTCTCTTTACTTACTGTAGATCTTTTCAGATTTTCTAGTTCTTCTTGAGTCTGTTTTGGTAAGCTTATGTTTTTTGTTTTTGCTTTTAGGAATTTGTCCATTTCACCAAAGTTATCTAATTGGTTGGCATGTAATTGTTTGTAATATTCCATAAAATACTTTATATTCCTGTGAGATTCACAATCATGTCCCCTCTTTGATTCCTGATTTCAGAGCTTTGAGTCTCCTCTCTCTTTTCTTGGTTTGTCAATTTTGTTCTTTTCAAAAGTACAACTTTTGGGCTTCCCTGGTGGTGCAGTGGTTGAGAGTCTGCCTGCCGACGCAGGGACACGGGTTCGTGCCCTGGTCCAGGAGGATCCCATGTGCCGTGGAGTGGCTGGGCCCGTGAGCCATGGCTGCTGAGCCTGCACGTCTGGAGCCTGTGCTCCACAACGGGAGAGGCCACAACAGTGAGAGGCCCGCATACCGCAAAAAAAAAAATAAAATCCAACTTTTGATTTTATTGATTTTCTGTTATTTTTCTCTTCTTTGTTTCATCAATTTCCACTCTATTCATTATCATTTCTTTCCTTCTGCTTGCTTTAGATTTAATTTGCTCTCCTTTTTTCCAGTGCTTTTAGGTGGAAGGTTAAGTCATTGGTATGAGATCTTTTTTCTCTTTTAATATAGGCATTTGCAGCTGTAAATTTTCCTTTAAGCACTTCTTTTGCAGCATCCCTGAAGTTTTGGTATGTTGTGCTTTCATTTTCATTCATCTTAAAGTATTTTCTATTATCACTTGTGGTGTCTCATTTGACTTACTGGTTATTTAGGAGTGTGGTGTTTAAGTCCCATGTATTTGCGAATTTCCCACATTTCCTTCTGTTATTGATTTCTACTTTCATTCCATTGTGGTTGGAAAACACACTTTGTATTATTCAATCTTTTAAAATTTATTGAGGCTTGTTTTATACATAGCATATGGCTATCCTGGAAAATGTTCAATATGTGCTTGGAAAGAATGTGTGTTCTGTTGTTGTTGAGTGAAGTGTTCTATAGATGTCTGTCAGGGCTTGTTGGTTGAAAGTATTGTTCAACTCTTCCATTTCCTTGTTGATCTTCTGCCTAGTTATTCTATCTACAGAAACTTTGCAGCTATTATTGTTGAATTGTCTGCTTCTCACTTCAATCCTTTTGTTTCATTTACTTTGTATTAGATTTATTTACCTTGCGATTTTGTTGTACATGACTGTATGCTTATAATTGTCATAATATCCTGATATAGTGACCCTTATATCATTATAAAATGTTCTTCTTTATCTGTAGTACCATTTTGTTTTGTTTTGTTTTAAAGTCGAATTTATCTGATATTAGAATGGCTACTCAGGCTGCTTATAGTACATGGTATATATGTTTTCACCCCATTTGCTTTTAACCTATATATATTTTTGGATTCTAAAAGTGTCTCCTACAGGGAGTACTTTGTTGAATCTCTGCCTTTTGATTGGATTGCTTAATGTTATAACTGATATGTCTGGATTTATCTTTGCCATTTTACTTTTTGTTTTTATATGTCTTATACTGTTTTTGTCTCTTCTATACTGCTTCTTTTATTCAGTGAACATTTTCTAGTGTAACGTTTTAATTTCCTTAATAATTTTTTCACTATATTTTAAATTGCTTTCTTAATGGTTGCTCTAGGGCTTACAATGTACATCTTAACTCTACTCCAGAATTTTCTCCAGAATTATACTACCTAATTGCATGACATATAGAAACATTACTCCTGTATATACTCTTTTTCCTCTTCCCTTTTTTTGTTGTTATATTTGTTATCCATACACCTACCTGTGTAACAAACCACAATATATTTTTATAGTGTTACTTTATATAATTTTATATCTTTTAGAGATAAGAAATGAGAGAACTTATATTTCATTGAGTTTTTTACGTGAGCCTTTTTATTTAGCATTTCTGGTTCTCTTCATTTCTTCCTGTGGTTCTGAGTTATCAGCTGCTGTCATTTAATTACTGTAAAACAGCTTTGCTTCCATCTGCTTTATTTGTGGCATTATTATCAAATAGACTACATTTCTATATTATACTGGTCAGTAGTATAATTACATACATATTGGTTTATACAATTGCTTTTTAAACAAGAGAATATAGAAAAAGAAATATGTAATTATAGTGTCTTTTATAATTACTACAATTACCTCTACTAGTACACTTTCGTTGTTTTGTATTGTCTGATGTCACTTGACTTCAGCCTGAAAAACTTCCTGTAGTATGTCTAATAATAACTAGTATGTCTGCTAATAAAAAATCCTCTCAGTTTTTTTATCTGGGAATGTCTTTATTCTGCATTCATTCTTGAAAGATTGATTTTCTAGAAGATTATTGTTTTACAGTTTTTATTTTTCAGCACTTTAAATATGCCATCCCACTGCCAAGTCCTCTGGCTTCTAGAACTCAGCTATTTATCTTACTGGGGTTCCCACGTATGTGGTCATTTTTCTTTTTTTTTTTTTTTTTTGCGGTATGCGGGCCTCTCACTGTTGTGGCCTCCCCCGTTGCGGAGCACAGGCTCTGGACGCGCAGGCTCAGCGGCCATGGCTCATGGGCCCAGCCGCTCCGCGGCATATGGGATCCTCCCAGACCGGGGCACGAACCCGTATCCCCTGCATCGGCAGGCGGACTCTCAACCACTTGCGCCACCAGGGAGGCCCTCATTTTTCTTTTGATGCTTTCATATTTTTTTTTTTTGACTTTCAACGTCTTTACTGTGACATATCTGGATGTAGATCTCTTTGTGTCTACTCAACTTGGAGTCTATTGAGCTTCTTAGATGTATAGATTAATGCATTTCATGAAATTTAGACAGTTTTCAGCCATTATTTCTTCAAATATATTCTCTCCTCTATTTGGTACTTCCATCCTGCGTATGTTGGTGCACGTAATGGCGTCCCTTTATTTCTCTGAGGCTTTATTCATTTTTTCTTCATTCTTTTTTCTATTTTTCAGATTGTTTCATCACTATTGATATCTTTTCAAGTTTGCTGATTCTTCTGCCAGCTCAAATTTACTGATCGATCTGCTCTAGTGAATTTATTATTTTGGTTATTGTACTTTTCAACTCCTGAACTTGTCCTTTGGCTCTTTTTATAAATATAATTTTTATTTATTTATTGATAGTCTCTATTTGATGAGACATTATTATCATACCTTCCTTTACTGTTTTAAACACAGTTTTCTGTAGTTCTTTGGGCATATTTATAATAGGTGCTTTGAAGTCTTTATCTGCTTAGCCTGACATCTGAAACCTCTCAAAGGCAGTTTCTGTTGCCTTTTCCCCTGTATATGAGTCATCCTTTCCAGTTTCTTTGCATGTTTCACAACTTTTTGTTGAAAACTGGGCATTTTAGATAAGTTATTTTAGCAACTGTGGATACTAAGTTTCCCCTTCCCTCTAGGACTTGTTGTTTGCTTGCTTATTTATTTGTTTAGCTCTTTGGCTGGGCTATTTCAGGGACATGTATTTATCCTGTGGTGTGCAGCCTTTAATGTCACTCCTCAGAGGGCTCAGCCTTGGACATGTACACTGTCACCCCGATCCTCCTGGAATGACAGTGTTTTTAGTTGGCCTGTCTTTGATGAAGTTTCTAGATGGCCTGCCTCTACTGATATCAAACTCAGCTCTTAGCCTCCACTAATTAGTATATGATCACTCTGTTCTTTCAATAACATCCTGGAGGTATAAATTACTACATGGTCTGATCCAATTAAGCTCAGACACCTTTGGCCAGGGTAGTCTTATAGGTCAGTCTTTGAGGTCAGGTCAGATTTCAAGAGGAGCCCTTCTTGGCTGTCTCTTTCCCTGGTTTTCTCTGATAAACTGAGCTTTGACCTACCATTTGGCTTGTTGCTCTCATCCAGTTACCCCCATCCTCCTCTTAATTGCACACCACTAAAATCTTATTTTCAATATGCGCTTTAGGCTTAAATTTCCCCATGTTTGGTCCCAAATAAACTCAGTCTCTTTAGGAAAAGCTATGGAACTTTCTGTTCTTACAGCTTGATTTTCCCCCAAGGAAGAACCTTTGCACAAATTCTGTGGATTGAGTGGGTAGAACCCACTTTGCAGAGTAACATCCCCCATCTATAAACAGAGTGCTGGGTAATGGCAACATCCCCTGGTCTTCTTGGCTTGCCTTGCTCAGCATGGAACTTCTGCCCTACCAGTGATTTTAAGTGGGACTGATTCAGGCCTTGTGTTCTTGACCTGCCATGCCTGGGGCAGATCTTCTGATCTATGAATAGGGACTGAGTGGTGGAAGGGAGCTTCAGACTCTCCGCCATTCTTACCTCTAAGACAGCTTCAGCAACACAGATCTGGGTGAGATGAGGAGTGCTGGTGTTCCCCGCACCCCGCTGCCCCCCACACACCCTAGGAGAAAGCTTAGCCCTAGCAGAGAGCTGGGGGAAATATAGTCATGCGTTTGTAGCTGCACCCACGAAGAGTAGAACTATCATCTTGCTGAGGTGGGGGAAGAGAGGACAGGTCATGGTTCAGATGTCACAGATGCTTACTGTTCTTACCTAAATTTCATAGATTTTCCTGAATAAATGTTTCTCCATTTTTTTTGTATAGTCTTAGGACAATTTCAAGAGACTTGAAATGATTTTGTATTTTATATATTTTTTATATTTGAAATTAAACATTTTATTTTGAGGTAACTGTTGACTGACATGTAGTTCTAAGAAATAATACAGAGATCCCATGTACCCTGTTTCCCCAAATGGTAACATCTTGCATGATTATAGTATAATATCACAACTAGGATATTGACATCTCTACATCAATATACAAAACATTTTTATCACCACAAGAACTTTATTTTTGTAAATTTAATTTAATTTAATTTTTGGCTGCATTGGATCTTCGTTGCTGTGTGTGGGCTTTCTCTAGTTGCAGCAAGTGGGGGCTACTCTTCATTGCATTGCACGGGCTTCTTATTGTGGTGGCTTCTCTTGTTGCGGAGCACAGCCTCTAGGCACGCAGGCTTCAGTAATTGTGGCATGCAGGCTTAGTAGTTGTGGCTCTCAGGCTCTAGAGTGCAGGCTCAGTAGTTGTGGCTCATGGGCTTAGTTGCTCCATGGCATGTGCGATCTTCCCGGACCAGGGGTAGAACCCATATCCCCTGCACTGGCAGGTGGATTCTTAACCACTGTGCCATCAGGGAAGCCCCACAAAAGCTTTTATAATGACAGCTACTTCCCTCCCACCACCAGCCTCACTTTATCCCCTAGCAACCACTAATCTAGTCTTCATTTCCATAATTTTTTTCTTTTCAAATATGTTATATAGGTGGAATCATACTAGTACGTATGTCTAGAACTTCTAGCATTATTTTGAAGAGTGGTGATAGTGGACATGCTTTAATTGCTTCTGATCTTAGGGCAAAAGCATTCAGTCTTTCACCATTAACTGTAATGTTAGCTATAGATTTTTGGTAAGTGTTCTTTATCAAGTTAAGGAAGTTCCCCTCTATTCCTATTTTTCTTTATTGTCTCACTGAAGAAAGAGTCCACAGGTCTCCTCAAAAGCCATTCCAAATGTTCTCCCTCTATTGGCTATATTTTTTTAAGGTACATAGCTTTGAAGAGGAATCTCATGTTCTCATTCAATCTTTGAGGCTGGTTAGCTCTATTCATATCCATTCTTCTCCTTCCCTGCTTCACTCATGTTGGCTTACCAGATGATTGGTCTCCCTCCAAAATGGTGACTCTCTGACCTACATCTTTTATTTAGTTCTCTTCCCAAGACTGTGCTTTTCCTGATGAACTCCCCCTTCTGAAGTCTTACACTGTGTCTCTTTGAACACTTGTTCTAAGGTCAAGGATGTGTAATCTAAAACTTTCAGCACTTTAAACAATCTTTTCTTTCACATATGGATATTTAAAATAACTTTCCATTTTGACCCTTTTAAATGGAGATTATTCAGTCTCCAATGACCAACCCATGTTAAGACTGGTCAACTTTGTCCAACAATCCATATTCCTTCTAATCAATGCTTTCTGGTCATATACTTGATATGATTAGAAAAAAGTAAATTGAGGATGCCACCTAGAGATGTGAAGAGTGTGCTACAAGGTACTATTACCTCAGAAAGGTCATGAAATTCTGGGAATCTTGTCCTTTTCATTACATGTTGAATTGAATAAATCTGGTCAATGAGACATCAACAAAATTCACAGGAGACTGATATACAAATAAGTAATATAACTGTCAAGTGGAATCAAAACTCCTTTTATCTCATTAGTAAACTTTCCTTATAGAAAATATCTTAACAGAAAACTAATTATTATAAACAGTATATTTCTCGATGAGCATGAAATCAGAATAAGAGATCTTAGCACAATCAAGTTTTTAAATGATAAAACAGATATTTTCAGTAATTTCTAACTCCATTACTCCAATTTTTATGTAACCCCAATTTTCCCTACAATATCTTGAGAAAATTGCATAGTTATAAACTAGGTAACCCCAGTTTACAGTTGGAGAAAGAGACACTCTGTGTCAACAACCTGTACAAGATCCTTGAGGAAGTCAGAGGTAGCTCCAGTGTAGTAATAAAATGTTCCTCTCTGCTAGTCAAGGTGAGATGGCTCTCCCACTTAGTTGGCATTTCTGGAATGAAAAGCTCTATTTCCAAAATTAGATGTTATTGGGCATAGGTATGTGCTGTCAAAAAAAGGTATGCCCGTTTTTTTCAGTCTGTATTCAAGTGCCTGAAGTTACTGTTACCAAAAATACAAACTGTCCAGTATTCCTGAAACTATTTTGTCAAATATATAAACCAGATTCTGTGTTAAGTTATACAAGATTTGCATGAATACTCTCCAGATGTTTGATGTCACAGAAAGAACTTATTCTGTTGTTTGGGATTCCTCAAAACCATATCTTTTTTTTTTTTTTTTTTTTTGCGGTATGCGGGCCTCTCACTGTTGTGGCCTCCCCCGTTGCGGAGCACAGGCTCCGGACGCGCAGGCTCCGGACGCGCAGGCTCAGCGGCCATGGCTCACGGGCCCAGCCGCTCCGCGGCATATGGGATCCTCCCAGACCGGGGCACGAACCCGTATCCCCTGCATCGGCAGGCGGACTCTCAACCACTTGCGCCACCAGGGAGGCCCAAAACCATATCTTTTTTGTTTGCATATGACAGGCACCTCGGGACATGAATTCTAAAAAGAGAATGGACACATATGGCACTCTCTAGGGAAAATAAACTTTGCCACATTGTAATATAAGATGAAGTTAAGGAGTGTGATGTGACTTTAGAATATGTATATATATATATATACCTCAAAAGTGAAGTAAAATGTTCGGTACTTTTCACAGAGCCATAAAAAAAAAACGCAATGTGTATCTCTCTAGCTGTTTTGTAATTAATATTGATTACATGAGAGCAAGAGAAATAACCAATGCCAGAAGATCATGGCCAGCATCCATTTTGAGTATTCAGAGCCAGTTTTTAAATATTTTGAACGTGTATTCTTTATTATCAGACTGTAGAATTTGATATATATTCATAAGATCTACCCTTTTATTTATATTGTTTAGATCATCTCTCTCCTTATTTTTGCCTGCTTGATCTATTTTGTTATTAAAAGTGGTATATTAAAATTTCCTATTATTAGGATGTTTCTACATATATCTCCTTTCATCTCCTGTAGTTTTGTTTCATAAAAGTTGCTGTGTTAAAAAAAAAAGTTGCTGTGTTATTTGATTCATAATACTCACATATTATGTCTTCATTGTGGATTATGGGTTTTAGCACTTCTTTGTCATGTTTTCCTGATTTCATACTTGAATTCTACTCTATGTCATCAGGATTTGCTACCCCTGTTCTCTTTTTATGTACATTTTCCTGGTATACTCCTGCACATGCTTTTAATTTTGACCTTTATGAGTCACTTTAAGTGTCTCTTACTTATAGCATGTACATGGGTTTTGTTTGCAAGTCAATTAGAAATTTTTTTCTTTAAATAGGTGTTATATTCATTCACATCTTAAGTTGAAAAAAAAACACAATAAAATTGCCTTTATTAGTATACAGTTTTAACATACATACAGATTCATGTTACTTTTACCATAATCTGAATATAGAACAGCTCCCTCACACTTCCTCCATGGAGTCAGTTCCTCCCTCCCACCTAACTCCTGGTACACACTGATCTTTTTTTTGTTGCTTTAGTTTTGCATTTTCTGGGATGACATAGAAATGTGTTATAAATGGAATCACACAATATGTAACCTTTTGAGATTGACTTCCTTCACTCAACATAATGCCTTTGAGGTCCATCTGTGTTTTTGCATGTGTCAATTTTTTCTTCCTTATTGTTGAGCATTATTCCATCAAATGGATGTCATACAGCTGTCTTACAGTTTGGTCATTTGTTGGAAGAAAATGAGTTGTTTATAGTTTTTGGAGATTATGAATAGAGCTGAGATGCACATTTGCATACAGGTTTTTGTGTGAACGAATATTTTCATTTCTCTGGGATAAATGCCTATGAGTGAGATTGTAGGGTCACATGATATGTGTATGTTTAACTTTATAGGAAACTGCTAAACTGTTTGATACAGTGGCTGTACCATTTTTTATTTCCACCAGCAAAGATTAAATTTCTAGTTGATTAGCTTCCTTGTCAGCACTTAGTATTGTCAAGTTTTTTGTTTGTTTACCCATCTTCTGTGGTAACTCAATGTAGTTTTAATTTACATTCCACTAATGGATAATAATGTTAAGTATCTTTCATATGCTTATTTGCCATCTGTATATACTCTTTGGTGAAGTGTATGCCCAAGTCTTTTGCTCATTTTTAAAATTAGGTTGTTTTTTCCTTATTGTTCCTTACTGTTTAGTTTTGAGGGTTCTTTACATAGTCTTGATACAAGTCTTTTGTTGTATATAACATTTCCAAGTCTTTTTCTCCTGGTCTGGACCTTATCTTTTCTTTCTCTTAATTGTCTTACACAGAATGGAAGTTTTAAATTTTAATGAAGTCAAATTTATCATTTTTTTCCTTTGTGGGTTGTATATTTAGTGTCATATTTAAGAGCCTTTGACTTACTCCAGGTTACAAAGATTTTCTTCTATGCGTCCTTAAAATTTTTTTTATAGTTCTATGCTTTACATCTAGACCTATGACTGATTTTGAACTAATTTTTTATGAAGTCGGAGGGGTTTTGCCTATAGACATCCAGTTGTCCTAACACCATTTGTTGAAAAGACAGTGCTTTCTCCAGTAAATTGCTTTTCCGCCTCTGTCAAAAATCAATTGGAGGGGACTTTTCTGGTGGTCCATTGGTTAAGAATCTACACTTCCAATTCAGGGGCATGGCTTCGATTCCTGGTCGGGGAACTAAGATCCCATGTGCCACGTGGTGAGGCCAAAAAAATAAAAAATAAATAAATATATATATATATATAATATATATATATAGCACATATTTATGTGGGTCTCTTTCTGATTCTGTCTTCTGTTCCATTGATCTACATGTCTCTCTCTTCACCAACACAGCACTGTCTTGGTTATGATAGCTTTATTATAATAAGTGTTAAAACAAGGTAGTGTGGGTCCTTCAAATTTTTTTTTCAAACTTGTCTTAATTATTTTAATTTCTTTGTCTTTCAATATAAATTTTAGAATCAGTTCTCTTATTGGAATTGCATTAGATCTATAGATCCCATTCATAATAAAATATGTGGAACAAACTTTAAAATTGTAAAACCTAATGATATAATGGGCATATATGAACCAACCAGTCAATCAAAGAAGTGGAACATTAAAACTTTCATCTATTTCTGTGCTTTCCCTCTGTCTTGCATCCATAACTACTTTTTCCTTTGATGCAGCTAAATACTCAAGGCCAGACATTCCAATTTGTTGAATTCTTAGGTCTTTTGAATCACCTTACCTTCCACTTGTGATTTGGCTGTTATAATTTTACTTCTTATGATGACCTCTTCTAAAAAATGTCGAGAGTACAAGAGGAGATAAACTTCACACTACTTCAAACAACCATATTTTTTAGTTGATACTATGTTGAACTAATTTTTCAAGTTAAATATTAGGTTTAAGGAGGTTTAAATTTTAATCTTAAATAAAGTAATGGAATTGAAATAAGTAATTAATACAATTATTCAATCATTTATTACTTCTAAAGTTCCATAGGAATGTACCAGTACCTTTCTTATGGCACCTATAATTCTCTACATTGCATCACATTTATTTATGTGTATATCAGATTTAGTTTCCTCCATTTTATTAAAATATAATTGTTATTAATCATTGTATTAGTTTAAGGTGTAAAACATAATTATTTGACTATGTATATATTGAAAAATTATAACCACAGTGGTTTTAGTTAACATCCATCACCTCACATAGTTACAATTTTTTCTTTCTTGTGATGAGAACTTTTAAGATATACTCTCTTAGCAACTTTCAAATATACAATACAGTATACTTAACTATATTTACCATATTGCACATTAATCCCCAGGATTTATTTATCTTGTAATGTCCTCACCCATTTCCCCCTCCAACTCCTACCTCTGGCAACCACCAATCTGTGCTTCACTTCTCAAACCTGGAGCAAGACCTCTCTCTGTATTGCAGTAGTACTTCATACCAAGTCTGCCACTCAGTTAATTTCAAACAAATGAGTGAAGTGTATTTTTAACTCTGTCAATATCATCCCAGATTTCAGTTGAATTGTTTTGCCATTTCTTTGAGATTGTATTATGTAGCTTTTGAACAAGGACTAAAGATGTAAGCAAAGCTCATGAAAATTAGTCTGGAGAAATGAAGCAGCAGATATTTCTAGACCCAACTCATTGTGTTAATGACCACCTAAGTCTCTCAGTACTGTAGTTAGTTGGACTTTTGTCTTTCCTTTCCAGCTGAATGCTTCCAAGAAACCTTGAGCAGGGAGGTAAAGAATAAATGGAAGTGTAGACTATTAGGTTGTGAAAACATTGCATTCCCCCAACTGGGGCACTCAGTAAGTGGCTAGTCACAGGAAACCTACACCACAGAATATAGTTCCATTTCTTTTATTTGGTGAGAAGCCTATTTATGAGTTAAGGTGGAATGAAGGTATTCAGTACAAAACCTGTATCAGATGACTAAGTATTAACCAGTAGACTATATCCTTAGAATTACTTCTTCTCATTCAAATATTTACTAATATAAAATTCTGATGTGTCTAGCGTTAGTGTCATTCATTATCACGAGCATGAAGGATTTAGCTGTGTATTTGTGTATTAACTTTTACAATGCTAAAATTTAATATTTATAATGTTGCACTTAATTCATCCATTTAAAAACACTTACTGAGTGCCTAGGCCTTCTTTTGGACTCTAGGAATACAGCAATGAAGCAAACATACAGGTCATATTTTAAATTTCATAACCAAATGATGTATATAACAATTAATTTTCTTTGAAATTTATCTAAAACAAATTATTTCTGTTTTGGGGAAAATTATCCATATATTATCATTGTATTATAAATGTATTTGAATCTCTATTTGATTTTAAATAAGAAGTATATAAGATTCCTAAGAAATCTAACTTAATAAACTAAACTGATATATAATTTTTTAGCAGTTGCAATAATTCATATTATAAATATATTTGAAATCTATTTAGCCTTTGCTTTCATGACAAGATAATATTTTCATTGACATAACATAATCTTTGATGTTTTATCACTGTCCTGTTCAAGATTCCTGAGTCTTAGGCCATAGGATATTGTGATGTGATCTAAGATTGTCCTAATATCACTCTAAATCTGTATGTATATTAAACATTGGCAGTAGGCTTAATTAGCATTCATTAAGTACTTCAGCTTTTCAGTGTATAATTCTGTACTGCAAGATCATATACATGTGCCACAAATTTTACCAATTTTAGTCAGGCACTTTCTTAATTAACAGATATTTAAAGTTTTTTTAAAAAAAATAAATTTATTTATTTATTTTTGGCTGTGTTGGGTCTTCGTTGCTGCATACGGGCTTCTCATTGTGGTGGCTTGTCTTACTGCAGTGCACAGGCTCTAGGCGTGCGGGCTCAGTAGTTGTGGTGCACAGGCTTAGTTACTCCGCGGCATGTGGGATCTTCCCAGACCAGGGATTGAACCCGTGTCCCCTGCATTGGCAGGAGGATTCTCAACCACTGCGCCACCAGGGAAGCCCTAAATTTTAATTTTTAGCAGAGATAGTCTGGAATATTTTGACATGAAACTGGTTCTTGTGTCTTGAAAATAATTAGATCATAAAGCCACTAGGGGGCTCACATACCATGTGTGTAAATCATGTGTCATCAGACGTCCACGTAACACTTCTGGGTACTTAAAAGCACATGATAGCTGGGGAAATAATATCACATTCAATAGTTTTGTGTGGTAGGTTAAAAAGTAACATTCTTAGCACAAAAGGTAAGGGCACAGTAACAGAAGATTCTAGGAAATACATTAAACAGATGTAACTTAGGGAAATTAGCGACGAGGGGTCAAAAATTGAAACTGGAGAAATGTTAAAGTCTGGTTGGTATCAAATCCTGTGAACACCCGTTCTGACTGGACTTGCTGTTTCTACAGGAGCATAAGCTCTAGCTGTCAACCCTAGAGATCTAGTGTTGGACAGAATTACTTTTGCACAAATAACATTATCTGGTATTATTTCAGTTGTCTCTTGTAATTGAGAAGACTTATTTGTAATCAATTTAAAAAGTCTTTAGCCTGTTCATTTTCTTTAGTGTAAGGTTGTATCAATATTCTTTCATTTTCTGAAGAAAGAATCTTGAAAACCAATTCGAGTCTTTATATAATTCCAATTCAGGTGTTTCCAGCCAAGTGGATGCTTAAATATTTTATGAATTCTACCTATTTTTATTTTGTTTTGTTTTCAATCCAGGGACAATTCAGCATTAATTTGGCTGGAACTGGGATGAAGATATCCAGTACAGCAAAGTGGCTTGCTCAGGGCAGTTATGCCTCTGTCATCATTCACAGATCACAAGTAAGTCCTGCTGGACCAAAAAACCTGTCTGAAATACTTCTGTGCTGTGAACTAGCATTAAAGGTCCTCTACTTTAAATTTAGAGTTATATGAAGTTAATGACTAATGCGCTATTGCATATGATGGGTTATATTACATATAATGAAATATAACATTAATTTATGAAATTATGAAATTGGGTTCATTTTTATTCATGTGCTTATGTAGGTTTTATATACATATACATTCATGTTTAGCCTATAGATATCTGAACATGAAATCAAATGCCAGAGCATATAGATTGAAGTAGCTCAAGTCTGGGGTTGATGGCTTGAAATGCAGGTACTTCAAAAAGAGGTAGTGCTTTTAGCTATACTCTAATTATTAAAGGTTTGTAGGTTTTAATATTTCAAAGTGAGAGGTAACATTTTGGTTCATTTACCTCACTACTTTGATTTAGTGATGGAGCTGAGGTTGGAGCCATTTGTCATTTAACAAATATCCTTTATAGGTTCTTCAAGAATTAGGAATATTTTTTATGGTTGTATGCATATTTTCCTCTGTCTACCTTTATCTAGAGAACATTGGTATTTGGTTTTTACCTATAGCACATGTATTATCTAAAGTAGAATCCATTTAACTTTGATGCTGGTATGGTGTACTAGCACATACTCTTTATGGGATGGCTCCTAGTACTTGGAGTTCCCATGTCTTAGATAGCATGATTCTATCTATAGTAAATCAGGATCTACATTATAAGTGTCCTCACCTATAATGCACATAAATCAGCACCATCACCAACCCCCTGCCCACTCTAAGGTTTTATCATTTTTCTTTCTTTTGATAAAAGTGACTTCTGTTACACTCCTATTTATATGAATACTACTTATAAATGAAATTCAATTTTCTAATAATCAGAGACTAAAACATTATATTTCTGAATATTATGAAATTGTGTTTCAATTTATAATTAAAGAATTTAAATTTTTATTATTTCTATCATATGGGCAAGCAGTAGACTTTTTAAAAATGGCTATTTCTAAATATTTATTTGGCAAATTTTGGTCTAATCCCTTTTGGTAGAAGAATGGAAATAAATTAATTACCTAGTTAAAGTATATTCTGAGCAAGTAGAAAATTTAGAGAGTGCAATGAGATATTCTGACTTTATCCAGCTTTTAGGTATCTTTTGGTTAAATGAGACCTGGCTGAGGGCAGCAGTAAAAATGAATATTTAGTACAATCATTCCTTTTGCTTCTATTTAAGTTCTATTCTAAAGATTATTTATTTGTTTATTTAATTGAGAGTTTCTCCCTCAATCAAAAATTTTGCACATGAAGGTATTTCCTGAGATCTGTTGCCTGGTGTGAAAATGAGACTTGTGAAACCCAAATGTACTTATGGAAATGCACACATATTTTCATTTTCCATTAAATTTAAGCAAGATTAGGGGTTTACTTATACGATCCGTTTGCAAACAGGAATGTATATAAATTGGAATCTTTACTGCCGTTCCTTTCTCTGTTTACTCAGACTCTCTAGAGTTTAGAAAGCTTCTGAAAAGAGAGGCAACTTCAAAGGCCCCCGGTCTCAAAATATTCTTCATCTTCAAAAGTTCCAGGAACCCAAAGTTTCCTTCTCTACCCTCCCTCCTTAGATTAAAAAAACAAAGCAAAACTTACCTTTTCTAGAAACTACAGGAGTTCAAGCTATTTTTGCTTTATCTTATCAAAATGCCTTTTGACTTTTGGACCTAAAGATGGAAGACAGTTTGGAAAGAAAATCTAGCATGTCCTGACCACCTTCTTCACCAGCCTCTGCTCCCCCATTCCTCAGTGAGCAGCTCTGCTTTCCTAAAAAAAAGAAGAATCTCCCTTTTTAGTCCTTGACAAATTATAATTCCTGCTTTTAGTCTAGTTTTATTCCCTGCCCCCCCCCATTTTATCACCTTCTAAATATTTTCTTCAGGCTGTGTTTCTAATGCTTCCAGGAGATAATTGAGGTTAATATGGCTTGGATTCAGTTAAGGTCAAGTTTGCATAATATCTTTCTTTTTTTTTTTAGTCTGTGAGAATCTTATATAAAATCATGGCAATGCTGAATAACAGATTGGGAGAGGTTTTAATAAACTCACTGAAGCAAATAGATATCTTGTTGAAAAATAAGTGGGTTGAGATGAATTGTCTAAATTAGAGTGTGGTTTATAATCATTAAGTAGATAATATGAATCTCACATTATCTAATTCCCATGACCACAAATTTCAACTAATCCTGAAATGGTATGACCTTTGACCTCAAGTGTAATTGTTGTATGAAACCTTGGCTAATTATTTCAACCGCATGATTCAAAGCATTTGCTTTTTCTGCCCTGTGCATGCAGATACTAGCTTGTAACAGATTCTCCTGTATCTCTGCCTCTTCCTATTTTCAGGATGGAACCAAAGTCTACGGCAGATGTGGAGGGTTCTGTGGAAAGTGTATTCCTCACATGACTACTGGTCTCCCAATTCAAGTAATATGAACATTCAGAAGTGGGAAGTGTGTCCCAAGGAGGAGACATTCTCTGGAACCTGCAAATAGCTGGTGCTTGTTTCTTTACCCTTCCCTTCCTGAGATTTCCATGTCTAAAATGTCTGTGCCTTTTTTTCAGGGCACTCATCAGGGAGTCACATCACTGCTTAATTTTTCAAGGCCTTCAAAATAAACTGAATGATATGTGATTCTAATCTGGATCCTTAAAAGCATATAGTAATTTATGGTAGGGTATACAGGGATGCTTGAATTATACCAAGATAATATTGCTGTTAACAGCTTGGACTGGACCACAATTACCTTATGCCTATAAACACACATGTAAATCTCTGCTCTGGTATCCTACTGTACAATGAATGCTTATTCTACTTGTTAAAATGGAGCAAGTAAAAATTAGGAAAATGAACTTATTTAAAACTGCCATAGACATATTGAATCTGTCAGGTGAATAGCAAATCAATAGTCACATCAAAAAAGTACATAGCCATTATACTTTCTACTGATACAGCTTAGATACCTTGTTTTATGTTTCCTTTAACTTTTAATTGTGCATTATGGTGCTTGAAAAAAATCATCCTAAATTATGGTATAATTTTGTATTTAAAATATATGCTTTGGTTAAATACTAAATATGAAATTTTGTGGGAATAATACAGAAGAAGATATGATATAGTAGAATTTGACTTAAAACACCTACCTCTAATTTGATTGTACTTATAAGAGCAATACATTGTTTTTATAATGTGTATATTCCATTATGTCTTTATAGATCTTATATATGTATATATCTACTCTTAAGAAATTAATTTTCTCACAGTTAAGAACTGTATTTTATTAATCAAGTAGAAAAGTAAGAATTATTGATATGTTGAAGATCCTATTTTGGTAAACATAAAATTATGTTTACATTTGCAAAATTTTTATTAGAGATGTTCAAGTTATTTCATATCTGAGGTGTCTCAAAGCCAGAACATAAAAGATAGTATAAAAATTATTCATGGACAAATTCTCAGGTATTAAGAGATTTTTTTCAGGTGAATAATTTGTGTATTATATAATAATGTGATTTTAAAAGACTCATAGACAAATAATATTTTTCTATGGCAACCTACTTTATAAACCAAGAAAACTGAATCTACTAATAGATTTTTGCCAGTAAATAGTAGTGTACTAGTTTTACCCACAAAGTTTTTCTTTTTCAAAGATTTATTAGGGGTATATTGTACCATATAAGGTACTAAAGCAATTTTGTGCCAGTGTGGTTAGATAAACATTTAGGGATCTCTGTATCAGAAAAGAAGTATTTTGCACTATGTGCCTGAAACCAGTTGCAAACATTATTACAAAATGTGTAACATTTTCTAGAAGTGTTTTTATTCATAAGTAAAATCTTATAATTTATAAACATTTAAGTAATAAACATATTTGTGTGATACATTAGGACTTTGTTTTCATTTTCCTTACAGGTTAAAAAAAAAAGAATTCTTCAGCAAAATGTCTATAACTCTAAAATCACTTCAGAAATTCTAAAAAGATTTTATTGAAATTGTTGCAGCTGGGATGGAAACAGCTCCTGTCCAGTGTATACCCTTCTCATGGAAATAATGGACAGGAGGCTGACAAAAATTTGCAGACTTCAAAAACTTCTGTTCATAGAAGGGGTACCCATGTATACTCATATTCAATTGGTCAAATTAAATCACATGACCAAATCCTAGTCAGTGGGGCAGGGAAACATACTACCTCTACACTGCAGGATGACCAGACATATGGAAATCAGTGAGGACTCACAATCCTCTCCCAAGGGAGGGAGTAGATCCTTTTGAACAATAATATGTTTCATCCATCCATCTTAAACTTCCCTAGAAATTGCCAAATTACTACTTTCTAAAGGGGTTAAATCAATTTAAATTACCACTGGCAGGGTGTAAAAATTTTAGAGTATCCACATCCTCAGTGACATGTGAAATTTTTTTCTGATCTTATGGGGCAGAGCATAGTATTTCATTGTTTGAATTTATATTTATTTAATTACTAGGTTGGATGAAGATCCTTTCATATATTTTTTGCTATTAGGTTCCTTTTTCTGAGAATTGCTTATTTATTTTTTGTTCACTTTACCTCTCCTGTCCTCCACCTTTCCTACCTTTCCCCACCCTCTAAACTCCACCCCCAATAAAAAAAAAGGAAAGAAACAAACATATAAGGGAGTCAAGAAGTTTTATGTGAATGTGATTTAAAACATTTGAGAATCTCTTATCACAAAGCATGCTTTTTGCACTGTACCTTAGTTACAAATATTACTATGCAGTGTATAGTAATTTTCTATACCTGTTTATCATTTAAAGTGACGCACGCTCTACATCTATTTTATCTATTTTTCCTACTCCTTAAGGGGAAAAGATTTCCCTGATCATATCAAAGGCCAATCTGCCCATCTCTGCTCTTGATTTCCTCCCACTCTGAATTACCCAGGACCTTTCTCCACAGACTATTCTCTCTCCTTTTCCTTTCTCTCTCTACTGGCTCCTTTTTTTCATCGAAAAACAGTGTTCACCTCTCTTATGTTTTAAAACAAAAATATGCCCTCCTCTGCCTCCCCTATTCACTCTCTCTTCCTTTCACTGTCAAACTTCCTAAGAGAAACAGCTATCCTCATGATCTCTTCATCTTTACCTTTCATTCAAGCATTGGTCCATTATAACGTGGTTTCCAGCCCTCAATATTTCATCGATACTACTTTTGCTAAAATCAAAAATGAATTCCTAATTGCCAAGCACAATTATATATTTTGAGTTTTTTCCTTTTGATGTCTGAATAGCGTTTGGCAAGGGAGAGGGAGAGTTCCATGCAATATTATGACAATAGCTGAAATTATTGTCTATCATGGTACATATTTATGTGCACTTGAAAATAATGTGTATTCTGCAGTAATTTTGTACAGGTTTTATGTAAGTAAATTATGTCAAGTTAGTTTTTCATATTATTCAAATATTTTCTGTATCTTTTTTCTAATTGTAGTATCAGTTATTGAGAGATACAGTTTTCTAATTGTAGTGTCAGTTATTATAGTAGTGTTAACTGTAGAGTATTAATATATAATAATAACTGTAGTGTCAGTTATTATTATATATTATATTATATATTGAGATATTTTTCTAATTGTAGAGTTAATTTTTAAGAATTATATTACTGAAAATGATCACTTATTGATTAAATTACTGTATTATATTAATAGGATGTTAATATTAATATCTATTAGTCTTACAAATGTTAAATTCTTCAACTACAATTCTGAACTTGTCTATTTCTCCTTTTAATTCTGTTGGATTTTTTCATGAATTTAGAAACTCTGTTATTAGATACATACATGTTTATGAGTGTTATGTCTTTTCAATGAATTGACCTTCTTTATGAAATGTTCCTATATATCTAGTGATACTTATTGCCTTAAAGTTTACATTGGTATTAAAAAAAACTATCTCAACTTTCTTTTAATTAGTGTTTACATGATATATCTTTTGCCATCCTTTATTTTTAACCAACATATATCTTTAAATTTTCTTTTATAAATAGCATAGAATTGTTCTGTGTTTTTTCATTTTTCAATCCAGTTCAACAATCTGGTTTTTTCTTGAAGAATTTAAGACCATTTACAATTAATGCAATTATTGATATGGTTGGATTTAAGTCTACCTTCTTGTTATTTGTCTTTTCTTTGTCTCATACATTCTTTCTTCCATTGTTCCTCCTTTTCTGCCTTCTTTTGAGTTGTTTATTTTTGTATTCAATTTTATATTCTCTTTTTATGTTGGCTTCTTTGTTTTTTTTTTTAATGTTTGCCCCAGGGATTAACCTATCTTACCCCACAATTTCTCTACCTTACGTAAGATTATTTCACATTATTCTACACTTTAAATGCTTATATTTCTCTCAAGTGTTAGCTCAATATGACCTCCTCCATCAAGATTTTTGTGGACCATTCTGCCAGGAACACTTTATTTTTAATTTCTCATGTATTCCATTCCTTTCTTACATCACTTATTATTTATACTTAGTATTTGATTAGAGTTTTGAACACTCACTCTATCTGCTCTACAAGACAGTTATTTTAGTGAAAACTGACACTGGCTTAGCCATTATTTTGTGCCTGATATTGAGAGATTAAATTAGATATGGATACTTTACATCCTTATCTAATTTAATCTTTACAACGATCTCATGAAACCTCACTATTTTACACATTTTACACATTGTCCAGACACAAAACCATTCTTTGTATTCTACTGTATTCTTTGCTTAAGAACAGAAACTATGTTTATTCTCTTCTGAATCCCTCACAGCAACTATCAGTGTTGACTACAGCATAGATTGAATATTTTCTTGTCAATTAATTAAAATATGCAGCAATTCAAATCCACATGAAAATATATGAAAAAATTTATTTGAACACTATAATTTACAGATTTTTGGTGGGATTGATGTTTTTAAAAAAGTGAAGAGTCATCCCAAAAATATGTTCAGGAAGATACAGGGATTCCAGGAGTGATCAATCATGTTCCACTGTGGAATTTGGGAAGCCAGCCTAGAAGTAAACAATAACCATCATATTTTTTCTCATGGAATAGGTCATGTAGGTCTGCTTTAATTTATATCTTTTAAATTATTTTAAAAATACTTAACACTACGAATATTGATGGAAATATAAGAGAGTAACATAATTAACAGTGAATTTTGTAGTAATAGCTTATTCACCATTGAGTGTAGGCTTGAGAAATACAAAACTATTTTTATAATGTCTCAATAGTAACAAAAAAGAATAGAATTGATGTTTTATTTTACTCTTCCTTGATGTCACTCATCAGGTAGGCTATATCTTGGCTATTAAATATAGCTATTAGTCAACATTGGTGATTGCATCAACTTCTAATTTTTAAACATGATTATTCTTTTCAAACATAGAAGACTTACAGTTTTCCTTGTTAATTTTTTTCTAACAGTTTAGCTCATATCTTTTAGCTGCCAAGTGTCTAATTAAATATTTTGCTTAAAGGTAAATAATAAGATCCAATTATGCGTTACTTTTGTTACATTTTTTAAGATAACATGATTATTTTTGTTACACTTATCCTATTTCCTTCTGTAATGACTAATCTCCTTTATTTGAAAAATGAAAAATTATTTACAATTGACAACAGTGGCATCTGCTGGCCACTCTTAACTATTTCGCAGTGTGATAAAGGAAAAATGTCAAATTAATTTTCCTCTGCAATTTTCTGAAAAGCTTGAGAAGCAACTGCTTGCAATGGAGTAGGTGAACTGTCTTTGAGTTCTGTTTAACCCAGTTGAACACTGTTACCTATATCCTTATCAGATCCATATCTGTATCTCTGTCATACAAACATACCTGTGTTCTTTTCACTACTTCAATCTGAGAATATTCTTAACAATATAGAATCTTCTTTGGCTTCCAGGAGCCAAAGAAGCTGTATTTAATGCAATAATTTTTTTGGAGAAACTTTATGCTACAAAAAGAGGAAACTCAGGATGAGAGCAAGGGTTCGGGGACACCTCAGATTTCTAGACCAGGATCTAATATTAACAGATAGTGTTAACATTAAACTTTAGGTTTGTTTCCTCAGCTGTAAAATAAGGGATTTAAAATAAATAATTTCCAAGGTACTTTTCAACTCTAAAAGTTTATGTGTGTAAATTGTGTCTGGTGCCTTAGTTGGCAGTTTATTCAGTTTGCATTTATCTGATTATACCTTCATATTTTTAAACTTCATCTATAAAAATTTACAGAATTAAAACTTACAAAAACCTGCAAGAATAGTACAAGTAGCTATCATATGTCCTTTAGCCGGATTCACTAATTTTTAACATTTTACCACGTTTGTTATATAAATAAAACTATTTGATATTTAATTGTGAGTAAAAAACACAGTCCTAGGAGGGGGTAGATCACTACTCTTTCACTTTTACTACACAGAAGCTGTTCAGTTTATGAAACAAAGCAAAGATAAATTCTGTTCACAGTGTTTCATAGTTAAGAAGACCTGAGTTTTTAATGTACTCTGCCATTTTGTATCTTTCCGGTGTCATAACAAAACACATAATCTCAACCTCAGTATTGTAAATTGTAAAATGGATAGAAGACAAATTGCATTGCTTGCCCTCTTAACATAAAAATTGTGAGAGTAAATGAGTTTATGTTTGTGAATATTCTTTGAATGGTAGAAAGTGCCAAATTAGCTACATTCCCTCATTTTAAATACAGAAAATAGCCTCAAAAGCACTATAGTGAGTAGACGGCAGGTTCTGAGGGTCTACACTCCAGTTCTGCTGCTTATGTAATCTCTGTGACCTTGGGAAAATCACTAGATCTTCCTGAACATCATGGTTGCAACTATAAATCTGAGCTGTTTATAGTATCTTTCTCACTTTGTAGCTGAAAATATTAATCTGTAAAATTTTGGTTCGAGGTCAGGCTCTTAAATTGGGTTAAACGTTTTTTGCTTAAAACTTTTTTATTATGGTAAAATATACATAACACAATATTTACCACCTTAACCATTAAAAAAATACACAGTTTAGTGATACTCAGTGTATTCATATTTTGTGCAACCATTGCCACCATTCATCTCCAGAACTCTTTTCATCTTGCAAAACTGAAACACTGTACCCATTAAACAATAACTCCCTATTTAAGGTTCATCCATGTTGTAGCATGTGTCAGAATTTCCTTCCCTTTTTAAGGCTAATGATATTCCATTGTATATACCATATATTGTTTATCCATTCAGCTGTCAATGGACATTGGGTTACTATCATGTTTTAGTTATTGTGAATAATGCTGCTATCAACATGGATGTACAAGAATTTCTTTGAGACCCTGTTTTCAATTCTTTTGGTGTGTACCCAGAAGTGGAATTGCTGATAATATGGTAGTTCTGTGTTTACTTTTTTGAGGACCCATCATATTGTTTCATACTGTTTTCCATGAACAGTACAAATTTCCAATATTTACAAATTTCCAATTTCTCCATATCTTCTTCAACAGTGGTTATTTTTAATGTTTTTGATAGTAGCCATACTAATGGGTGTGAGGTGCTATCTCATTGTGGTTTTGATTTGCATTTTCCTAATGGTTAGTAATTTTGGCAGTTTTTTCATTTGCTTATTAGCCATTCATATTTCTTCTTTGGAGAAATATCTATTCAAGTCCTTTACCTGTTTGTTAATTAGGTTATTTGTTTTTGTTGTTTTTCAGTTTTATTCTGGATATTAGTCCTTTATTTGCAAATATTTTTTCCTGTTGCATAGTTTGCATCAATGTTCATAAGTGTATTTGTCTATAGTTTTCTTTTCTTGTAGTGTCTTTGGCTTTGGTGTCAGAAGAATTCTGGCCTTAGAGAATGAGGAGTTAGAAGTTAGGAAGTGTTCTCTCCTCTTCAAATATGTTTTTGAAGTTTGAGAAAGATTGGTGTTTGTTAGTTCTTCTTTAAATGTTTGATGGAATTCACACGTGAAGCCATTAGGTTCAGGGATTTTATTTGTTGGAATATTTTTGATTACTGATTCAATCTACTAACTGGTTATCAGTCTAATCAGATTTTCTACATCTTTGTGACTCAGTCTTGTTAAGTTTTGTGTTTCTCAGATTTGTCCATTCCATCTAAGTTATCCAAGTTATCCAAGTTTGATCCACACAGTTGTTCATATTACTCTTTTATAATCCTTTTTATTGTCTGCATTTATTATTGGTTGTAGTGTCTCCACTTTCATTTCTGATTTTAGTTATTTGATTCTGCTCTCTTTTTCTTAGTCAATCCAACTAAAAGTTTTCAATTTCATTCATATTTTCAAAGAATCAACTTTTGATTTTATTGATTTTTCTCTATTGTTTTTCTGTTATTTATTTCATTTATCTCTGCTCTAATCCTTATTATTTTCTTCCTTCTGCTAGTTTTATTTTTAGTTGGTTCTTCTTTTTCTAGTTCTTTAAGTTGCAAAGTTAGGTTGTTGATTTGCGATATTTCTTCTTTTCTAATGTGTTTATAAATTTCCTCCTTAGAATTGCTTTTGCTATGTCCCATAAGTTTTGATATATTGTGTCTTCATTTTAATTCATCTCTAAGTATTTTCTAATTTCCCTTGTGATTTCTTCTTTGATACATTTTTTGTTTAAGAGTGTGTTCTCTAATTTCCACGAATTTATGCATTTTCCAGTTTTAGTTCTAATTTGATTTCTAACTTCATCTTGTTGTGGTCATAAAAGATATTCTGTATGATATCTATCTTATTAAACCTATGTAGACTTAATTTGTGGCCTAACATATGGTCCTTGCTGGAAGATGTCTCATGTGAAGTTGAGAAGATTGTGTGTCCTGCTGTTGTTAGATAGAGTGTTCTGTATATGTCTGTTAGATTTAGTCAGTTTATTGTATAATAAGTCCTCTATTTCCTTACTTCTCTCTGATTGTTCTATCTGCTATTGAGAGTAGAGCATTGCAGTCTCCAACTATTATTGTGGAAATTATTTCTCCCTTCAATTTTGCCCATTTATGCTTCATATATATTGATTGTTATTAGATGCATCAATGTTTCTAATTATTATATTTTTGATGTATTGAAACTCATTAATATATAAAGTTTTTCTTTTTCTCTTATACTTTTTTTATTTAAAGTCTATTTTGTTTATTAGTATAGCTTTTCCTGCTGTCTTTTGTTTAGTATTTGCATGAAATATTATTTTCCATCCTTTACTTTCAACCTATTTGTGTCTTCAGACTAAAGTGAGTCTCTTATAGACAGCATATAGTTGACATGACAGCATATCATGTATTTTATCTATTCTTCCAATCTCTATCTTTTGATTGGAGAGTTTAATTCATGTACAGAGTAATTACTGATAAGTACTTACTTCTGTTATTTGCTATTTGTTTTCTATGTACCTTATGGTGCTTTTTGTGTCCCTTATTTCCTGAATTCCTGTCTTCTTTTGTGTTTAGTCAATTTTTTAAATAAAATGTTTTAATTCCTTTCTTATTTCCTTTTTTTGATATTCTATAACTATTTTCTTTGTGGTTACCATGGGGATTACATTTAATATTCCAAAGTTTCAACACTCTAATTTGAATTTATACTAACTTAACTTCAATAAAGTTCAAACACTCTGTTCCTTTACAGCTCCTTCCCATGTCTTTCAGTTATTGATGTCACAGAAGTACAACTTATACCTTGTGTGACCTAAAACATAAACCAGTAATTGATTTTCATAATGTATTAATCTTAAATCATGTAGAAAACAAAAAGTGGAGTTAGTTACAAACTAATTCTACAGTAATACAAGCTTTTATAATGAATCATTTATTTATCTTTATTGACATCTTTATTTCTTCTTATAGCTAAGTTACTAGCTGGTGTTCTTTCATTTCAATCTTCAGGACTACTCATAGCATTTTTTTTGTAGGGCAGGTCTAGTGGTAACAAACTCCCTTATCTTTTGTTTATCTGGAAATGTCTAAATCTGTCTCACTTTAGAAAGACAGTTTTGCCAGCTATAGGATTCTTGGCTAACAGCTTTTTTTTTTTCTCTTCACACTTTGAATATATTAGCCCTCTGCCTTCTGAACTTCAAAGTTTCTGATGACAAATCTGTCCAAAATCTTATCAAGGATCACTTGAATGTGATGAATTGACTCTCTCTTGCTGTTTTCAATATTCTTTCCTCGTTTTTGGCGTTGGACAGTTTGATTATAATGTGTATCAGTGTGGGTGTCTTTTAGTTCATCTTACTTGGAGTTCATTGAGCTTATTGTATACTTTTGTTCATGTCTCTCATCAGATTTGGGAAGTTTCTGGCCATTGTTTCTTCAGATAACTTCACTGTCCCTTTCTCTCTTCTTCTTCTGGGACTCTCACAGTTCATATGGTTGTCTGTTTGATGGTGTGCCACAGGTCCCTTAGATGTGAACAGAGCGTTCACATTTTTTCAAGCATTTTTCCTTCTGTTTCTCAGACTTGATAATTTCAATTGTCCTGTCTTCAAGTTCATGGGTTATTTTGCCTACTCAAATCTGCCTTTGAATTTCCCTCATGTATTTTACTTTTCAATTGTTGTATTTTCAACTTTAGAACTTTTTTTAAATTTTCTTTTCAGGTTTTCTCTGTCTTTATTGATATTTCTATTTATTCTCTATTGATATTTCTATTGTCATACATACATCATTTTCTTAACTTTGTCTTCCTTTAGTTCTTTGAGCATCT
Organism: Mesoplodon densirostris; assembly: GCF_025265405.1. Lineage (NCBI taxonomy): Eukaryota > Metazoa > Chordata > Mammalia > Artiodactyla > Ziphiidae > Mesoplodon > Mesoplodon densirostris. Next base: position 55,475,276 of record NC_082671.1, read on the forward strand.
TTCAGACAGTTGTTCTAAAGTCTTTATCTAGTAGATCTGCCATCTAGTCTTTTTCAGGGGCAGTTTTGTTGGTTTATTTTTCCCCAATGAATCGTTCATACCTTCCTGTGTTTTTTGGTGTGTTTTGTGACTTTTTGTTGAAAATGGGACATTTAAATTTAATTATGTGGAAATTCTGGTAATCAGATTCTCCCCTTTTCACAGAGTTTGCTTTTTGTTGTTTCTCTCTTGGTTTTGACTGTTATAGGGTGTCTCTGTGTCAATGATAAACCTGGGTATAAGTTTAAAGTCTTTTCAGCTCTTTCTTGAGCCTGTGCCTTTCCCTAACCATGCCCATTGACTTTATAAATTCGAAAGCAATTGCTCTTGTATGTCTTTGTCTTTAATGTCTGGCTTCTAAAAGGAGAAAAGTAAAGGAGGGAAAAAGATCTGGCCCTTTAAATATCCTGGAAGTTGCTTCAGTCTGAGGGTGAGGGGCTTGCAATGGTGGGTGTGTATGTGGGAATGTGTTTAACAATGACTGACTGCTTCCATGCCTGTATTGTCATGATCAGAGGCAGCTCTCAGTGAACAGAACATAGATCCCCAAATTTTCAGGACAGGTCCTTATTTCCCACCCTGGATTCCTTAAGCTGAGTGCAAGCTGTTGCAGAAACATATCCGTGACTCTCTGCCTTGGGGCTGGGGAACTAAAAGATGAAATTGACTAAAATTCATCACAATTTACTGTCCAAGCCTTCCCCTGGAAGTTGCAAAGCTTCATTAGATGCCAGAGATCCAAAATGGTTCTGCCAGTACAATTTTTTTCTAGGTGGGGAAACAGATTCTTGATCATTCCTACTCTGCCATTTTCCCAGAATCCTCTCTCCAATAAGTTTTTAAAATGTTAGCTGTAATTACCACTTTTCTCATGACCCATGGGATCATGTATAATACTTTTGTGAACTAGTTTTAAAGTATACAAACATGTTATATGTGTTGAGAGATGGGGGTGGGTACTTCTTTGGAAACCTAGGGTCTCAGGGATAGTGGAGAGACTTTTTACTTTAAAATTTTTTATTCAGTTTTTACAGGTTACTTTCCACTTACAGTTATTACAAAATGTTAGCTATATTTCCTGTATTGTGCAATACATCAATGAGCCTATCTTACACCCAATAGTTTTTTTTTTTTTTTGCTGTACGCGGGCCTCTCACTGTTGTGGCCTCCCCCATTGCGGAGCACAGGCTCCGGATGCACAGGCCCAGCAGCCATGGCTCACGGGCCCAGCCTCTCCGCGGCATGTGGGATCTTCCCAGACCGGGGCACGAACCCGTATCCCCTGCATCGGCAGGCGGACTCTCAACCACTGCGCCACCAGGGAAGCCCCACCCAATAGTTTTACTTCCCACTCCCCTAAGTGCTATATTGCCCCTCTCCCCTGCTTACTGGTAACCACTAGTTTGTTCTCTATATCTGTGAGTCTGCTTGTTTGTTGTTATATTCACTAACATGTATTTTTTTTAGATTCTGCATATAAGTGATATCATACAGTTTTTGTCTTTCTCTGACTTATTTCACTTAGCATAATGCCCTCCAAGTCCATCTATATTGCTACAAATGGCAAAATTTCATTCTTTTTTATGGCTAAATAATATATATATACCACAGCTTCTTTATCCATTCACCAGTAGATTGGCACTTAGTTTCCTTCCATATCTCGGCAATTGTAAATAATGGTGCTATGAACATTAGGGTGCATGTATCTTTTTAAATAGTGTTTTTGTTGTTTTCAGATATATACCCAGGAGTGAAATTGCTGGGTCAGGTGGTAGTTCTATTTTCAATTTTTTGAGAAATCTCCATACTGTTTTCCACAGTGGCTACACAAATTTACATTCCCACCAACAGTGTATGATGGTTCAAGAGGGCAGATCTTATGTTAAACATTCTTATCACAAATAATAATAAGAAGAAAGAGAGCAGAAGGAAACTTTTGGATCTGATGGGTATGTTTATGGCATAGATCGGGGTGATGATTTCACTGACGTATTCTTATTTCTAAACTCAACAAGTTGCATACATTAAATGTGTACAGCTTTTTCTATGTCAGTCATACACCTCAATAAAGTGGTTTTAAAAATTAGTTTAAACATCAAGGTTTTATTTTCATTCCAAAACAGCCTAAAATAAGAAAATAAGAAGCACTGATAAATGCACTAAAGAATGATCCAAATCACACTAAAGTGAATTGTTTCCTCTTTGACATAATAAGCCACAGTCAGTAGAGGATGCTGTTGCATCTTTTATAAAGTGCTCTTTCAAAGACAGCTGTGACCCTCTACTTAGGGCAGGAAGAGAAAATGAAAGTGAGTTGCAGAGATAGGGACTGCCTGGTGAAAACGATTCACCCAATTTGACTTCCTGCTGGGCAAAACAGCAAGGACTGAAAAAGCCAAGAAAATACAAGGGACATTATAAGCAGATGGAGGCTTTGCTGCCAAAGCTGTCCTGAGAGCAATACTCAGAGGTGATTTCAAAGACCAGGAAACTATATAATTGAGCAGTGTACACTGCTATCTCCTTCAATATGTGATTTAGTCATCATGAGAGTTGACCATTCCTGGATTTTTGGAACCTTGACCTTAATTAAACAAAGTTGCTCTAACGTAGGACATGGGTTAAGACTATTTTGATTTACTTCATTGCTTTTTGACTTTTTGGCAAGGTCAAGTGTGTACACTATTGTTCGCAGCATTTACCCTATTGGCTCAGACTGTAGATTTCTTTCATTTATGCATGAAGATGTATTTTGGAATATGATTGCAAAAAATAATAGAAGCCACCAACACAGGCATTTGAATAGGACTGAAAGACCCTCAAGGTGGCACAATTATATGGTCATAAAAACTGCAGGAGCAGGTAACTACTGGCCAGGACTGTGTACCAGTTTGACTCTTCTCTAGTTGGCAATGTGATTCCCAACAAGTTGTTTTGCCTCTCTGGACCTCAGTCTTTTTATTTATAAATTATTTGCCATAATGGCTTGCACATAGTAAACCTTCAATATGTGTTAGTGTTATTTATAAATTGTTTCCATCGTCATATTTGTTTTCATAACAGTTATGAGGTGGGTGAACAAAGTATTCTTGTCCCCACTTTACAGATGAAAAAAAGGAGATTTGGAGAGCTTGAGTTGCATGCAGACATCCCCCTGCCTAATGAGAGAGAGGGATTCCAGTTCTGCTTTGTCTGAAGTCAAAGATCACACTTTTTTGTAATCTACTTCAGTGCTTCTGATGTAATTATTAATGGGCATGAGGGTCACCCATAGATCCTGGTGAAATGCAGTTTCCAATTCAGTGGGACTGAAGGTTGGGGCCTGAGGTCCTGCATTTCAGACCTGCTCTGAGGTGGCCAGTGGGCCAGCAGCATCTCCTGGGAGCTGATTAGAAATAAGAATCTTGTCTGCAGATCCACCAAATCTAAATCTGCATTTTAACAAGATCCCTGAAAGATTAATTTGTTAAAGTTTAAAAAACACTGATTTGGAACAGGAGACAGCAAATTTTTTCTGTAAATGATCAGATAATAAATATTTTAGGCTTTGCAATCTTTGATGATTCTCTTGTACCTTAAAGTCTCAGAAGCTCAGGTTTAATCCACATTTTACTCTTCCATGAGGTCAGAGTGGTGTCTGATGAATTTAAGTTTCACTAGGGACCCATGAGTAATTCTTTTTCTCTGGACAAGTTCTGTAAATGTCAGTGTTTCTCAATTTTTTCCTGAAAACAAGATAGCTTCTAGTGGAAAAAAACCTATGTCAGTGGCGACTGAAATTCCAGCTGAGTGAAATGTCTGACTCCATGTGAGTTTTAACCACCATATTTTGATGCTTCTTTGTAAACTTGTTAAGTACACCATAAATATCCTAAAACAAGAATTTTAAATGGCAGTGCTCCTAAGAACAATATGGGACTCTTGATTGAATGCAGATGGGATCTTCCAGAAAAGATGATTGGAAGTTCTGGGTAAGAGCCAGGGATCTTCCTTAGAAGCCTGTTGCCCAGGTGATTTGAAACAGGGAGACCTTGGGACACCCTGGCCCGAGCCAACCAAGCTGCATCTGGATATGGCACCTCTGATAGAAGAGCTTCAGTGAAGTCTCAAGAAGAATTGATGGTGGAATTTCAAGTGATGTTCTTTTGAATTCATGATATCTCAACAAGTTTTACATTGATTACATGTTGAAATGATATTCTTGGATTTACTGGGCTATTCAAAATTTTTAAAAATCATGTCCTTCTATTTTGGTGACTGAATCAGATTTCCCCACATTTACGACATGGCTGAATGTGTCCTCTAGAGGCCATGATAAAATCTGTATCAAGTCCAAGTTACAGTTACAGCAATGGTTCTCAAACCTTTTGTTTCAGGATCTCTTTAAACTCTTAAAAATTGGTGAAGACTCCAAAGAGCTTTGATTTAGATGAGTTATATCTACTGATACTATATATTTATAGATCAGAAATAAAACTGAGAACTTTAAAAATATTTATTAATTTATTATAAAATAAGTTTAATAAGCCATTACATGTTAATGTAAGTTATATAGTCTTATAAAAAATAACTATATTCTCCAAAACAAAGCACTGTTATTGAGAAAAATGGCATGGGTTTATGTTTTATAAACCTCTTTAACGGCTGGCTTAAGAGAAGACACCTGGATTCTTACATCTGCTTCTGCATTTAATCTTTTGTGATGTAACACATCATGGGAAACTCCACAGTAAACCTGTGAGGCAATGAGAATGATATTAATATCTTAGTATTATTATGAAGATAGTTTTGACCTCATGGACTCTAAAACCTCATGGAGGCTCCCCAGGGCTCCCTAGACAACACTTTGAGAATCACTGCTTAGAACAATGCTAAAACCAGGATTTCAGAGGCTAGAGAATAAAAGTCCAAACTCTTTATCTTAGCATTCTCAGACCTTCAAAATCTGGCTCCAACCATCCTTTCAGGTACTTATCTCCCATTTCTCTACTACCTGAACTGTGTAGTTAAACCAATTGCTATTCATCTTCTTGTTTATTTTTCTACCCTTGGGTTTCTGCTCCTGTATTCTTGTGTCTCTGCTTATTTTAGTTCCTCTCTCCGGGTCACCCTCTGTTAAATCTACCATATCCTTATTGTATCAAAGATAAGATTTTCAAATCTGAACTTTCTTTATTCAGAATAAGTTGACTTTTCAGAAATATCTTTCTTGCTTTGCTCCCACTGCTCTTGGGTTAAACGGTGTCCTTAAATATTGATTTTTATGATAGTCACTTCAGTGTAAATTCTGTTTCCCCTCGCTAAACTGAAAGTTCTTTGCGGATGCTTTTGTATACCAATCACAGAGCAGGTTTTTTTCTTTCTGAATGTGATTGCTAGTAGCATTTTAATGAATGAATAAAGGAAGCATAATGATTTTTTTATATTAAGATGCAGCTCTATAAAAAGTATTTTAAATGACGTTTCCCCAAAAACAGTCAAACCTTTTACATAATTTCTATAAAATGTTAGAATTTCAAAAAGTAGAACGAATCATAAGTTATGAATGAATTCACAATACTTATATAGAATCAAATTTGGTGGTTTATTATTGAAAATGTTACTTAATTCTTAAGATTACATTCATCATATGGCAAGAGGTGATGAGCTAAAAAGTGGAGGTAACTTCACCTGTGCTTTAGCAGAAATTTGGAAACACTTTTTATAGAAATATTTTATATAGGAATTATAAATAATTTTAGATGAAACCTACAGTGTGTCATTTGGAAAGACGCCATATAGTTCATGGTGGTTTTCTTTTTATTCAAACCATATAACCAACATGTTTGCAACCAATTTCATATGTTTATGTATATTTCTCCACATGCCTGAGGAAGAGATAGAGTCTCTTTATCTGTTTGGTAGTATCATCCATTAGGCTGTCAGTCTGAAAATTACCAGTTCTAAACATATTTGAAACAATGAAATATTCCCTTAACAGGTAGCAGAAAGGAAGAATGAAGTTCCCATCTTCCATAATGTTACTATCCCTCCCTATTATACCTTATTATAAGATTTACAATTGTAAACTTTCAAACTAAAATCTTCTGTGAACAGAATTTTTTTACAACTTTATTGGAGTATAATTGCTTCACAATGGTGTATTAGTTTTTGCTTTATAACAAAGGGAGTCAGTTATACATATACATCTGTGAACAGAATATTTTAAACTAAAACATTTGAAACTTTGAGCTCTTTTCCCATGGTTAAACTACAAGAAAAAACAGAATCTACACTTAACTCTTCATTCAATCCAGCTAAACTTCCTTTAAAAAGTCCACACTGTAATTTTCTCTTAGAGTGGAGAAAACTCGGGCCTTCAGCAGACCAAGATTTAAGGCTCTGCTTCAAATTTTTGGCAAGTTAGTACACATTTCTAGACTGTTCCCTCACTAGTTCCAAACAAAAAAATGCAGCAATATTTACCTTGCAAAATTTTGATCACTTATTCAAACGATAATAGTTATGGTTTCTGCAGCATTTTATATGCAGTCTTATTTAATCCATATGACAAACATATGTGATAAGCAGAGTGATTTTTTTCCCTTCTTATAGAAATACTTTTTAAACAATTTTGTTCCCTTTTAATTGAGATGTAATTTATAAAAAATAAAATCCATAGATTTTTAAGTGTTCAGTTAAATGGGGTTTGACAAACTTTTACCCCCAGTAACCAACACTCCTATCAAGGTAAGCAATCTATGGGAAACTTGATTTTAATTAACTTGCTTAAGGCTACATAATTAATTGTTGAGCTGGGATTTGAACCTAAGCAGTCTGGTTTCAGAGTCCATACCCTTGACCTTGCTGTTTATCCTCAGCTGATTTTCTATTTAATCCTGGAGTATAGAGATAGAGAGTGCTGGATTTAAAATTATACATATCACAACATATATATTGTTTTATTTACATAATTTACATGTATTAAGTACAGACTACACAGCTTCAATTAGCTATTAATTTGCCCATTTTAAAAATCATATTTACTGATTTAAATAGTTTTATTTTTTCTTATGTAGATACAACCAAAATAGCTTATATCAGATTATTCAGTGATGGGAGAAAGACCTCCTTCTATAATCTCTTTCAAATATATTTTTAATATTTCAAGCTTGAGACCTTTGTGCTTGTTTTCCCCAACTTCAAGTCCACATCAGTCGATGACAGCCAATGATAAGTGCTTGCTGGAAACTCAGATGACTCACAGAGTTTTATAGAACATGACAGTTGATCCTTTGCAGGCGACAGAGAAAGGAGTTTAGCTGATGCAGAAATAAATGTTTCTCTGCATCATTTATAAAGTTTCTCATTGATGCTCTTTTTTCCAAATGAGGCTTAAAAGATCATTCTACCAAGTTTCATCATTTACTTATTTATACTTTAAAACTAAGGGTCTTCAGTTTGAACAGTTTTATTTAAGGTGGGGCTGTTTCTGGGAAGGATTTGTAAGAAATGTAAAGTATCCAACTACATGAGTAATAAGAATGACCTCATAACGTGAGAAACTGAAGATAACAACACAATGGCACTTTGGATTTGGGTTATGTTACCCTTCTGAGGTGCCGAAAGCACTTTGTGGACAAATACTGAATTTTTATACTTTAAGATTGACTGTAAATTAAGATAAACATTTTATGCTGCTGTGTGGAATATTTTGTACTTGCTCCAAATTCTCTCTTTCTGTACAATGACTTTGAGGCTAACAAAGAAAAGGCAAGAAGGAGGTTGACTTTGGTCCAAGCAATCCTTACAGGTAATCTGAATATCCAGCCCCCCCCCCAATGAATATTGCAGAAATATGGTGGAAAACAAGGTGAAAAAGGGAGAGAATAGGTCCCTACCCTAGAAAATCTGTATACAACTTGTCATCAGCTTATTTTTGATCATTTCTGTGACTCACTCTTTTGTTCATTTACCAATGTTTATTTTATTATTCTTTGTTGAGCAAAATGTGCTTAATAAGTGTATATTTTACCAGATAGTACAAATAGGTCCTTGACTTTGAAATTTTACATTTTAGCAGTGGTGATACCCAAATCAATATAATGTTGGATAGAATTTAGGAAGCACCAAAAGACAAGTTAAATCTACATAACAGGAAGATGTAGAGGAGGCAACTCATGAGATCTTGTTGGAGCATAAAAGAAGTTTTCATGAAAGAGGCAGCATTTAAATGGTAACTCGAATCATGGGTAGGATTTCTAAAGCAGATGTTTAAAGGGAAAATGACTAAGTATAACTTGGACAAAGGGCAAGTAGTGCTGATTTTCGGGGTATGTTAATGGAGCACTAAATAGTCTGGTTTGCATGAAGCATAAGCAATAGGAATCATAAAACAAGAAATAACTTGGGACAAAAATTTGACATTCAATTGTGGCAAAAAGCTATGGAAAACTTCTAGCTGGAAATTAGTATCATTAGAGTTGTGTCTAACAATGTTTAGTCTACAGAGAAGTCTAGTGGGCTGTGCAAGAGAGACTAGGGACATTGTAATCACCCTGGAGTAACCAAACTAAAGTGGTGGCAATGGAAAGAAAAAGACAGAAGATCCAAGCAAACTGCAGAAATGGAATCAATGGGATGTGTCAGCTGAATGCACAAAGAAGGAGAAGACTAAAAGAAGGTTTAAGAGATAACTGAGTCTTCCACTTTGATGGGATGCTATGGCAAACCAATGTCCCTACTGTAACAACTAGAAAAGCTGGATAATTTTTTTTAAACCCTATTTTTAAAGGCGTCAGAACAGCTAAGTAAGGATTATTAGAACAACTGAAATCCCAAAGAGGAGGAAGCTTCCTGAGCTGAGTGGAAGATCTCTAGCTGTTTTCTTTGTTTCTGCTTGGAGATTTTGCTGATTCTGAGCATGGCCACAGGCGAACTTTGGGGTTTCCCAAGCAGAGAGAGCCCCCACTGGGGAAAATAGAGATCAGCAAAGCTGTTGGCTGCTTAGGGGTCTGGTGTGACAAGTTAGAAAATTGAGATGACTCAAATTCACTGTTTTTTTCTTTTTTTCCCCAAAGAATATTTGCTAAATTCTGCTCTGTTTAGAAGGCCAGGAGCTAGTCCTAAAGGCCTTAAAGGCAGAATGAATGTATCCTAGTGTTGTAGGGCTGAGGAAACAGAGACCAGCCTCCAAGAATTCCACAGGCCTCCCCCTCAAGACATTTGACAGATTTAGAAGGATGTCTGGAAACTCTGAAGAGCAGAGCTAGATCTCAGTCAGGGTTGAGGTGACAGAGGTCTGTCAGGCTTCCATCCTAGGCCATGCCTTAGGAAAAAGCAAAGACCCAAAGGGAGGAGAATGGGACAGAGGAACAGGAGTTGTCTTACATTGTGTTGAAATGGCCAGGCCTTTACAACTTGCTCAATCCCCAAATGCATGCAGCACTAGACAAAGCAGGGAGCCTTGGGATGCAGTGCTCCCCTGCAGTTGAGGCAGACCCTGAGAGAGCTGACAATGGAGGCAGTCTGCTGGTAACGCTCCCTGCAGCAGGGCACCAGGCCTTTCTTGAAGATGTGGGAGATACATCTGCATGTCTATCAGCAAATGGACTACATAGTTCAAGTGAAAGAATAAGCTTGTCAGACTGGATAAAGAACCAAAGATTATTACAGGCAGCTTATAAGAGGTCTCTTAAATACAAGTACACAGAAAGTTCAAAAAGACAATGAGACGGAAAAAAAACTATACCTTACAAACACTAACCAAAAGAAAGCTGATGTGACTATTCTTATAAAAGAAAATGTAAACTTTAAGGCACGGAGCGTTATTGAAGATTAAGAAGAATATTTCATAATAATATCGGCCAGTAAAATCTGGATGCATCCAATTATAGTTTCAAAAGAAAGGAACAGACAAATTTGCAATCTTAGTGGGAGACTCTAACACACGTTTCTCAACTGGATCTGGAAGATACGGAAGATGTAATGAACACACGTAGAACATAACTTCCAACAGCAGCATAACCACATTTTTTTCACGAACACATGGTACATTTATCAAAATAAAATCAAATGGAACTCTAGCGATGAAAAGCATGATAACAGGAAAGAGGAATGCCTTTGATGGGCCCACTGGTAGACTCAACAAGCTAAGGAAAGCATAAGAGAAAATGAAGATAGGTCAAAAGGTATTATCCAAACTGAAACACAAAGAGAAAAAAAAAAGAGTGAAAAAAATAGAATAGAGCATTCAAAATCTGTAGGACATTATCAGTAAGTTTAATAAATATAGAATGCTATGCTAGAAGCAGAAGAGAGAATTGAACTAAGATTGTATTCCTTGACAAACTGTTCTTCATCAGTTGAATGGTAGTTTTGTGTTACTAATTAGATTTTTAAACTAATGTAGCGTTTATTAATTTCACTGTGTATTTAATAATGAGATTGGACTATAGTTTTCTCTCTCTTCCCTCCCCTTTCTCTCTCTGCCTCTCTATTTATATCTCTTTCACTGTCTCTCTGTCTCTTCCTTTTTTATTGGTACTATATCAAGTTTTGGTAATAAGGTGCCTGGTTTGATAAATGAACTAAGAAGCTTTACATCCTTTTACTATAGTCAGGGAAAGATCCAGTATATCCTGAAATTACCTGTTCTTAAGATTGGAGAAAAATCAGCTGTGAAACCTTCTTGTATTTGTGCCCTAATTATGATGGAAGAACTTCCATAACATTGGTATGTGCTTGCTTTTACTCAGGATTGTTAGTATAATAAACCAACCTAAAACTCAAAGATTTAACAGCCGTGTTTTATTCCTACAGGTCTGAAGGTTATCTGGAACAGCTCTGCTCATCTGTATGGACCTTGCTTACTTGTCTACAGACTGATTTCTGCTGGGCTTGGCTGGCACCTCTGTACTATCTTCCTTGGAGAGGTGGCTATAGAGGGTATATCCTTTTTTTTCCCCAAGAATAATTCTTATTTTATTTCAAATACCTTCTAAACAAATAGAATATGACATAACAGAACTTGTTTTTATATGAGTATCTCTGCATCAGAACCTCTATATATATGATAAAATCAAAGATGCAGACAAATCAGAAATTCTAACTTTGAAACAAAACTAGAACTTGCTATCATTAGACTGCAAATTCTTAAACAACTGAAAAAAAGATCTTCCCTAAGTTATCAAATAAGAGGAATTATTTAAAAATTAATGAGCCAAAGAAAAATATTTGGAACTAGCTTATAATTATTTTTCTTTTTTCTTCTTTTTTTTTTTTTTTGTGGAACACAGGCCTCTCACTGTTGTGGCCTCTCCCGTTGCGGAGCAAAGGCTCCAGATGCGCAGGCTCAGCGGCCATGGCTCACGGGCCCAGCCACTCCGCGGCATGTGGGATCTTCCTGGACTGGGGCACGAACCTGTGTCCCCTGCATCAGCAGGAGAACTCTCAACCACTGCGCCAACAGGGAAGCCCGGAAATTATTTTTCTTATTTTTCTCCATATCCTTTTCATGGCTGTGCCAGAGGCAAAGAGAGAGGACAGAAACACCTGAAGCCTCTGAAAGGTTAGACTCAGACAGGCATACTCGCCCTTCACCCATATATTATTGGTTAAAGAAAGTCTTATGGTCAAGTGCAAAGTCAAGAGGTAAAAAAATACATAATGACCAGGGTATAGATATACGTAGAGTAAGGAAACTGCCACACATTTTAAATCACTTCAGTTTATGCAAGCATTCTACCTCTTCTTTGGTCAATTTTTATATTTTGCAAAGAAATCATCAATTTCCTCAGGGTCTTAAAAATGCCTATTATAGATTGTAGATGATATCCTTTCATAACTCTCATAGTATTAACTGTATTTTGTCTTCTCATTTCTAAACTTGTATGAGTTTTCTTTCTGCATATTTCCCTTAATCAAGCTTGCTAGAAATTGTTGTTTTCTAACTGGCCTTCTCAAATAATGCAATTGAGTATATCTGTACTTTCCTAAATATTTTCATTCCTATTTCTCATTTTCCAAGTTTTGATATTGATTTTTGTCTATGTATTTTCTTTTGGTTAATTTTGCTAGTCTTTCCCTAATTTTTACACTGTATTGCTTCCTTACATTTGATATAGTTTTAGCTGTCTCTGGAGATTTTGGTATAATGTTTTCTTTTTTCTGTGTATAGTTTTGTAATTTTTGTTTTTATCTTGTGATTTAGAGTTTCTTTAGAAAGATAACTCTTAATTTCCATATTGTTCCATATAATCAAGTTTCCCCATTACCTGTTTATATTTTATTTAATTGATTTATGATAAAAAAATGTAGTCTGTAAAATCTCTACTATTTTGATTTCATCTAGGTTTGTTTGGTGAAATAATGAATTGATTTTGCATCTATACCAGTAAAATTTTAAAACTGTCAATTGTCTAATACTTGCAAGCAACATCTTTCTCTCTCATGCTCACTCTCTTCATACACATGCATGCACACATACACATGCACTTATACATTAAAGAGAGTAAGTTGCTTTTGAAAAAGATATTTTGTTATAACTTTTTTCCTACTCCCCTACTTTTTTCCTAATCTCCTACTCTCAAGTCTTTTAAGAGGGGAATTAACCTTGATCACTTTTAATTTTCTAAATAATATATTTGATCTTATTTCTGCTCTCTGTGTATTCTGTGTACTTGACTTTGCTATTTTAAAAAAAATTTCCAGTTGTTAATTTAGAAGTGAATTCTGCTGTCTATTCTACTAACAGTTACAATTTATCATGTTTGTTACAATGAGGTAATGGTGTTATTGACTGAGAGATGCCAAGAGAAGAGGATGTAAAATGTCTTCAATGACAAAAGCTAAGGAAAGTGAATGATATCACTCACAGGAATGAAGATTCTACCAGCCAGGAGAAGCTCCTTTTGTAATTCTCACAAGGGCTTTCTTCCTTGATCTCCCTCACATCTGGCTGTCCTGAAAACTGACCTGTTCATCAGAAGAAAGTGGCTGATATAAACAATTCCAGCACATTCCAGAATGTTTACTGAGATATTGGACAAAACAAAGATCAATTTCCCCAAAACCCAGAGTACTCCCCAACAGACTCAGGCTTCAGTTTGTCTGAAGACTGTTCTTGTTACCCATTCCAGGACCCCAAATGCCATCTGTGTCAACTCAGCAAGACTTTTCTTCTCTTTTTCTTTCCTTCTTTTCCTTTTTCTTTCTTTCCTTCTTTGGTTCTTAGTTTCCTTATTATCTTTCACTTCTCAACCAGAATTATAAGGGAGAGGATATATCAATTAAACATATCAAAATATTTGATCATGGTTATTAATGAAATGATTTGTTCTCTGAACCTTCTCTACTTTTAGTAGATATTGGGCATTGATCCCTTCACTCTCATCAGTAGGTATGACTTTTCTCGAGTGTACTTTATATTTTTTGTTTTTGTAAAGCATCCTCACTGACATGTAGCCTATCACAAGCTGAATTGATTCCAATTAGCTCCCTTTTCCCAGAAGTTCACAAGTCATGCTGCTACTTCCAATTCGAGTAAGTGTCTTTTTTACTTTGCAATAATGTAAGAACTTATTAATACATTTCCCCTCTTTCCACTAAATATGCCTGTCTTAAAATAGACATATCAAACAATGTGTTCAAATGAGTGTTTTCCCCAATTTTGAATTCTCCATTTCCCTTTACAATAATGCTGGAGTTGCACATAAGTGTGCTGTTTCCATTAAGTGTGCTAATTTTGTGTGTGTGTGTGTGCGGTACACGGGCCTCTCACTGTTGTGGCCTCTCCCATTGCGGAGCACAGGCTCTGGACACGCAGGCCCAGCAGCCATGGCTCACGGACCCAGCCTCTCCGAGGCATGTGGGATCCTCCCGGACCAGGGCACGAACCTGTGTCCCCTGCATCAGCAGGTGGACTCTCAACCACTGCGCCACCAGGGAAGCCCTAAGTGTGCTAATTTTGTATGAAAAGTAAAAAGGAAATCCCAACCCTTTCCAAGGGCACTCCAAACACCACACAAGAACAGAATGCATGATAGCTCAGAGAGCATCCCATTCAGGGATAGGCAAGGGATATGAAATGGACATTAGAGACAAATAAAACTCTTCAGATTTTACCTAAAACTCTCTCCTTCTAGCTTTTCATGTTCATAGTTATTAAAGTCATTTTTAACTTTTATCTTAAGCAGTTTTAGTAGTGTGCTCTAGTTTCTTAAAGACTTTTAGACAATTGTAGGCATAATTATTAAGAATACTGTAATCATCAGTATGTCTCAGTCCAATCAAAACCAATTAAGAAAGAATGCTAGAAAGCATAATCCAATTGACATCAAGAAATGTCAGCAATGTTTACAACTTTGCCCAGAGTTCAAAGCAAGGCAATTTCTTTAGGTCACAATATTTTTATGTTCTTGTGTTCCATCAGAAGCAGCTCATAAAAGATGTTAGCATGTTTAGATTGTGTACAGCTGTGAATGATACCACCCACAGAGAGCAAGGCTCTGACCAGGTGTGAGAAATTCCTTGTAAAGGGTTGGGTCCTGAACGCCCACCACCCTTCCTGACCAGCCTGTTCTGCAGACTCTGGCTACATGCCTGCAGTGAAGGTCAATTTCCCAGAAACACCTTTCCTTTTTTGATGCTTGTGATCAAACACATATTTCTCCACTCTTCAACAAAAATAAGATACTGACCCATTGCCCAACACACGCAGTCATTCTTATTCCCAGCTGTGCATCTCCTCACCAAGATAAGACCTTTAGCACATTTTTGTTTTCCCACACTCCCTCATTGAGGTAGGAGAACTTTATTTTACTTCTGCCATCTTACCTAGCCCCACCTCACTAATTCCCAGATCTTACTAAATCAGCCCAAGTTTTTAATTCCAACCTACTATTAGGTTTCCCCTTTGAGTATATATTTCAAGTATCATTAGTAAAGTGCTTGAACAGTGTCTAACACAGAGTAAGTACTGTAGAACTGTCTTATATTCATATAGAACTGCAAATTATCTTTATTTTAACCTACAGGTAAAAAATAATAATAATAATAATTATTGATGGCTGATTTATATCTTGTCTGACCTTTCTGATTACCTGTGTGATTTTGGATACTCCAGGATAATGGCCCTGGCAGTGACCTGTTTCATTCTGAAACTGTTGGGAAATCTAGAGTATGTCTAAGAGGTATACTCCATTTATTACTCATACTCAAGGGAAAATGCCTTTTCTGATGAGGTCTAGTCAAGAATTCAAGGCATCATCAGTGTAAAGGAAATGAAAATGCAAATAAGGGCCCTGAGAAATTCAGTGTTTTTTATGAGTGGAAATAAGACAGATAAAAAATTTTAATTAAATAAAGATTGCCTTTAGTTGTTAAGTTGTAGAATGTAGAAAATTCTCTGTGACATGTCCCTGCTGTTTTATCAGCACGGATGTCTCATAGAGTGGGATATTAGGCTAAAACCCTAAACAAATATTTACACTATTTCAAGAACAACTCTAAGTCAGTTGTTGGAGGAAAATTGATTATGTCAAGGAAGGAAAGAAATGTAGACTTCTGTAACCTGTTTCTGCCATAATGGGTAGAGATTTGAGAATGAAAGAGGGGTTCAAAAACTGCTCAGTTAGGAAGTTATATCAAAGGTAGGCTACTGGCTTTGTGGGTGGCCCATTAAAAGAGAAGAAAACAGGGGAAATAGAGATAAGTAGCAGAGAAAAAAATACATTTAGGAGGGAGAAGTAAAAATTTACAAAATAAATATGCAATGAGTAAATTGGTTGAATCCACCAAATAAAAAGAGAGATTAAAATTGACTTCAAGAGGAAACTTGTCAGAGCAGGCTCTACACCTAAATCAGAGCTAAAGGTTAAGGGCAGCATGAGAAAATAGATCCTGTGCAACTTCCTAAATCTCACTGCAGTCAAACCTATACAGCTTCCCTCGTATTCTTTTTTTGTTGTTGTTTTGAGTCTTCTGAAAACAATGACCAGGAGTTTATTACTTTGAACTTTACCACTTGATGACCATACTGATGAAGGAAAGAACATAATATCATGACAGCCTAAATAATTATTGGAATCTAGATGTTCAAGAATGACCATCACTGAATAATTGAGAGAATATAGTCATGTCGGACTCACCAGAAATTAAGGGAGTTGTCTTTAGTGGAGTAGAGATGGTATGTCAAACAAATCCAAGATGAATTCATGGATTCAATGGTGCCTTTGTAGTTTGGAAGAGCAGATTTTTAGGTAGGGAGTTCTATTTCTTGGAGTGATGGACTAAGACCCTACTAGAAAAAAAAAAAAATCTGCAGGAAAATTTAAAACCTGGAAGTAACACATAAAACAGTTACCTGAAAGTACTGGGTGGTGAGGGGAAGACAGACCTGATGAGGAGTCTATACTCGCTTGAAGGAGGGAACAGAGGGCATTCTCTTTAAGTAAATTCCCCTCTCTGCAGTCCTTATCCTGGACTAAGTGCAGTCCAGGAAATACACACAGAAGGAGTTGGGGCTCATGTGGAAAGACCCAGACCTTCTGGCCAGTGAAATTAGAAACATGTAGCCACAAAAGCTGATCCACTGAAGAGATTGGGTAAACCTCACAAGGATAAGGGCCAAAATGTGGATCCCCAAATTCTGTCTGCCTACATTTTTGACTGACACCTGAACAATGCATGCATGAAGCAGACCCAAAGGCAGCCCAGCTAAAGGCAAAAGACCTGAACTGAGATGAGAGAGGCCATTCAAGAAATCCAGCAGTGTTTGAAGTTCAAGCCTAGTGGAGAAAATTATTTGCTAAAAGCAAATGTTCATCAGGGAAAAAGAACAGAATTCACAATCCCCACAACTTAAAATTCATAAAGCCCAGGATACACTGAAGATTACCCAAAATATGAAAAACCAAGAAAAAACACATTCTCAAGAGAAAAACAAATTCATCCAGTCTGAGCCTAAGATGAATTACATGTTGAAATTTTCAGACAAGGATTTTAAAGTGATATTATATCTATCCTCAATAAAGTAAAACAAAACAAAACCCCAAACAGAAAAAAACCTGAAAGACATGTTTTCAGGGGGTAAAAGTCTCAATGGAGAAATTGAAATTCAGCCAAAAAAAAAAAAAAAAAGAGAGAACCAAATGGAAAATTTAGAACTGAAAAATAAACTATGAAATAAAGATGACTTAAACAAGTGGAGGGATATTTTCATGAATTGTAAGACCATGTTCATGAATTGGAAGATTCAACTTTGTTAACCTGGCAATCTTCCTTAAACCAATATGTAGATTCAATGCAATCCTACTCAAAATCTGAACAAGCATTTTTAAAGAAATTGATAAGCCAATTAAAAACTTCATGTGGAAATTCAAAGAACCCAGAATTCTCTAGGTCGGTGGGATTACACATGTTATCTACTGATGGAACTATATAATTCCTAGCAAGAAGAGAATAGCACCATGCCATTTACCCAGCAACTCAGCTATCCAGAAAAAAGCAGATGACATATAACAAAATGTCTTTGTGGAGGAATAAAACAGCTATGCAAGTCTCCTGCTGTTAGGTCCAAAACATGTTGACATAGACAGAATACATAGTTTTAAGTGAATGTGTGTGTGTGTGTGTGTGTGTATTTGATGGAACATCAAGTCTATGACAGGATCCTCAGAAAAAAAAAGGGTTTCAGTGTCTACTATGGTTGGGAAATAATTCACACCTCATCATCTCTGGAGATTCGCTGTGCCTAGTTAACTGAGCCACGACTCTGAGATTTACTGCAAGTCCAAGCCTATTTAATATTATCTTTCAGTATACACAACTAGAGAAAATTTTTTGGATAACATAGAAAATTAAGATTACTCATGTAAATGTCTTGGCCAATTATTGTCTACTGGTGGCATTCAGTTCTTCTTAGTAGGGATAAAACAGCAAAACAGGGGCAGTGGGACTGCTGTTGGAAGTGAACATCTTAAAAGAATAGCCATCATCAAGCCATCCCCTAATTAAAGAAAAAAAGAAAATGAATTCTTCACAGTCCAATAGATACCAAGAACATGCATGTCATACTACTTAGCAAGATAGAATTACTAATAAAATGATCATAATGACCATAATAGAGAAAAATTGATATTGTACTCATTCTACATATTGAATAAATTTCCAAGTGCTATTAATTCTACCATTAAAATGTCTTTAGGGCTTCCCTGGTGGCGCAGTGGTTGAGAGTCCGCCTGCTGATGCAGGGGACACGGGTTTGTGCCCCGGTCCAGGAAGATCCCACATGCTGCAGAGTGGCTGGGCCTGTGAGCCATGGCCACTGTGCCTGCATGTCCGGAGCCTGTGCTCTGCAACGGGAGAGGCCGCAACAGTGAGGGGCCCGCGCACAGCAAAAAAAAAAAAAAAAAAAAAAGTCTTTAGTATTTGCTCTTTCTTCTCCATGTTTAACATGTCTTCTCTGGTTCTTGCCCTCATTGTTATTACCTTACTGAAATCACAAAAAGGGTTAAAAAGATAGATACTAGAATGCCTGCAGGCAACATTTAAAAGAGTGCGGACGGATGAAATCTTAAAAGTAATTTAATGATATCTTTCTAAGATTTCTTGGGATTTGAGCTCCTTTATAACATTTAGCAGAAAAACATTTAATTGCACTCATTTACTTAAATTGGTTCTCATTTTAATTTCTTAATCTTCATGAAGGCTCTCAGGATCAGTAAGTAATTCAAAATCTGGAAGAAAGTCAGAATAATTGAATCATCTGCCCTGAATGGCCCACCTAAAAAGAGAAGACTTTGCACGGAAATGAGTAATTTAGTAGTGGAGAAAAGGAAATATTAAATTTTGATATATATTGCATGTTCAAGGATATCAGCCTTAATTCCCATGGCCAGTGTCCAGAAGAACAGTAATAGCCTATCAACTGCACATTGGGTTTAGTTGGTTACTCCATTAAAAAAATATTATTGACTGCTGCGTGTCATGACAACATGATGTTCAATTAGATCTTTCTTCAGCTTAAATTTTTTCAGACTGCATTTCTAGTAATTTTAGTCAGACTTCATAGGGTGGCCCACCTTGCCCCTAAAATGATTTTTACTTTTTCTAGCACATTTTCCAGTATCATTACATTTTTCTTGAGTAATCCAGCTATTTCACTGTTTCTCAGGGAACAAGCCAAGGACTGCCTACATCAGAAACATCTGGAGTCTTGTTAAAATTGTACACTTCTAGGCCTAGCCAAAGGCTGTTGGAGAACGTGTATTTACAATAAACACATTAGATGGTATTTACACCCACTAAAATTTGGGAACCCCTGAACTATTGGATGATGCTGAAAGGGCAAGGAGACCCAGACCACTGACCTTCACTTGTCTAGACAAGCAAAATAGTGGCTGTCTTTTTCTTCATTCAAGGCAGACTTTCTAGTTCTTGAGAGTCAAATAACAGAGAGTTAAGACTCTGGATCAGTTTTAGAGTAAGGCTGTCAGTTAAAACACAGGATGCCAGGTAAATATAAATTTCAGGTAAACAACAAATAATTAGTATATGTAGGTCCCAAATTCTGCATGGGATGTACTTATATTAAAAATTATTTTTTGTTTATCTGAAATTCAAAATACTGTTTGTCTTATATATGTATCAGTTAAATTTTTATTTTATTTTATTTTTTAAATTAATTAATTATTTATTTTTGGCTGCATTGGGTGTTCATTGCTGCGTGCGGGCTTTCTCTAGTTGTGGGGACCAGGGGCTACTCTTCGTTGCATTGCGTGGGCTTCTATTGCAGTAGCTTCTCTTGTTGCAGAGCACAGTCTCTAGGGCTCGTGGGCTTCAGTAGTTGTGGCTCAAGGGCTTGGTTGCTCTGCGGCATATGGGATCTTCCCAGAACCAGGGCTTGAACCCATGCCCCTGCATTAGCAGGCAGATTCTTAACCACTGCACCACCAGGGAACCCCTCATGTGTATACTATCAGACACTATCTATAGTGTCTGGCATATATTAAAAGCTCAATAAGATGTAGCTTTTATTGTTATTGCTGTTGTTAATAGTATATTGATATAATATAGTAATATACAAGTTAAAGGGAGGGTCTAAGCCTATTTAACAAATATTGTCGGTTAGAAATTAACAATATGTTTTTAGATAGCACATTAATGGAGCTTACAAATCAGCATGTTCAATATTCCACTTTCTGTTCACTACCATCTTCTTATGTTTGGTTCTTTACCATCATTGTATCACTAATTTAGGAACAAAGTGTGTGACTCGATGTATTTTTCACTCAAGGCTCCCTCTTGTGGTTGTTTTACAATTGATTCAGAAAATCTAAGCAGTATGCTACTTATTTTTTTAAAAAAAATAATATTTGGTATAATCTTGAACATTAATTGAGGTAAGTTCATTATATTTTTCTGTATCAGACAGCATTTCAATAATTAAAATTAATATTGTCAATGTATTTCATTCCAACTATTTATAGCATAAATGTGTATGCATATGTTTTTAGTTTCTCCTTTTCCTGTTCACTTAAAAAATCATTTTTGTTGAAATAATTATTTTTTATAAATCATTCTGATGATTATTGGAAGTTATACAGAATCTTGGTATCTTATAAGTAAGGAATGAGTATGCCATGCAGTCTCATATGTCAACTAATTTGTTCATTTTTGAGGAAGTTTCCTACAAAGTAATTGTTTGTCTACTGGCAAATGGGTAAACGTGGGGTTTAATTTTGTAATAAGACATACTTTTGAAGTGCTCTTGTAGGCCTATGTAATATTTTTGGGATTTAGTTATTTACAATGAGTATATTTTTTCTAGAATGCATAAACATTATAAAAAGCACATTTTAGGTTCTAAATAATGATATATTTCTGAGTATAGACATAGAAATAACTCAAAATCAATATAAATCTCAAACATATAATGTTGAAAGAAATAAAAGTTGCAGAGTTAAATGTAAAAAATGATACTAATATATGTGTGCAAAACAAGCAAGTCAATAGTACACAATATTGATGGATGTATTTAGGATATAGTAAGGGTACAAAGCCATGCAAGGAAATGATACCAACCAAACGTGGAATAATGTTGACCTTCATATATGCCATGAGCAGAGGTGGACTGAGTTCAAAGTGGGTGGCATGATGAGCTTAATCATATCTGTTCTACTTTATGTTTCAAAAAATAGAGAGATCTGAAGTAGATTTTGCAAAATATTGAGATTTAATAAGGCTAGTGTTGATTATATACAGATATTCATTACATCTTTATGTAAAATTTTCTGCATGCTTGGAATATTCCATTTATAATGAGATGGGCAGAATTCTTGGTCACTCTCTCCCATCACACTCACATCTCATTGGCCAGGAGCTGGATAACCAAGCCACTAACGGGTCATGGTGGGGAAGTAGCCCCTTGATGGGAGTCTAGAGACAAACACACCAACGCATGGGCTTCAGAGAGGCTGCTCAGGCACAGTGGGGAGAAGTCTATGCCTAATCTAGTTATTCTGCTTGGTGACTCAGAAATCTTAGAGTGAATGGGTGTGTGTGTGTGTGTGTGTGTGTGTTGGGGTGGACCAAAGAAGATAATTTGGGACACATGTTTATGGAAGCAGGATGAAGTGATGATGGTCCTGTGATACCAAGAAGAAGTTAAGACTGCCTGGGTCTGAAATTGCCACATGGAACCCCCTTGGGAATGGTGACACCATCAGATGGACTATGATGTATTGTTCTTATTTTTCACGTGGGAGAACTGGCTCTTTCTTCTACAAAACTAACATTGTCCAAATGGGTAGTATAAAAGGATGACTTAAGATATGGTTCTGTTTTCCCTGGTAGAGCTCACAGTTCAAGGTTAGGGACTGACAAGAAAACAAGCCATTGTCATCCAGTTCTGTAGGTGTTATGCTGGTGGTCATGGCAACAAGCAGGTGTTGGGAAAAATCTTTGCATCAACATATAGTGCATGATTTTTCCTGTGACTCACAACAGTATTTTACTTTGTAAATCCGTGAATTTTATTTCTCTGCTAGTAGCCTTCAGTCTTTATTCTTAACACTATACTCCAAGTAAAAATAGACTGAGAATAAAATAATCAAGTTAGAAAATTTGGACAGACACTTTTAAGAAGTTTATACAAAATATAATTTAACTTAAAAAGTTTCCTCTTGAGAATATATGACTCCTCAGGTAATTTTTAGCCCTTCAAATTATGATGTTACCATATATCCATGGCAATAAAAACACAGTTTGTTTTACAGTATGAACTTCTTTCTAACACTGCTTCTTGTATTAATTTCAAGTCTATGAGATAAATGAAAATGACTTTTCACTTCTTCATAATTTTATTCTCTTTTCATTGTTTTCCTGTTATATTTCTTTGTACATATGATGACACAAAATACGTAAGTCTCAAAATTATGTTAAACAAGTGCTGCATATATGTATTAGAGAGATTTTACAATTTTTGAAGACTTGTAAAATCTTAGCAAAGTTATCTGCTTTTAGACACAGTGTAAAATACTTTAATTACATAGGTAAAAATTCTAACAGCCAATTCTACCTTTTAATCTCCTGTTTCCATCATATGGCTTAAGCAAATGATGGCCGAGTTATCAGAGCAGAGGTTAAAAGGATGGACTACTCCAAGTTGTCTTCTTTGGGTCTTGAACATTGTAAGTCACCCATGATTCTCAATATGATTTATTGGGTTGACAAGAAAACAAAACAAAACATTTCTTCAGAGTCCACACTTGTGTAAATAAAGTGTAGCATTTCAGTCCTACGGATATCTCTGTGTCTTGAATTCTTTTAAACAAACCCTTTAAAGGAGTTGTTTTAGGATTTTCATCAAAACAAGAGTACCTACTAAACAAAGTGTGTAGTTACATTGAAGGGCTGCTTTAAGCTTTTAAAGGGACTTTCTTGAAGGGAAGACCTGGGGAGAGGAAAGGGAGCATTTGAGATGCAAAAATCTTGGCAGATATAGCGTGAAAATAACTATTATTTATACCACCTATTGGAAAAATTTATTTGAATGAATTTTGCTTTAAAAGTAAATTCTTTTATCCAGGTAGCACATAATGTGAATGATTTTTCTTAATTGGATTAAGCTAAAGAGTTAGAATAAAAATAAAGAAATGAATTAGCAAAATTACCTGTTAGCCTTTTTCCTGAGGCACACTTCCCAAACTTCAGGGTCATCGTCCCCATAAAACAAATTATAGGAATCTCTAGAAATCTCTGTGACCTTGAATCTCAGACATGTCATTTTATATTCTGTGCTTTTTGTATCATGCAGAAGAAAACATCTTTTGGGAATCATTTGGCCACTGATATATACTATCGAAGTGTCAGTTTTGGAACTTCCCTGGTGGCGCAGTGGTTAAGAATCTGCCTGCCAATGTAGGGGACGTGGGTTCGATCCCTGGTCCGGGAAGATCCCACGAGCAGGCAAGCAACTAAGCCTGTGCGTCACAACTGCTGAAGCCCTTGCGCCTAGAGCCCATGTTCCACAACAAAAGAAACCACTTCAATGAAAAGCCCTCACACAGCAATGAAGAGTAGCCCCTGCTTGCCGCAACTAGAGAAAGTCCGCGCGCAGCAACGAAGATCCAACGGAACCAAAAAAAAAAAAAAAAAAAGTGTCCGTTTTGTTTCCATACAAACTTTTTTTATAGGAAAAGAAAAGGACGTTAGTCTGTCTTAGCCGAGGAAGGAAACTTAATGATA
Organism: Mesoplodon densirostris; assembly: GCF_025265405.1. Taxonomy (NCBI): domain Eukaryota; kingdom Metazoa; phylum Chordata; class Mammalia; order Artiodactyla; family Ziphiidae; genus Mesoplodon; species Mesoplodon densirostris. The sequence continues at coordinate 55,499,042 of NC_082671.1, forward strand.
AAGACAGCAGTGGTGTTCTTTCACGGAACTTTCTTTTCTAGTACTATTAGCTTTACACATAATACCAATTTTGATAGTTACAGACAAAACCGAAAAATCTACCTCTAGTCTTTAATTTCACAAAAGATAGTACTACCTGACAAATTTTTATGAATAAATAAGGTGGTTTTCTTTTGTACAATGAAGTTTATTTTATAAGACCATAGCTTCATAGGCCCATATTGGTTTTGTTTATCCTGGCTCTGGGGAAGGGCTCTGTGCTCTGTTCCTGATAGATTTCCCCTTGTTTTCAGTTATGACAGATATTCCTTTGAATATGGTGTATGAAAATGTTCTAGCATCAAACCAAGGATATCTAACCTTATTTATGTCTGTATTCTGTCCTTAAACACAAACAGCTGTGCACACATACATCTGTCTCACGTCTGACCAAGTACTGCTGTCCAGGACTTCATATACACAAATAAATGTTCCCTGTTTTATGGGAAATTGTGGCTGGCACAGCAGGAGTTTCAAAACCCACATGCATTTTTCAAATCTTACTTGCACAAACAAAAAGGAAAAATACAGACAAGCCAGGTTTGGAATTGCTGACTTTTAGTGTCAGTACAGAATGGCTGAAGAATCTCTATTTTGACCAAAAAAAAAAAAAAAAGTAAAGAGAGCGTGTATAAAAAAATTACAGTTTTTCAAATCTTTTAGAGCCTAAGTTATGCCTTGGTAAAGAAAAAGTAATTCTAAAGTCTTCATTAGGGCTGCTTTCTGTATGACCCTGGAAAAGCAACTTACTGACTGATCATTAGTAAGAGCAGATGAGCAAAATCTTTGATAAATTTCTTGGTTCCATTATTAAATACTTTGAGAAGTCACAGGCCAAGCAGAGGTTTAAGAAGTTCCTCATTCTGATGATAAGATTAGGAGATATGTTTAGTTTATTTCATTCATTATGTTTTTGTGTGTTACCTAATTTTCTATAATGAACACGAACCACTTTTATAACCAGTTTTAAAAGTTATTAAAAAATAATTTCCGGGCTTTCCTTGTGGCGCAGTGGTTGACAGTCTGCCTGTCGATGCAGGGGACACGGGTTCATGCCCCGGTCCGGGAGGATCCCACATGCCGCGGAGCGGCTGGGCCTGTGAGCCATGGCCACTGAGCCTGCGCGTCTGGAGCCTGTGCTCAGCAATGGGAGAGTCCAAAACAGTGAGAGGCCCGCGTACTGCAAAAAAAAAAAAAAAAAAAAATTCCCATTTTGCCTTGAGGTTGATAAGTCAAACTATATTAAAGGCTATGGACAGATTTTTAAATATATATATATTATTATATTAGTATACTTTTAAAAAACGTTTTGTTCATTGTTTCACCTTATCTGGAAAAAAAAAGTGACCCTACCCTGGAGAATTACTTTTAAAATGAAATGAAAATGAAAGCAAGTGGCAGAATATATTGCCACCAATGGAGAAGCCAAGAAAAGCTCCTGGAAAATACTACCAAGTTTGTAATCTTTGGCATACTTCCAGTTATGTGATAGAATATGGCTCTGTTTTGTTTGGGATACTCATTTATAAATTAATTTGTCTATACCTGTAAAAGTCAAGTAACATATCTAGGGAAATTTGAAGTCTTTCTTAAGAATTCATAAACTTTTTCTATTTTGATTGCCAGTTCAAGATGACAGATAGAAAACATGTGTTAAACTTACCTTCCTCTTCAACCCAATTAAATTACAGAAAAAGGTGTACTAAAGAAAATAATTGCATAACAGCACAGGACCATCAGTGATCCAGAGACTATGAGGAATCCCAACTGAAAGATGGATGTGAAACTGAAATTTTTCTGAAGAATTAACCAGTGGGAACTCACTCTTCCTGAGAGAGCCTCTAACATGTCTGTTTGGGACAGTCATGGGAAGGATGAGAAGGCTGTAATTTGGTTAAAGGACTGCCTGCTTAAGAACAGGGAATGATTAAAGACAAACCCAATCTGACTCCAACCCCTACTTTCATGGGTGCAAAGATCTTAAGAGCAAGCTAAACAAACCTCTTTTAAAAGAGATTAAAAGCTATGTGTGGGGAGGGCAAGGTGGTTAGTGGGGTTGGTGGGGGTTGCTGATTCCGCTCCTTCCACTTGCCAGCTCCCAGCCCATACTGTGCAGAAGAAAGCTTGCAAGTTGAACACTCGAGAACATCCAACTCTGGAGAAAACAGAGATAATTCAGAAGAAAGGGTAATGTGTATCTGTGCATGTGTAGTGATAATTTTTAATATATAGATCCTGAAAGAGGAAGAATCTTCTTCCTTTAAGATTTCAAGCCATAACTAAGCAGGCTTGGAGAGACCAGCTCCACAGCTTCCACCAGTGAAAAAAGACCCAACCTCGAATGTTATCTTTATGAAAATAATTTGATTAGAAATACATTTCAAAGCAGAAATAGAGACAGATGTAGAGAACAAACATCTCTACCAAGGGGGAAGGGAGGGTGGTGGGATTAATTGGGAGGCTGGGATTGACATATATACACTACACAGATATTTAATGAGAACCTACTGTATAGTACAGGGAACTCTACTCTGTGCCCTGTGGTGACTTAAATGAGAAAGAAATCCAAAAAAGAGGGGATATATGTATATGTATATGTATGGCTGATTTACTTTGCTGCACAGCAGAAACTGAAACAGCAGTGTAAAACGACTATACTCCAATAAAAATAAAACAAACAAAAAAACAAAACAAAAAAACTCAAAACCAAAATAGATAATTGACAATGTCTATATAAAATAAGTTATGAACACAAACATTTAAGTTCTCTCCTTCCCCAAGAGCATGAACCTTAAAGCAAGACTGCCTGAGTTCAAATCCTGTTTTAACCATATACTAGCTGAGTGACCTTAGATAAGCAGCTTAAACTCTCTATCCTTAGTGTCCCCATCTTTGATTAGCTGTAATTAATGCACACACAACATGGGTATTTGTGAGGATTGGATGAGCAAATATTAAGTACTTATAGATCAGACCCTGGCCCATAGTACTCACTATGTAAGCATCTACTATTGAGATTATTATTATGAAAAAAAGGAAGAAGTTGATACAAATATTGGGGAAAATTTTGAAGGATATGAAATACAAAACAAAATCTTCACTTGCATGAAAATTTAAGTATTTCTTTTTGATAAAATACAGGTGGGGTGAGATCAAAATACAGCAGTAAGAAATAACTTGCAACTCTTTTCTCTGAGGAATAGCAAAACAAGGAAGAAATAAATCAAGATCTTTATATATAGAACCTGAGTCATCTGCCTAAATTAGATGAGTTGAGACCTGGACATGCAGGAGGCCACAGGCAGTTGAAAGCCAGATCATTTGGCTTAGTATTATGGTTATATTCTAACATTATTTATTCTTCCACTCATTCATCCATTCATTCAGCAAATGTATGGCGAGTCTCTACAGTGTGTTAGGCACTATGCAAAACACTGAGCTTACCACACAGAACTTACAGTCTAATGAGGGAGTTAGGCATTACAGAAAACATACTTATTACAAATGATAAGTATTATGAAGGAAAGAATAGGACATAGTAGTAATGAAAACTGTGTTTACTGGTGCAGGGCTAGACAAAACAGTGGGACTACATAGAATAAAAAAACGAATCCACACATCTTTGGAAGCCTGGTAAATATTGGGTTTAGCTTTATAAATGGATGGATAAAGGAAAGACTGTTCAATATATTTTATCAGAATAGTTTGTTATCCAGATTGGAAAAAAATGGAATCATATTAGTACCTCTTACCATATATAAAATAAATTCTGGGAGATTAGTTGCCAAAGTGTGAAAAAAGCAAAACTTTGATACTAGAAATAGAATAGAAATTTAAAAACATATATATTTATGACCTTTATATAGGAGGCATTTCTTAGGTCACAAAGATCATAGATCATAAAAAAAATCAATAAAGATGACAATATAAAAACACGAATTTTTAGTACAATCTATAAAGTTTTTATATCTAGAAAATATAAATACATAACAAAAAAACTATAAATACATAAAAAAATGAAAAACAATGCAATAAAAAATGGTCAAATCGCACTAATAGAAAATTCAGGAAAAAAATGAAAGAACAACCCAAAAGGAGATCCTAGAGAGCTTTGGGATCTTCTGATTTTCTTGTAAACAAAGTCATCTCTCACCATCAATGGTTATTCTTACCAACATACGTGGGAAAAGTTGTTTAACCTCACTAGTATCTCTCTAGCCTCAGGCCACCAAGAACATACCTAAAGTTGAACGATTTGGGTTTCTTACTTGTTGCACTGGGGGAGAACACTCACTATGGTGAACTGAGAGGCATCTCAGTGAGAGAGGGTCAGAAAGGACTTGTTATGGATTGAGGCTTCTGTAGATGCTATGGGCGAGGATATAAGAAGTGGGACTTTGCTCTGAATGGAATGTTATTTGGAAGTGGAGTAATTGTATGATTATTTTGTTAAATCTTATATAGAAGGAGGGAAGTCTAGGATGAGTCTAAAGCTGTAATTAGTAAAGGAGAAACAGTCATTCATATTAGCCAGGAGAGAGGAAAGTTTGGTCATTTTTGTTGTTTGAACAATGTTCATGTTTCTGTCTATATTCAGAGACAATTACATAGTACTCCTGGTTTTTGTCCTGATCTATCACAGTCACATAATGGCCTTGTTTGATGTTGATGTTCTGTGAAATTGTTATTGTTTAACTTGAGAGCACCACCAAGTTCTAATTATTTACAATAGGAAAAAATTGAAAACAACCTAAAAGTCCATCAGCAGGAGAAAATGAGCTTAAAACAATAAGGACCATTAAAGAACATACCAACCCAAAATGGGGGATCTTCAAGATGGCAGCAGAGTAAGACATGGAGATCACCTTCCTCCCCACAAATTCATCAAAAATACATCTACATGTGGAACAACTCCTACAGAACACCTACTGAATGTTGGCAGAATACTTCAGACTTCCCCAAAGGCAAGAAAATCCCCATGTACCTGGGTAGGGCAAAAGAAAAAAGAAAAAATAAAGACAAAAGAATAGGGATAGGACCTGCACATCTGGGAGGGATCTGTGAAGGAGGAAAAGTTTCCACACACTAGGAAGCCCCTTCACTGGCAGAGACAGGGGGGTGGTGGGGGAAAAGCTTCAGAGCCACGGAGGAGAGAGTAGCAAAAGGGGTGCAGAGGGCAAAGTGGAGAGATTCCCACACAGAGAATCAGTACCAAGCAGCACTCACCTGCCTGAGAGGCTTGTCTGCTCACCTACTGGGGCAGGTGGGGGCTGGGAGCTGAGGCTTGGGCTTTGGAGGTCAGATCCCAGGGAGACTGGGGTGGGCTATGTGAACACAGCCTGAAGGGGGCTAGTGCATCAAGCTAGCCAGGAGGGAGGCCAGGAAAAAGTATGGACCTGCCTAAGAGGCAAGAGACCATTGTTTTGGTGTGTGCGAGGAGAAGGGATTCCTTCCCTGTATGCCCACAGAAGGCAGAGCCTAAACAAGCTCCAGAGATGGGTGCGAGCTGTGGCTATCAGCTCAGACACCAGAGATGGGCATGGAACACTAACGCTACTGCTGCAGCCACCAAGAATCATGTGTGCAAGCACAGGTCACTATCCACACACGCCTGACCCCCCACCCTCCGGAGTCTGTGCAGTTTACCACTGCCAGGGTCCTGTGATCCATGGACAATTTCTCCTGGAGAACACACGACACACCTCAGGCTGTTGCAAATTCATGCCAGACTCTGCTGCCGCAGGCTCACCCAGCATTCCAATTATAACTGCCATACTCTTCCCTCCCTCTGACATGAGTGAGCCAGAGCTCCCTAATCAACTGCTGCTTTAAACCCGTCCTATCTGGGTGGGAACAGAAGGCTGAGGGCAACCTACATGCAGAGGTGGGGCCAAAACCAAAGCTGAACCCCAGGAGCTGTGCGAACAAAGAAGAGAAAGGGAAATCTCTCCCAGCAGCCTCAGGAGCAGTGGATTAAATCTCCACAGTCAACTTGATATACCCTGCATCTGTGGAATACCTGAATAGAGAACAAATGTTCCCAAATTGAGGCGCTAGACTTTGGGAACAATTGCAAACTGGGGTTTGCTGCCTGCGACAGAATGTTTCTGATTTTTATGTTTCTCTTAGTATAGTTTTTAGTGCTTGTTATCATTAGTGGATGTGTTTATCGGTTTGTTGCTCTCTTTTTTCTACTACTTTTTAATTTTAATAATTTTGTTTTTTAATTTTAATTATTTTATTTATTTAAAAAATTTATTCATTTTTTCTTTTTTAGTTTTTTTCTTTCTTTTCTTCTGAGCTGTGTGGCAGACAGGGTCTGGGTGCTCTGGCCTGGTGTCAAGCCTGAGACTCTGAGGTGGGAGAGCCAAGTTCAGGACATTGGACCACCAGAGATCTCCCAGCCCCACATACTATCAATTAGCATGAGATCTCCCAGAGATCTCTGTTTCAGCACTAAGACCCACCTCCACCCAACTTCCAGCAAGCTCTAGTGATGGACGCTCCATGCAAAACAACTAGCAAGACAGGAACACAACCCAACCCATTAGCAGAAAGGCTGCCTAAAATCATACTAAGTTCACAGACACCACAAAACACACCATCGGACGCAGTCCTGCCCACCAGAAAGGCAAAATCCAGCCTCATCCACCTGAACACAGGCACCAGTCCCCTCCACCACGAAGCCTACACAAGCCACTGAACTAACCTTACCCACTGGGGGCAGACACCAAAAACAATGGGAACTATGAACCTGCAGCTTGCAAAAAGGAGACCCCAAACACAGTAAGTTAAGCAAAATGAGAAGACAGAGAAATATGCAGCAGATGAAGGAGCAAGGTAAAAACCCACCAGAACAAACAAATGAAGAGGAAATAGGCAGTCTACCTAAAAAAGAATTCAGAGTAATGATAGTAAAGATGATCAAAAATCTTGGAAATAGAATGGAGAAAATACAAGAAATGTTTAACAAGGACCTAGAAGAACTAAAGAGCAAACAAACAATGATGAACAACACAATAAATGAAATTAAAAATTCTCTAGAAGGAGTCAATAGCAGAATAACTGAGGCATAAGAACGGATAAGTGACCTGGAAAAGAAAATAGTGGAAATAACTACTGCTGAACAGAATAAAGAAAAAGGAATGAAAAGAATTGAGAACAGCCTCTGAGACCTCTGGGACAACATTATACTCAACAACATTTGAAATATAGGGGTCCCAGAAGAAGAAGAGAAAAAGAAAGGGTCTGAGAAAATATTTGAAGAGATTATAGTTGAAAACTTCCCTAACATGGGAAAGGAAATAGTCAATCAAATCCAGGAAGTGCAGAGAGTCCCATACAGGATAAATCCCAGGAAAAACAAGCCAAGACACATATTAATCAAACTATCAAAAATTAAATACAAAGAAAAAATATTAAAAGCAGCAAGGGAAAAGCAACAAATAACATACCAGGGAATCCCAATAAGATTAACAGCTGATCTTTCAGCAGAAACACTGAAAACCATAAGGGAGTGGCAGGACATATTTAAAGTGATGAAAGGGAAAAACCTACAACCAAGATTACTCTACCTAGCAAGGATCTCATTCAAATTCAACAGAGAAATTAAAACCTTTACAGAGAAGCCGAAGTTAAGAGAATTCACCAACACCAAACCAGCTTTATAACAAATGCTAAAGGAACTTCTCTAAGCAGGAAACACAAGAGAAGGAGAGAAGACCTACAAAAACAAACCCAAAACAATTGAGAAAATGGTAATAGGAACATACATATCAATAATTACCTTAAATGTAAATGGATTAAATATTCTAACCAAAAGACATAGACTGGCTGAATGGATACAAAAACAAGACCTGTATATGTGTTATCTACAAGAGACCCACTTCAGACCTACGAACACATACAGACTGTGTGAAAACATAGAGAAAACATAAAGGTCAGATCAGAAATAAATGGAAAATAAGTGAAGGAAACAATAGCAAAGATCAATAAAACTAAATGTTGCTTCTTTGAGAAGATAAACAAAATTGATAAGCCACTGGCCAGAATCCTTAATAAAAAAAGGGAGAAGACTCAAATCAACAGGATTAGAAATGAAAGGGAGAAGTAACAACTGACACTGCAGAAATACAAAGATTCATGAGAGATTACTACAAGCAACTCTATGCCAATAAAATGGACAACCTGGAAAAAATGGAGAAATTCTAAGAAAAGCACACCCTTCCATGACTGAACCAGGAAGGAATAGAAAATATAAATAGACCAATCACAAGCACTGAAATTGAAACTCTGATTAAAAATCTTCCGATAAACAAAAGCCTAGGGCCTGATGGCTTCACAGACGAATTCTATCAAACATTTAGAGAAGAGCTAACACCTATCCTTATCAAAACCTTCCAAAATATAGCAGAGGGAGGAACACTCCCAAACGCATTCTACGATGCCACCATCACCCTGATACTAAAACCAGACAAAGATATCACAAAAAAAGAAAACTACAGGCCAATGTCACTGAAAAACATAGTTTCAAAAGTCCTCAACAAAATACTGGCAAACAGAATCCAACAGCAAATTAACAGGATCATACACCATGATCAAGTGGGGTTTATCCCAGGAATGCAAAGATTCTTCAATACATGCAAATCAAACAATGTGTTACACTATATTAACAAGTTGAAGAATAAAAACCACATGATAATCTCAATAGATGCAGAAAAAGTTTTGACAAAATTCAGCACCCATTTATGATAAAAACTCTCCAGAAAGTAGTCATAGAGGGAAGTTACCTCAACATAATAAAGGCCATATATGACAAACCTCCAGCCAACATCATTCTCCATGGTGAAAAACTGAAACTATTTCCTTCAAAATCAGGAACAAGACAATGTTGCCCACTCTCACCACTTTTATTCAACATAGTTTTGGAAGTTTTAGCCACAGGAATCAGAGAAGAAAAAGAAATACAAGGAATCCAAATTAGAAAAGAAGAAGTAGAGCTGTCACTATTTGCAGATGACATGATACTATACATAGAGAATCCTAAAGATGCTACTAGAATACTACTAGAGCTCATCAATGCATTTGGTAAAGTAGAAGGATACAAAATTAATGCACAGAAATCTCTGGCATTCTTATACACTAATGATAAAAAATATACATACAGATGGAGAGATATACCATGTTCTTGAATTGGAAGAATCAACATTGTGAAAATGACTGTACTGCCCAAAGCAATCTACAGATTCAATGCAATCCCTATCAAACTACCAATGTTATTTTTCACAGAACTAGAACAAAAAATTTCACAAATTGTATGGAAACACAAAATACCCCAAATCACCAAAGCAATCCTGCAAAAAAATAACTGAGCTGGAGGAATAAGCCTCCCTGACTTCAGACTATACTACAAACCTACAGTAATCCAGACAGTATGGTGCTGGCACAAAAACAGAGAGTTAGATCAATGGAACTGGATGGAAATTCCAGAGATAAACCCACACACAGATGGTCACTTTATCTTTGACAAAGGAGGGAAGAATATACAATGGAGAAAAGGCAGCCTTTTCAATAAGTGGTGCTGGGAAAAGTGGGCAGCTACATGTAAAGGAACGAAATTAGAACACTTCCTAACACCATAACAAAAATAAACTCAAAATGGATTAAAGACCTAAATAGAAGGCCAGACACTATCAAACTCTTAGAGGAAAACATAGGCAGAACACTCTATGCCATAAATCACAGCAAGATCCTTTTTGACCCACCTCCGACAGAAACGGAAATAAAAACAAAAATAAACAAATGGGACCTAATGAAACTTAAAAGCTTTTGCATAGCAAAGGAAACCATAAACAACAGGAAAAGACAACCCTCAGAATGGGAGAAAATATTTACCAACGAAGCAATGGACAAAGGATTAATCTCCAAAATATACAAACAGCTCAATATCAAAAAAAAAACAAACAACCCAATCCAAAAATGCACAGAAGATCTAAATAGACCTTTCTCTAAAGAAGCTATACAGATTTCCAACAAACACATGAAAGGATGCCCAACATCACTAATTATTACAGAAATGCAAATCAAAACTACAATGAGGTATCACCTTATACTGGTTAGAATGGCCATCATCAAAAAATCTACAAACAATAAATGCTGGAGAGGGTGTGGAGAAAAGGGAACCCTCTGGCACTGTTGGTGGGATTGTAACTTGATACAGCCACTATGGAGAACACTATGGAGGTTCCTTAAAAAACTAAAAATAGAACTACCATATGGCCCAGCAATCCCACTCCTGGTTGTATACCGTGAGAAAACCATAATTCAGTAAGAGTCATGCACCACAGTGTTCATTGCAACACTATTTACAATAGCCAGGACATAGAAGCAACCTAAGTGTCCATCGACATATGAATGGATAAAGAAGATGTGGCACATATATACAATGGAATATTACTCAGCCATAAAAAGGAACAAAACTGAGTTATCTGTAGTGAGGTGGATGGACTTAGAGACTGTTATACAGAGTGAAGTAAGTCAGAAAGAGAAAAACAAATACCATATGCTAACACATATATATGGAATCTAAAATAAATAAATAAATAAATGGTTCTGATGAACTTAGGGGTAGGACAGGAATAAAGACACAGACGTAGAGAATGGACTTGAGGACATGGGGAGGGGGAAGGGTAAGCTGGGACAAAGTAGAGAGTAGCATTGACATATATATGCTACCAAATGTAAAATAGATAGCTAGTGGGAAGCAGCCACATAGCACAGGGAGATCAGGTAAGTGATTTGTGACCACCTAGAGGGGTGGGAAAAGGAGGGTGGGAGCGAGACGCAAGAGGGAGGGGATATGTGGATATATGTATACATATAGTTGATTCACTTTTTTATACAGCAGCAACTAACACAACATTGTAAAGCAATTATACTCCAATAAAGACATTAAAAAAATCAATAAAAAAAGAACAACTAACCAAATTATACATTAAGTATATAATTTTTTAATGTACAAAAAATTATATATACAGAACAGACTTTTTCAAAACATGCAAAAGATACAATGTATTTTTAATGAATATACCATTTATAATGAAAGTATAATGTATTTATGGATATTGTAAGCTACAAATTTAAGATAGTAGTTACATCTGTGAGGGAAAGAAAGTGACCTGAAGAAAGTATACACTGTGGGCTTGAACAATCTGAAACACTTTATTTAAAAAAAACCTTTAATAATTATGGTGAAAATGCCAAAATTCGATGAATTTGGGTTGTACGTGAATGGGTGATTATTTATTGTTCTTTATATTTGATGCTTGATATTTTTCGTAATTATAGAAAATCAAATCATAGTTTCAGAAACTTACATGCCAACATTTTTTGGAATTTTTCTTTTTCATCTTTTGCTTGCCTGGAGAAAATCCACTCACATTTGCCTGTTGTGAAAGTTGGAATCACTCAGAAAATATCCTTGTAAGAGGGGTCTGTCCAATTTACGCCAGCATTAAACGCAGACTTTAGAAAGGGTTTATACAGAATGAGTTTGCTGCTAGTTTTTGAAGTTCTTGAAGGAAAAAAAGAGAACAAGAAAGGGAGGAGGAGGAGTAGGCAAAAGAGAGGAATGTTGGGGGAAAATCCTATAATCTAAAAAGTTTGGTAAACTGACAGAAATCATAGTTGAATTATGCAAGCCTTGTAGAATTACAACTAACACATCCTGTTTATTTCATTACCAGTTAGAAATGCCCCCCAGGGAGAATTTTAATGTGGTTTAGGACCCTTGTAAGAATGATCTGAATGATTAGATTAACGCAGGAAGATGGAATGTTAAGAATTCATCTGGTCTTCTCTACTTGCTGGGTTTGGTCCATCTGGTAATAACCTACCAACATGTATTTTCAGAAAGCAGGAAAAGACATGAAAATCAGCTCTAGTGACAGAAAACAGTATTTTAAAAGCTCTAATGAAAAGTTTTTCATGACATTTGTTAAAGATGGTAAGGAAAAGTTTCTTCAAGAGGGGCAACTGCAGTGGGAGTTTTGCTGTTGGAAAGAGAGATTGGGGCTCAACTCAATTTGAGAAGAGTGAATGGAGATTTACAGCCAAGGAGCAGGGTTGGGGGTCAGTGGATGGAAAATTACTAAGTAAATATCAAGGCTAAGGTGATTCTGGCTAACATGACTTGACAAAATTCTTGCTGAAGATAGGCCAGATTAATAAAATATTAAAGGTAGGGATTTTCATTAATTTGACTCATCAGGATTTTTGCTAAAACTGGACTAAGCAGGCCAAAGGCATAGCCCAAGGGCAGGACCTAGACAGAAAGACAACTCAGAGGAGACTGACTGAAGGTAGGTCAAGGAGAATGTCTTTATCAAATGTTAGTACATATAAGAGTGTGGCTAGATCTTGGGAAGAAATGGTGTTAGGGCTTGGAGCATTTGGGGTAGAATAAAATAAATTATCAAGTCTAAACTTTGCAGCATGGCTGGCAAGGCTGTTTATTGTCTGGCCATGATTCCAGGATTTAACCTTCTAGCCAACAGCTCCAATAACAGAAAAGGAATAAAAACATTACCAATGAAGGACCTTATTGCCCAGTAGTATGTAGCCACCTGCATCTTAGGTAGAACTTTTAAAATTAAGGTGACATTCTGTTGTGAACCTCTCATGGTAAAACACTGATGGGAGAAGAAATAATTTGCAACTCTAGACTTCAGCATTTGTGGTGGGAAACAAGCAAACAACAGCCATTGCTTCTTTCACTTTGTGGCTCTAGTCATCAGCAGCTATAATAAAAAATTGAAGGTATCGTGGTCATGGAAAAGATGCTTCTATGAGTTCTGCTGCTTTATAACAACCTAGGAAGAATGTCTGAAATACTGCTCAGTGTGGCGCTACCACACTGAGTAGTGTGGCTGAACTCTTGACATCATATAGTGGAAAACTCTAACTCCACCCACACTGGTGGAGCTGAAAAGTATCTGTGGCAGAGAGATGTTTACAATTCATGGAGCAAGAATAAGTGCAGACAGTAGTCAAATTATTTGCACATCTGTTTGATCTCTCTATCCTATAAATGTGTGTATGGAGTGGCCAACGTGAGGATCCTGGGTTCAGACTGAAGTCAGAATTCAAAACCAGCCCCTTCGCATATTAGCTGTGTGACTTCGAACAAGTTACTGTACAGTGCCTCAGTTTCCTCGTTATAAAATAAGATGATAGGATCATTATAATTGTCATAATGTTGGGTTTGTTTTTTCTTTTGGTTTTTGATGGTACGCGGGCCTTTCACTGTTGTGGCCTATCCCATTGCGGAGCAGAGGCTCCGGACGCACAGCCTCAGCGGCTATGGCTCACGGGCCCAGCCGCTCTGCGACATGTGGGATCTTCCTGGACTGGGGCACGAACCCGCGTCCCCTGCATCGGCAGGCGGACTCTCAACCACTGTGCCATCAGGGAAGCCACATAATGTTATTCTGAGGACCAAATGAAATTAAAAATTTTTAGAGCTTAGCCCAGAGTTTAATACAGAAAGAAGTTAAAAATATTAACCATTATTACCACTACTTTTATTATTATAATTTGTTCTTTTAGCTCCACAGCCTACCACGTTATTTTGTGCATAATTTACACTTAACAAGTTTTTGTTAAATTAATTCCAAAAGCAAAATCATAATTGTCTTTTAAGTTTTTGGCTGAGTCTGGATAGAGACCAATGATCAAGACACCCCTCCTCCCTTTAGTAACTCATGGTGCCACTGCTCATGATATGTTAACTGGGACATAAAGAAGGCTGACAATGGTGGCTACTTAATCTCCTCCAACAGTCCAATGGCTGGTTTGGGTGATATATGGCAGCACCTGGATAAGTCTCCAGCCTACAATACAATGGAGTTTAAATAGCCAAAGGGTAGCATATTCCGAGTTGGGGGCTGCAAACACCTGATGAAGAATTATAATTTTATCAGGAGATTTGAGAAGGGCCTAAGGATGTATTCAATCATTTTGAGAACTCATGATAAAGTCTTCACTTGGAATCTTCTTAAAGATAAGCAGTCTTGGTCACAGCCCATGGGGAAAGTGTATCTTCACCACATTCTAGCATATGGTGCATTTGTTTATGGAATTGTCAATATTCAAATGCACTCTAGTCCTCCAGACTGTCCTATCCCAGCAGCAGAACAGAGAAAAGCAACTCCTAAACAACCCTATTCTGAGAGATGAGCTATGTAAAAAATGTGAAGCAAAGTCATTTTTTTTTAATATGATAGGAGGATTTGAGAGCTGAATAGAACAAATGTCATAAAGTATGAAAAAGAGCCATGGCCAAAAACAACCTAAAAATAACAAGTCATCAGAGAATGAGAATTTGGGAGGGAAATATAGAGGGTCCAACATACTTCCAGCAGGCCATAACTTATCAAGATGGAGCTCTTTTAGAGGGTGGAGGAGGTACCTTGAATGCCTAAACGCCATCCTTGGCTTCTAACCCAGGAATTACTTAATCTGCAAGCTAGAAGGATTCAGTGATTGCTAAAATTGACTGTTATTCACTGAGAAGTACAGCGAGATGGTGAATATTGTGGTCTCAGGATCCCGGCAGTATGGGTTTAAATCCTGGCTCTGCAGGTTGCTGGCTGTGTAAGGACAGCTTCTTAAATTTCCTGTGCCTCCTTTTGCTCAGCTAAATGGGAATAATGAGAATACACCTATGTTATAGACATCTCAGAGTGTCTTATTTGGCATATAGTAAGTACTCAATATTAATCTTTATTATCATCATCATCATCATCATCCAAGAAAATCAAGAAGTTCTACAGTACTCTAGGTATATAATACTGCAATTTTTAAAAATCAGTATTTACCTAGGAGGTTTTAAAAACGGTCTTGGAGGCTAATGTTCTGAGCTACCTACCTGTGTTTCTCACTGTGATTCCATATGTAACTGGCTTTTGTCCCAATTAATTTGACATTTATACATGTATTTTTTCCTCTAAAAATTAAGTCAAATATCCAAACAAACAAGGTATCTTCAAACCACTGTCAGATAGTCATGGTGGAATAGACTAATTGTGTCAGGTTATTTTGACTCACTGGTTTTTTTGGAAGTTTTGATATTCTTCAGGTTCATAATTGTTAGAAACTTAACATTATTCTGGGTCTTATATTGGGTATGGAAGAGTGTCCAGCACAGAAAAACCTTTTTAAAATTTCAGACCTTTCGCGAGTCTTCCATGTGAGCTCTGTTGATAAAAGCTGCCATTTATGAGGAATTAATGTTGTTTTAACAGAAGCTTTCAGTTCTTGCCTTATTTCCTCTCTCCCTTCCCCCAGTTCCTGAATGTGGAATCTCCTAATGGGCTCTTTAGCAGGCTTTGGCCTGTTCAAGTAGCTGAGCCAAGTCTGACTGCGGCAGGAAGTAACGTTAGCCAAGTCTTCTGAGGGGGCTTCACATTGAGTCATGCTGGAGGCCAGCCTGGTGTACTGGGCCAAAGGGGTCCCAGGGAGTCTGGGTGTCACTTATGGGCCTTTCCCTCTTCCCTCCCATCGTCTCCTGTGTTAGTACAGGCTTCTGCCTCTTACTCCACTCCACAGAACATTCTGCCAAAAAACCAGAGACTTAGAAGTCTTATAATCCCTGCCAGTACATTTATGTTAATGAATATATTGCTGTAATATGCTATACTAGATGATAAACCTATCTCAGGTTTTGTGTGTGTGTGTGTGTGTGTGTGTGTGTGTGTGTGTGTCTAGGGATGAGGACATTGAAAAAAACTAGAAAACATAAATGGCTAAAGAAAGTTTGAGTCTTTGGTTTGATTTGAAATAGGCTTATCAGGATATAACACCTGACTTTTCATGAGTGGGATGATATAATAGCCAAAAAATGATAACCATATTTGATTTCATGTGGACTTATTTTTCTCTCTGGAATAGCTGACAATCCTTTTGTAAATTTATTTTATTGAAGTATAGTTGATTTACAGTGTTGTGTTAGTTTCTGCCGTATGGCAAAATGATTCAGTTATACACATATATATATATATACATTCTTTTTCATATTATTTTCCATTATGGTTTATCACAGGATATTGAATATAGTTCCCTGTGCTATACAGCAGGACTTTGTTGTTTATCCACTCTATACATAATAGTCTGCATCTGCTAACCCCAAACTCCCAATCCATCCCCCCAGACTCCCACTCCCCACTGGCAACTACAAGTCTGTTCTCTATGTTTGTGAGTCTGTTTCTGTTTTGTAGATAAGTTCATTTGTGTCATATTTTAGTTCCACATATAAGTGATATCATATGGTATTTAGCTTTCTTTTTCTGGCTTACTTAGTATGATAATCTCTTAAGTCCATCCAAGTTGCTGCAAGTGGCATTATTTCATTCTTTTTATGGCTGAGTAGTATTCCATTGTATACATATGCCACATCTTCTATATTCATTCAGCTGTAGATGGACATTTCAGTTGTTTCCATGCCTTGGCTTGGAATAGCTGACAATTTGACACCAATATAAAATTTCCTGAAATCTTTCTGAGCATTCACTATTAATGCCATGCTCAGGACATTCATCATTTCCTCAACTTCATTTGCTTATTTATTGAGCATGTCCTCTGTGCCAGGCACTGGGGAAATAAGAATGAGTGAAGTTAACAGCACCTACATTATGGAGCCCAGAGTGATGGAGAAAGTGCTACTGAAATACAGAATAGGACTGTACAGGAGACAGTCTGTACAAGAGACATTTCCCACACTAAGGCTTGGAGGATGAATGAAAGAATCATCTGCTCTTTCAGTGGATATTTATTGATCATCCGTTTGTGCTTGGTACTATGCTGGTGCTGGGGGATAGAGTCTTGAAGAAAAATATCCAACACCCCTGACTTCATAGTGCTTATAGTCTGGTGATGGGATAATAATAATAATAATAATAATAAAATAGCATAGGTATTTTTGATGGAGTTAAAGACTATGGAGAAAAATAAAGCAGGAAAGAGGGAACAGGTGTTCATAGGTGGATACAACAGAGATAAGCTGGCCAGGGAAGGGTTAACTGAAGGGAATTTGAGTAGCTACTGAGGGAGGAGAAGGAGTGTGCCTCATGTTGGTCTGAGGGAAGAGTGCTCAAGGTAGAAGGATGCCTGCAACCGGCCTGGCATTTTGGAGAAGCAGTGAGGAGTGAGGAGACCAGCATGACTGAAACAGAGCACAAGATAAGGTGATAGTAGGCCATGAGGTCAGACAGGCAATGGGGGACCAGACTGTGAAGGGCCCTTTGGGTCTTTTGCAGTAAGTTTGGCTTTGAGCTGGAAAGATACTGTGAATGACATGGTCTAACTTGTACCCTTACAAGGTCACTGTGACTGCTGTTGAGAAGAGATCGGAGGAAACAAAACCTGCAAATGCAGTGTTTGAATGCCTATTGCCTGTCAGGGGCTGTAATGGGAACCCTACCTTCAGGACCTAACCAGCTAGTCACAGGAGAGAAACCTGAACTGGTTTGGTAAATAATATGAATGTCCAATGATTGATATTGATTTTTGGTCATGCTGGGGTCCTTGTTCCTGACTCTGGCTTAGGGATCCACCTCTTTCCCACTCTCTGACCATGTAGTTTGATGGCCCCCATTGCCCAATTAAGAGATGGAGTTGTAACCTAAGCCTAAGCCAGTGAGCAGAGTCCATCCCTCTAGCACAAGTTCCAGCATGAGTGGGTAACTCAAACTCATCAATGAAGCCCCAATCCAAGTGGGCCTTTGTGTATTGTGACACTCTTCTGGGATGGATATGAAAGATCTGGATCTTCTGTGGCCATCTTTAGCTATATAGGAACTGACCATGAAACCATACCAGTTTGTGATTTGCATGTATGTTTTGTTTGCTCAAGTTTTGGGAGAACATATGCTTTTTATTTTTAAAGTCAAACTTTTATTAATTTTCCCATGGTCTTCAACAAAATAGCAAGCTTTTAAAAAGTTTCTTCACGCTCAAATGGTGCTCATTGTCAAACAGCGTAGTGTTGAGTAGAAGTAAAACTAACAAATGACAAGGAAGATTTCAAGAAATTCTGTTTTACTGGGACAAAAACAGTAAAAAATCATTGTAATATTGACTATACCTCAGAGGGACTAAAAGTGAGAAAAAGCATTCAAAAGCTTCAGAGAGAATATCCAGAATACACAAATATGAAAACTGCTTTGAAATTGTAAAGTGCCCTGCTTGACTAACTCAGGACACAGAAGGAAGAGTTTGTTCCTCTACTATAATGTGGAATTTTTGAAGATACTTTTTAAAAAATCATTTTAATGACTAACCTTCCAAAACAGTTCCTAGTCTGGGACTAGCATTTGATTGCAACTGAACAAATTTAAGCTAAAATAAAGGGATTTATTTAACTATTTTTCTCATTCAAATACACATCAACATTGCAGAAGCACAAGTTCATTTATGCCTGCTATGTTTTAACTTTGCCAACGGCTCTTTTTAAAATTGTTGAGTAAAATTTCAACATAACACACTATACACATATCCAATATATGTTGCAGAAATGAGACTTTCTTAATACTAATTATTAAGTACCTTCTAAATGTCAGAAATTTTTGCACATATGTTTCCTAATTCTCATAACAAATCTTCAAAATTTGTATTCTGTTTCCTTTTTTTGGTAAGAATTAAAATTGAGGCATAGTGAAGTTCGTGACTTGCCCAGTGTCAAATAGCTGGCAAATGGGAGATTTGGAGGAGGTGTTTTGGCCAGACACTGCATTACATACTTTACATGTGTTACTTCATTTAATCTTTACAGCAGCCCTTTAAAGATGAGGACACTTAAAAGGAGATTCAATAAAGATAGTAGCAGGACTCACCCCAGGACTAACTCTAGAATTTATAATCTTAGCAGTATATGGTTTACTGTCTTTTTAAATGACTGAATTCCCCACTTGAGAGTATTTCTGAAGCTCAAAATAGGTTGTACGTCGTGTCTTATTTGCTAATTTTCAAAGAAGTGCAAGATGATTATTCTTCATCCAAGAGTTCAAAATTAGACCTACAGAGAGTCCTTCCTACATCTCGTATGAAGAACTCTTGCTTTAAAAATTAGTGTGTGCTGGGCTTCCCTGGTGGCGCAGCGGTTGAAAGTCCGCCTGCCGATGTAGGGGACACGGGTTCGTGCCCAGGTCTGGGAAGATCCCACATGCCGCGGAGCAGCTGGGTCCGTGAGCAATGGCTGCTGAGCCTGCGCGTCTGGAGCCTATGCTCCGCAACGGGAGAGGCCACAACGGTGAGAGGCCCGCGTACGGCAAAAAAAAAAAAAAAAAAATTAGTGTGTGCTAACTTTCAAGTTATTAGTATGTCAAGGCTCAACAGTCTACAGACCTTTCCCTTTTCCACAACACACTTTTTAAATAGTCTGATACTTGGCTATACATGTAGAGGTTCATACTGCAGGCATGGTCTTGAAATGACTCTTATCCTCACAAATTACTAATTATGTGACTTTGGTCGATCAGGCAACCTCTCAGGTATAAAAGAAATTCTTACCACTGTAAAGGATAATGTAATTAAACCTATTTCCCATTTGTCAGGTTCATGGTTTAACAACACAGTAAAAGTGAGAAAATATAGTATCAAATTCATTGCATGGAATTATTTCACTGATAACATCAATAAAAAAGAGAAAATAAATCTAACCAGGGAAGCTTTATCTCTTAAAAACCATTGAAGATATTTAGAAGTTGGTTTTGGACTTACACATTTTGTGTAAATCCTCAAAGTAAATAATAGAGATTAAGTAATCATATTAAACAGTATGTATTTATTTTTAGCAAGAACTAAGTTTATTAGTATTTGTGTCTAACAGTTTCCAGATGGCCTACTTGTACATGATATAGGAACAAATTTTAAACTCTTAATAAATTGAAGGACAAGGTAGAAGTATTCAAAAATACTTTTTATCAGAGATGTTCTTTTTCTAAGATGTACTTAAGATTTTTAAATTATTGACTATATTTGATGCATTCCTGAGACAATCCAGATCAGAAGATGTATTGCAATTGAAGTATTTTCTAATTTGTGTTTTATTTTATCCATTTGCTGAAAATTTGGAACCCAAATTTGGAGTCTCAACTTTAATATACATTCTTAACTGGGTCTCTTCCTTAGTCATGCTTTCTCTTTCCTATCAAAATCTGTTTGCCATATAGGGCCAATAAACAAATTCATAAGAGTTCAAGTAAAAGAAAATTTAATAATCTACCATTACGTTTCATATTACTGAGGGGTCAGAAGTCTTAAAGCTAACAAAAGAAATAATAATTGTGGAATTTCAGGAATTATACATTACTTCTACAAATGTTTATTGAAACCCTAGTAAATCCTAAGAATGAATGCAGTGGCTAAGAGCACAGATTCTGGAGCCAGGCTGTCTGGGTGAAAGTTCAGGCCTCCACACTTCCTCTCTGCTGGTGACCTAGAGCAAGTTACCTGATTCTCTTGCTCCTGTTTTCTCACCTGTAAAATGGGGATAATAATAATATTATCTCATGCATATTGAAGATAGCTGAGATTGAATGAATTAATGTAAGTAAAAGATTGAGAATAGTACTCTAGCCACATTATGAGGGTTACATTTTTAGTGAGTATGATTATCGTTATAACAATGAACCAGCCATGGTCATTGACCTCCTAGTGCTAAGGAGAGGCACTTTACAGTGAAGAATTGATATCCATTAAAGATTATTATGTTTCAAGTACAATACAACCATTTTATTTTTCTTATATTATTGAATTCTCATAACTGTTTTGAGGAAGACTTTACTCTTTCAGTTTAAAGGTGAGAACATTGACGCTTACAAGTGATAAAATAATCTTGCTAAGGGCTCAACTAGCAAGTGATGAAACGAGAATTCAAATCAAAGTTCTATTATTTCACCACAGCAGGATGATCATTTAGAGAAAATACATCAATCATTTAATAGGAAGACAGTATAAATGGCAGTTAAAAGAACAGACTGAAGACACATGGTGAGGATTTGAATTCTGCCTTTTCCTCTTCCGAAGTATTGATATTAGTCCTTGGGTAATTTGGTTAATTTCTCTGTGCTTCAGCTTTCCCACCTATAAAATGATTATAGTAAGTTCCTCAAAACAGAGTTAATACAAAGATTGAATGAGATAAAATATACCCAGTGCTTTATTTGTACTAAGTGCTCATTGTTATTTGATTCATTTAATTGAACAGTGTAAGTAGTTGTCTATTTCGCTTTCTCAGTTCATGTTCCTGACTATCAAAGCCAAGTTTCTAGAAATTCTGATTCAGAATGAGAGGATGACTTGGCTAATTTAAGAGAATTAGACTTCCATCATTTAGTTATCTATAAAGACTAGAACATTCTAGGCAGGGCTGATATTCAGCTGGTAAGCACCACTACAAACATACTAGTCATTAAAATATTGAAATACAGGGCTTCTGTACCAGATGGTGAATGATTTAAGACCTTGAGCCCATGTGCTACCTAATAAGCTGCATAGTAGTGTGTGCTGGTGAGGGTGACCCTCAGCAGCTGCACTGTAGAATGAGATAGATGCTGGCAGAAGCACCTGCAGCCCATCTCCTGCTCTGGAATGGCCCAGCATAGACGAGGGTGGTAAGGAACGTGACAGGGCAGACAGTAGTGATAACAGAGATGTTGGTGTGGGTTGAGGTGCAGGCTGTTTGGATCTAGGCACCGCCTGCCCTGCTTCATGCTGGCAGCAGCAGAGAACCAGCTTGAACCTAATACCTTCAACTGAATGGGGAAAAATCAGGCTTTCTATGTCCAGTTGTAGTTCAGATAGGGACATCTTTTAACTGATGACAATAGCCTCAAAGAGCACATCAATTATTCCTAAAATTCAAGAAATGGTTTAAAATTTATTAGAATGAGTTGATGAAGTAGTGGCACTACAACTTCTATCATTTGGTAAGCAATTCTATATTATTTATATCTTAGTTTATTTGGACAGTAAGGTGGATTAAGATTTTTTTTTTGATTTGTTAATTGGTTTCTATACTAAATTTTTATTTCCAGTTGTTAACTATGTTTCATTACATGTAATTATAGGCATTAGCCCATGTACAAGAGCAGTAATGTCTCACATAGGTTTTTAAAATATATTTCTACAAAAAATGATGGAATAATCTCTCACAAATAACTCAAGACTTTAACTGTTTCCTAGGCAATTTGCAGACACAGTGTATAAAAAGGAATAAAGGAGGTGGGGAAATCTGTTAGCCTCGCAAAATATTCTAAACATCACAGTGAAGAGCTGATAGTGAGTTTATTTTAAAAAAGGTCACATTACTCTCTTTTGTCTGATAATACTATTTCCTCTTTTTCCAGTTCACTTTCTTTAGTTATTAGTTTCCTCTACTGTTTCTGAGAAGCATCTGCAGTTCCAAAGTGGTTAAATTCCCCATTCCGGGTAGACAAATTTGTACTCTCTCGACTGTAATATCAGAAAATGTATCATCATAAGAAGACGTCAGACTCAGCACTAGAGTGATCCAGTTTTCTGAACCTAAATTTGAACACATGGTCAGACCATGCTTCTGCAGTTCAGCAAATACCTATTTATGTCTACCACATGCTGTTCCCAAGGGATGCAACCATGGCAAGAATGCGTCCACCCTCATGGAATTTAGTCTACTATAATCTGGAGGTCAGGTTACTAATCAGTAACACTATACTGTAGTAATTGCTACAAAGGTAGAAAGAAGGAAGACGGTCCTCTATCCCTTGCAAGAAGGGAATCAAATTTGAGGAGACTCTTATTCCTCAAAGAATGAGTTCTGGAAGAAAAAGCATTTCCTTAGCAATCTAGTATTATGCCTGGGGGAAGGGCATTCTCTGGCAACCCAGGCACACAGCAATTTCTCTATTGAAAGAACATATCTGCCACATGACTGGACAATTTAACATTCTCCAGGTATATGCAACTTGAAAGAAAAAAATTTCATTTGGAAGCCTTGGGATCTGATCCATCTTGATGTTTTGTTGCACTTTATCAAAGTGCATTGGCTCTCCTAGTTGTAGGAAGACTCAGCATATTGTTACATGTGAAGGAGCTTCAGATGAATGAAGAAAGTGACTTTGTCCTTTTGCTTGTTAATATAAATACTAACTTTGCTTCATTTGTGAGACCAACCTCTTTAATGTATCTTGAGTTGGTTACTGAGGGTTTTGTCAGCAGGCTATTTTTGGAAATCTGCTTGGGGTTGAATCACAGCAATTACAAGCTTGAGATAAAAGGAGCCACGTGTATACAGAGGCTTCTTAAAGACCCAGCCAGCCTTCATTTCCTTTCACAATGGGAGGCTTTGGGCCTCTACTGACTAGGATGAACTGGAGCAAAACAATATCTCCGTGTGTGGGTTTTAAAAATAAACTGAAGTGATTTGTATGCACAAATGGCATCTTAGAAAAAAGAATGTAGAAAAGCCAAGTTGAAAAAGAAAACAAACAATACTTGAAATTCTCCTCTTTTCTCTTCCAACAGGTTTTCTTCCCTAGAACTGTTGTCTGGAAAGCTCATCTATTATAATATTGCCTGCTGAGCAGTTCAACCACCCTAGGTATTGCTCTGGGATTCTAATGATATTATTATAAGTAGTATGATAGATAGGCTATAATCTGGGGTCTTTGCAAGGATAACTAAAAAGTCTCCAGCCTTTTAAAACTAAATGCAGAGAATATGCATTTGTTATCTTGGCTACATTACTGACAACATAAATGATTCTTTGGAGACTTGAAAGCTAGGGTCAGCCATGTCAACTTGCATTTTAGGAGAGTTTAATCAACCGACTAATAGCACAAAAGAATATATCCACTCACCTGAGGTTTCATTTGCATAGTTTATCAGTAGGAGACTTTTCTGGTAATTTGCATACTTTCCTGCTCTCACAATTAAGATAATGAGGAGAAATCATCAAACTCTATAAACAATGGCTACCAGCTAAATCTAAGTATAGAAGGGAAATTAGAATTTATGTAGACCACTGTTATTAATAAATATATATTTTAAATTATATAATTACTAGTCATCAGAAATTGACCAAGTTATACAGGCTTCATATTTTAAATTATTTAGATTTTATAATGATCTTTAAATAAAATCAGTAATCCTAATAACTTACGGATAGTAAATCATTAGGTCAAGAAACTAGTTAAGATATACTTTATATTCAAATTAAGTTTGCATCTCAATGTGCTTTTTACTTATAGGAATCTCCAAGCACATGAAAATTTACAATGACAAGGATTTTATGTTAAAGTGATATATTTATAGAGGATAGTACTGCATAATACTAAAATATCTGATTAAAGAACAAAACTTTCAGCCAAATGTCAGTGCTCTGACAAACAAATGAATATCTCTCCAAATATATAGATAATTAAGTTTAAAATCATCAAATACTTTCTTTGGAATAGTTTTAAGGTAACATATAATGACTTTAAAAGTCAATCCACCTTTAAGATTCTGCTACCGTCTCTGATGTTCTGAAGTAGTCCTAAAACTAGGAGAGCAAAGGTACTTTGATAAAAACTAAACAAAAGATCAAGATGGATCAGATCTTAAGGCTTTCAAATGATTTTTTTTTCTTTTAAGGTGCATATACCTGGAGAATGTTAAATTGTCCAGTCGTGTGGCAAATTATGTTGTCAAAAAGATTCAAGCTTTTATGTCTCTGTTGGCCCAGACTGCCCTTCCCACGATCCTAATAATTGCCTGCTAAGGAAATGCTTCATCTTCCAAGGCTGGGTTAAGAGATTTGACTCCTTTCCCCACACAGAATAGATGTTCTCTTTCTTCTTGCCTCCTTTGTAGCGATTATTGCATTGTAACAATGTAACTAGGATATTGTTTCTTCCAGCACTGACTTTATAAAATCACTGCAGTTTTAAAATAAAAGACTTTATTATTCTTCTTCAAGTCCAAGAAACACAGGAGCATGAAAAAAATAAGATTTTTGTTATGACCTTTTATGCACTTTTGAGTAGATTAAACAGAAAATTGAATTTTGACTTAGCACAAGCTTTCTTTAAAAATATGTTCAAGGATACAATTGAGGAGTTAAAATTACTTTAGAAAACCTGAAAAAGTAGAAATGATATGTCTAAAGGTTTGTTTTCCTTTATTAAAATGTGTAAAATAAAACTAATTTTATTGTTATTTGTTCATTATTATTCTTTTTTAAAATTTAGGTAAAATTGGTGCATAATTTTTTTTTTTTTTTTTTGCGGTACGCGGGCCTCTCACTGCTGCGGCCTCTCCCGTTGCGGAGCACAGGCTCTGGACGTGCAGGCTCAACAGCCATGGCTCACGGGCCTAGCCGCTCCGCGGCATGTGGGATCTTCCCAGACCGGGGCACAAACCCGTGTCCCCTGCATCGGCAGGCGGACTCTCAACCACTGCGCCACCAGGGAAGCCCAGTGCATAACATTATATTAGTTTCAGGTATACAAAATAATAATTTGATATTTGTATACACTACAAATTGATCACCACAATAAGTCTGGTTACCATTTGTCATTATAGAACTGACCCACCACCCTTTTCACCTATTCCATACCACCCCTCCCTTTACCACCCTTCCTTCTGATAACCACCTATCTGTTCTCTGTATCTATGAGTTTAGTTTTGTTCATTTGTTTTGTTTTTCAGATTCCATATATAAGTGAGATCATATGGTACTAGTCTTTCTCTGATTTACTTGTTTCACTTAGCATAAGACCCTCGAGATCCATGCATGTTGTTGCAAATGGCAAGGTTTCCTTCTTTTTTATGGTTGAGTAGTATTCCACTGTGTATATATACCACATCTTCTTTATCCTTTCATCCATCAATGGATGTTTTTATATCTTTGCAATTGTAAATAGTGCTGCAACAAACATTGGGGTGCAAATATCTTTTTGAATTAGTGTTTTTGTTTTCTTCAGATAAATTCCCAGAAGTGGAACAGCTGATTGTAAGGTAGTTCTATTTTAAATTTTTAAAAGAACCTCCATATTGTTTTCCACAGTGGCCGTACCAACTTACATCAGCTTCATAGGAAGTTTTCATTTCCTCCACAACCTATCCAACATTTGTTATTTCTGGAAACCATCAACAAATCCTACTGAATGGGAGAAGATATTTGAAAATCATATATCCATTAAGGGGTTAATATCAAAAATACATAAAGAACTCATACAACTTAATAACAAAAAACCCCTGAATAATCTGATTAAAAAGTGAGCAGAGGATCTGAATAGACATTTCTCCAAAGAAGACATAGAGGGCTTCCCTGGTGGCGCAGTGGTTAGAAATCCGCCTGCCAATGCAGGGGACACGGGTTCAAGCCCTGGCGCAGGAAGATCCCACATGCTGGGGAGCAACTAAGCATGTGCGCCATAACTATTGAGCCCGTGTGCCACAACTACTGAAACCTGTGCTCCTAGAGCCTGTGCTCCGCAACAAGAGAAGCCACCACAATGAGAAGTCCGCGCACCACAACAAAGAGTAGTCCCCACTAACTGCAACTAGAGAAAGCCCGGGCACAGCAACGAAGACCCAACACAGCCAAAAATAAATAAATAAGAATAAATAAATTTATAAAAGAAAAGAAGACATAGAGATGACCAACAAGCACATGAAAAGATGCTCAACATCACTAATTATTAGAGAAATGCAAATCAAAACCACAGTGAGATATCACCTCACACTTGTCAGAATGGCTTTTATTAAATAGAGCTAATTTTGAAAAAATAATTATAAACATTTCTTGTAATTTTTGTTTCAAAATGGAAATATTTGATGGGGTCACTAAATGTATAAAATCTTCATATAAAATCACCAGGATTAAGATATTTTATTTCAAGTCTACCTGATTTAAAAAAAAAAAAACACAACTCAAAAGTAAGCGTAGAAATGCCTTTTGAAAATGAAATAGAACTCTTTATTTGTCCTCACACAGTTTGCTTCCTTCGAGTATTCCAGTCTCAGTAAATTGTTGATGTCCTACTCAGTTGCTGAAACCAAACTCCAGGAAGCGTCTCTGATCCCTCCCTTTCCTCACTGTCCATACAATATGATGTTCCATTTGCTCTGCACACTTTTCTCAAGATCTTGTTGGTTCCTTGTTGACGTTCAGCTCTTAGTCCAAAGTGAGTACTTCCCGACGGCTTCAACTAAATTAGTGCCCCAGCTCCTCACACTCACTCTAGAGCATCAGATCACATCACTCTGTTCTACTTTCCTCATAGTCCTCAGCACCATCTGGAATTTATGTTGCTCCCTGCTGTGCTTATTTTTTCTATCTTCTCCTCCAGACTTTAAGCCTTCAAAGGCAGGGACCTTTCCTTTCCTGTTCTCCCCAGTGTTCCGGTACTTAATACAATGCTTGCACATAATGTACACTGAAAAATATATTTCAAATGAATATTTTGAGAACAGACTTTTAAACATTTATTTCATTCAAGAAATACCTCATTTGTGCCTAGTATTATATGAGGCAAAGGTAAGGGATATATATTGAAAGAAAAACATTTTATCACTTTCTACTAACCTGATAAAATAAGACAACTTGGCATTCTTCCCTGTCCCCCCCAATCCCGCGCCCAATTCCCACCTCTCTCTCTCTCTCTCTCTCTTTCTCTGGGATCTTAATCACAGGAAAAGAGAATGGCAAAATGGGAATAGCACAGACTACAGGAGGCAGACAGGTTTGTGACTTCCAAACTGTGTAAACTTAGACTACTTTTTTAGACTCATAGATGTTGTGTATCTTCAGTTGAAAAACAGGAATAGCTTTTTCTACTTTACTGGTTGTTGTGAAAACTGAATGTAAAAGTGAATGTATGTAATAAATATCTTAGCACATTACTGGCTTTCAATAAATGCGAGCTTTTATTACTTCATGAGATGATCTGTGGTCAGTCATGCCCCAAGCCAATTTTCTTTTGAATAGTGCTTGTGTAAGACCAATTTTTGAGAGGATAATTGGCAACTAGCAAGCATACTAAAATACAATATGTATCATATTTTTAATGGTCTGATTCCTTTCCTTTCCTTAAGAATAAAGCAAAAGATAATTACGACTCTAGTTCCTGTTGCTTCCTGAGGTGGCTGCCAGATCTCACGGCAGGCCTGGAGGCAGCAGTCTGTCAGTAATGGCCTGAGTGAGTAATAAGGTGCAGTAACATCAGAAGCATTGGACATCATCTCAGAGTTAGTGGGTGTGAGGTCAAGTGGCTGCCTAAGAAGGTAGCATCCAGTAGATCCAAAGCAGAGACAAAGAAAAATAGTGAAGTTGTTCCACCCAAGAGGAAATATGAAGGATATCAGACTGTATGTTATTAAAATGTAGTCTGGAGCCAAAAGGATGTGTCTCTGAGGTCAAGAGACCCACCAAATATGGGAACTTACGCAATGTAATACATTTTATCATGAATAATGAAATATCTGACAAGACTAATTTTATTTATTGCTTGATAGATAGCATTTCCTTACTTAAAACTAGTGATAAATTAGGTGCTTTGGCAAAAGGATCTAAAGCACTTTCAGTTCCATTTTTACTTAGGCTTAAATCATCCTTTCTTTTACTTCATTCCCTGATTAGAACTCC
This sequence comes from Mesoplodon densirostris, assembly GCF_025265405.1. NCBI lineage: Eukaryota > Metazoa > Chordata > Mammalia > Artiodactyla > Ziphiidae > Mesoplodon > Mesoplodon densirostris. The sequence continues at coordinate 55,527,747 of NC_082671.1, forward strand.
TTAACAACACAATTATGTCGAGCACATTCGGTCACCAAGTCTGATAGAGGCACCAACACCCAAAGGCATGTATATGTGCATGAATGTGATACTTCCTACAGTTGCTGCTCTGACCCTATTACAGGTGGGACCTAAATCCTCTTCCCCTATAGGTAACTGAGATAATCAGAGGCAAACCTGCTCTTTTCATCTCTAACTGGGACTGTAGCAGGGCTTGGGGCCCATCATTTTTGAGATGTTTCAGGGAAATGTGGGATTCTGTTCTTAGCTGAAATGGCCTAACGCTGGGTTATCTCTGATTGACTAAACCCAGTAGAACTTTTCATTTTAAGAACTAATCCAGGTCTACTTCAGACTGGATCTAACTGGAGTCTAGATTGGACTTGGTTTCTTAGAGCTACCTTGTGTCTTCCTTGGCACCACCCCAGAAATGTAAGGAAGCCTCCTATATATTAGAGGAGTCAATATGACTCCAGCAGAAACAAATTCCTTTAAGTTTCTTAGACTGATTTATACCCCCAAATTCTCAAATGTAATGACAGAGGAGGCAAGTTTAAAATACTTTCAGCCACATGGGAATCATCTATAATTATACTGTCAAATATGATAGCTACTAACTAACTAACTAACTAACTAACTAACTAACTAACTATATATATATATATATATATATATATATATATATATATATATATATATCTCCAATGGAATATTACTCAGCCATAAAAAAGAATGAAATAGTGCCATTTGCAGTAACATGAATGGACCTAGAGATTATCATACTAAGTGAAGTAAGTTAGACAGAGAAAGACAAATACCATATGATATCATTTATATGTGGAATCTAAAAAGAAAATGATACAAATGAACTTATTTACAAAATACAAATAGACTCACAGACATAGAAAACAAACTTATGGTAACTGAAGGGGATAGCAGGGTGAGGGGGAAGGATAAATTAGGAGTTTGGGATTAATATATACACACTACTATATATAAAAGAGGTAAACAAAGACCTACTGTATAGCATAGGGAACTATACTCAATATTTTGTCATAACCTATAAGGAAAATAATCTGAAAAAGAAAATATACGTATATATAAGTATAACTGAATCACTTTGTTATACACTTGAAACTAACACAACATTGTAAATTAGCTAAACTTCAATAAAAAAGGAAAAAATCATGTTAAAAACTATAAAAAATAAATTTTAAATTAATTTAAATTAAATGAAATGTAAAAATTCAGTTCTTCTGTTACACAGAGTTCAATAGCCACATGTCCATGTGTTAACACAGATATAGAACATTTCCATAAGAGCACTACTTGGTTTCCCAAGCTAAGTTTGGGAACCACTGCTTGGTTTCCCAAGTTTGCTGTAGACTTCAGAGTTAGTGTATCTTGTGAGATCCCAGTAATCATGTGTTGAATGGTTGAATAAATGATCTCTCTATTTTCTATACATGCTTAAGCACCTGTTGCCTCTTCTCTAATGCTCATCAGGCTTGTAAATACTTATGCAACATCTATCATCTCCTCTAAACATGGAGCTCTGTGAAACCAAGCACTGTGTCTGTCTAGTTTATTATTGTATCCCCAGCATCTAACACAGTGCCTGGAACAAAGTTATCGTGCAAGAAATATTTGTTGAATGAAGTAATGAAAGAATGGATTCTAACTTTCTATATATCACTCATGGATAAAAATGTCATGGATAAAAATAGGGTTTATGTGAGGACTAAATGAAATAGTGTAAATAAAGTACCTGACAGGTGCCTGATATATAATAGGTGCTCAAACGCTATTTCCTCTCTTGTTCTCTGATTAATAGAAGCCTGGGTCACTTGGATCCACAGGTCACAGAGACTTCTGGTCAAGCCAATAATTTCCTTAGTTCTTAGCTTTGTGCTTCCTTCCCTTTGATCAAAAGTTTGGCTTAAGTTATTAACTACAGGGAAAAAGATTAGAGTTCAGATCTGTTACTTGGCTCTAAGGCAGCAGGTCTCCAAGGGAACAAAGTACCAACTCAGAGCAGTAAATTTCATAATTCATCCTAGAAATCTCTTCAAGACGAAAATTCTGGCCTTTGACCAACCATCCAGTTAGTTCAGCCTTCTCTTCTCCTATCAGAATTCTGAATGCAAAACTATACCATAATTAAGCATTGAAACAATTCCTAGAGATTCCTAGACATGAATTAGTACGGCAGGGACAATTGGAGGGAGAAATTTGGAATGAATTGGCCTTAAGGATGAGCATTTAAAGTCTTTTTCTTTGTTCTTGCTTTGTGCTTTCAACTTTCCCCTAAAGTGCTGCCTTTGGATATTTTAGAGGTGAGTATGGATGGTACACTTTTGTTTAGCTTAGAGGCAGTTATTAGAAAAGCCAGTTTTAAAATGTACAAAGTAAAAAAGGGAAAGGAAAAGACCCTGAGTGTTCTCCAGGGTGTTTCTAAATATTATGGGGTATAATTTTTTTGTGGAAAACTTTTTAGCCATCTGCTAACGGATATTAGTAAAAGTAGAGACTGTGCTGAAAAATAAAGTGTCGGGTTGTCCTTTGCAGAAAGTTAATAAAAAGAAGGAAGTGAAAGACTGCTCATTATTTTTAATGACCCCACTTTCCAGCAGAGTGCCTGTATCTCTCTGCCTTTACTTTCTGCCTTCTTTCAGTTCATTACAACACACTAAGCGACTCCTTAGAATGATGGCTTTGTTCTGAAGCACAGATCTCATCAAGAGGCTCACAGTCCCAGGCTGACTGGTTGTTAATCACAGGTCCAGTGCCAAGGTGATGATGCAAAGATGAGCCTAGGACATTGTCCACAGAACAGTCACCAACCCTGAATGCCCTGGACTTCCTTTTGAGTATGTCCGCTTTGTTACGGGAAGTCAGCTCTCAAATGCTTCACTGTGTTTGGTGGGTGAGGCAAGTTTCAGCCATCCATAAAAGGAGTAGTTACCAAAGTGGTCCCTCTTACTTTGGTAAACCAGGATGCATTATGGTGTGGTTAGGAGTAGGCTTTGTTTCTGAAAATTCCATATATATATATATATATATATATGAAATTTTATACCCACTTGCCCTTCTAGTTTTATTAGTTCATATACACTATTTGAATGAATAAACTTTGTGCTGTACATTTAGAGTAGGTAGCTTTCTGTAGTAATATCCTTAGCTATCAGTGGCCTTATATCTCTCAGATAAATTATGGAAAGATGGATAATAAATTCGTTATTAATGAGACAAAAAGTAATCCTTTACTTCACTATGATGCTAAAAGAAGGTAAACTCTTTAATCTAGGCATGTGTATGTTTCATACAGCAGTAAAACAATGTAAGCCCACAGATATAAAATAAGGATAAACACACACACACACACACACACACACACACACACACACACACACACATGCAGAAGGAATGAAAATTTAACTCCAAACTCTATATTGGGTATACCTGCTGTCTTTATTAGATTTTTTTTTAACATTATTTCTCTCTCCAAATAAGGGCTAAACTGGCTGTGCTTTGGAAAGACCTTTGAACTTTGTATTCAGAAGTCCTTGCGTTTTGAAAAAGAGATAAGTTCTCTGGAGAGTGCCTGAGATGGACAAGTGACACCAGGCTCTTGACTGTGGGCTTGGAGCTGGAAATGCAGCAGGAACATTTTCTCTGAATTTAATGGGGCTGAGTCCCTTTAACATCCTTCAGGCAAAATTGTTAGAGATTTACCTATTTATAAACTCAAGAATTGGAGTGACACTCTGAAGGTTTATTTGCGTTTCCATGTGAGCGTATGTGTTTTTTAAACAAAATAAATGGGTCTTTTTGCCAAAAGTATTCAGGCTCCCTCATACCCTTAAAAAAACCTTGCTAGAAATAATGTATATGTTTATTCATTAGCTGTCAGGCACTTCTGGGCTCTGTACCCACACACACAGGCTGTTTAATGTGAAGTTTAATAACATTTATGAAGAACCAAGCTGGGGACTATCTTGGTGGAGAAAAATCCATACTGACAAAACATACGATTTTGCTTGTCTTCATCCAGGAGTGGAAAAGCCCGACTAGGATTGCCCTGCTTTATCTAGACACTGCCATGCTATTGATAATAATAATAATAATAATAATAATAATAATAATGCACTTTACTGCCATGCTAGAAACAAAGAATGAACCCAGCCAGCCAATTTGAAAGAAAAATTAACATATTTTAGTTTTTCCCCAAGCCCAGTAGAGATTCAGTTTGAGCTATTTTTAACCTCTCCTCAAATGATTTAACTTTGTTGTTTCCTAAGATCTAGAGTTGTTTGATCTATTTAGTTTGCAAGAGACAAAGCTGATAAGCTGCTGAGCAGACAACTAATTAGGAAAGAAAGAGTTCATTGGATTGCAGGCGAAATAACAAAATGAAGAAAGAAAAGAAAGCAAGTGTTCTCAACTGTCATCAACTGGGCTCATACTAAGTCATTTCCACAAGACCAGGTCAGCTCTAATTGACTTATTATTAGAATCCATAAGAAAATCATCAAACATGGCCATGACAACTCATTCTAGAATGAGTGGTGTGAGAGGGGTAGGGATGGCTAAGTGGAACTGTGAGAAAATATAGGACAACACCTAGCCTTAGTGGGTGAAGAAATACCATTTAGGGTGGTTCATTAGTTAATCACATTGATGACTAAACTATCTATTAAGGGTTACTAACTGAGATGAGTAACTGCATTTCCATTTTAGAATGATAGACTTTCCTGAGCCTGGTGGTATAGGTATACAGTTTTCTAAGTCTGTGTATTTTTGTGTATGTGCTCAGGGGAGTGATTTGAGGAGAAGGTAGAGGGAAGAAAGAAACAGTTTCTATTGCATAAATCTCTGCTTGGAATCATAGTATTTAAACAGGTAAAAATTATTAACAGTATACTGAGATACATTATCATCTTGAAGACTCAGTTGCTCATTTATAAAAGGCAATTTTAAGCAACTCATGGCTTATGAGCATTGAATAAGAGTATATGTGTATGGGGCATCCCTGGTGGTGCAGTGGTTGAGAGTCCGCCTGCCGATGCAGGGGACACGTGTTCGGGCCCCAGTCCGGGAAGATCCCACATGCCGCAGAGCGGCTGGGCCCGTGAGCCATGGCTGCTGAGCCTGCGCGTCCGGAGCCTGTGCTCCACAATGGGAGAGGCCACAACAGTGAGAGGCCCGCGTACTGCAAAAAAAAAAAAAAATAAAAAGAGTATATGGGTAAAGAACACTTTATTATCTCATTAGGAACAAATAAATATTAATTCCTTTTTTTTTACTCTCCACCCTGAGACCTACCCGAATAGCCATCCTTTTCTGCCTTCTATCTAGGATGAAACAAATGAGAAAAGAATCCAGTTAGCTACTGAGTAGGAGAACTAAATGCTTACTCTACCTATACTTGAATATATATAGAGGGTTGGGGTAGGGTAAAATGATGGCAAAACATGTATTTAGCAGATGATTGGTGTTCAGTTTAGTTTCCTATCTATTCTACTCCAATTATTTTGCATGCTCTAGGGTGGCACAATAGGGACACAGTACTAATAATAAACCCAGCTTTGGACCAAAAATAACTTAAACAGCTCTGCCTCTTTCATTTTTTTTCTTGTCAAGTCTATTGAGCTAATTAGTTTAGAGCACGAACATGGAGAGAGAATTCCTAAAAACAGATAATGTTATTAAGAGCCTTGGAGAAATACTCTACTGTAATTTGCTTTCCAGATAAATTTTTTATATAGGTATATAAGAACTATTGCTCAATTATAATAAAATTCCTATGGCATTACACGCTCTACGGTAATCAGTGTGAGCTCATTCTGGCCTACATGTTACTGCAATGAATACCACAGTGTCTTGGTGAAGGGTCAGACAAGGCAGAGGAACAGATGATATAGGTAACCAGGAAGCCAAAACTGAGAGCAGAGAAGCTAAAGACCACAACAGGTTTCAACTGAGAAAAAGGGGGGAGGCTGGGGTCTTGTGCAATGAAACCTCCTTGTACTTTAAATCTCACTTCCTGAAAATGTTGCAATACCATTTCCATCTCTCAAAGAGTCAAGTCTGGGTAAGAAAGGAGTAAATGGAAACTGCAGAAAGATCGTTTTCTTTCTGGAACAATATAAAAATTTTGGCTGCCTTTTCTGGCAGAGAAATGTTGAATTATATATCTTTTTCATATAATATACGGCCTTTCTATGAGATAAGTCTTTAGGGAAATGAGCCAATATCCTTTCCCACCCTTACAAGCTGTCAGATTATTTTATTTGTTTTGCAAATATGAATTTGCTAGAAGTTATCTGTTGAGATGGGCCAAATAGAAGAAATCAAAGTAGTGAACCACACGCTATCTCAATCAACTTAACGAGACTACAATTTCTCACGGACTCCAGACTGCCATTTTCCAAATCTCATTCATCAGTGGTCAAAACAACTTAGGGCTATTTGGTTTAATTTTATCTGATAAACAAGGTCAAGTATGGACAGCACCTTAAAGAGAGTTCTTAAGGGAAAAAATTAACACAGGAAGTAATGATGTTAAATAAGTTTCACCTTTCCCAGGCAAGTTGAACCCATAGAGAGGATATTTGATGAATGAAACAGTTCTGGATCCTGGTTCATTTTTTCTTGTTAAAAACTCGAAGCGTCTGTGCTCTTTCTGCCATTTTTTTGCAAAATCATCTGAAACTAATTCCAAGTGGCTTCCCATATTCAAACATCAGAAAATTTTATATTCTTTGCACTATTGGCTCCTTGCTGTTGTATAAATGATATGCTGCCTTTTTCTGTCTATAATTCCTGCCTCTAACTTTTATACTAAAATGCTCCCCAGAAAGCTCCTCACATACAGTAGACAGTCTCTGAGTTATTCTGTCAATAATGGTGTAAAGTTGATCAGCAAGTTACTTTTCTATTAATACCTGACTGTTAATAGTAAGGTTGTGCATTAATTGAAGATTTGTGACTAGAAATCTTATTGCATTTAATCCATTAGTTATATCTTAAAGATTTGTCTGCAGTTTGGCTTATTTATCACTGTAGCCCTTAGAGATAGGCCTGCCATATCATCTGGATCTCAATAAATATTGGGAGAGTAAATGAATACATTGTTGAGAGGTTATAAATCCACAAACTTTATATAAAATGCTGTTTCTTGAATTACCAGAAAATTTATAAGTGCCTTTTCCTACAATAATGAATTATATAGGGCTACTACCCTGATGACCTTACATTTTAGAGAGAAAAAACTTAAATAGATAAATAATAAAACCACCAGAAGCAAGCTGACATTAGAGAAAGATTAAAGATATTGTTATGGGAGTTCAGAAGAAATTATGATCATCTAAGAGAAACAAGAAAGCTTCTGAAAGGATGTAGTTTATGAATAGAGCCTTGAAAAATAGGTAAGATTTTGTGTGGTGAGAAGGGCTATAATAATGTATAGCATAGACTCTAAAGCTGGGCTTCTGGGTTCAAATTCCAGCTCCATCTAGTAAATTTAGCTACTACCATGGATGAAGTTACTTACCCACTCTGGGTAAAATAGTGATGGTTTAACAGGTTCTGTTTTTTAAGGTAGTTGTGAAGATATCCCTAGTTACTGAATGGATTTTCCTGATAAAGGCACAGCATCAGATTCAATTCCGGTGACCAGTGATTTAGTTCTCAGACCTTCTTTAGTGAAATTGAAACTGCACTCCTTCCTGGATGGGACTAGAAGCTAGCCACACCACAGATTGGGACTTGAACCCACAGTCCCTGACTTAGGAGGAGACTCAAACCCACTGTCTTTTAATTGAAACCACTCACCTGGTCTCAGGACTTACTGAAGCTCAGGTTCTTTTGTCTTGTCGCAGAAAGAATTCAGTGTGAAGCAAAGTGGTAGGCAAAGAGTGAGTTTATTAGCATAGGATGCTTGTGTAGATACAAGCGGGCCAGCAAGGGAGCACAGCAACCCTGAGAACAGAGAGGGCTACATTTTTATGATCAAAGAAAAAGTGGGGAGGGGAGAAGACCACCTTCTTCCTCATTCTTGAGTAGACGTCAAGGCTTACACCATTAGTTCCTCCTTCGACCCTATATGGTCTAACCGGGACTATCATGGTGCTATTTAAATCATATGTATATTAGCAGAAGGGTGGTAACGTATACTAAAATATGGTAATCATCTCAGGTTTCACTACAATGTCCCTTTCACCTAGTTTCCTTCCCCTTTCGCCTATATTCTTGTCTTGGCTACATGTAGAAATGCTACTCTTTAAGGACAAGTAACTCCCTTACTTCATGTAACAAGATTCAGACCCCATATCTATTGTCTTGTACTTTAAGTACATATGTAGATTGCTGCTTGGTTACTGGATTCTTTCCTTGAGTGGTCATTAGCTTACAACTGTCTCCCAAACTCTCTTAAAATTCCCTTTCTGTCTTTAATCTCCTATTGGGATTTCTAAGCTAACTATTTAATTATCCTACTCTATCCATATCAAACTGGGATATGGAAAGTATTCAGACAGCATCATTCACAGCATACGGAGAAGGAAATGGACATCAGATCATCCTTGAACATGTGATCCTAGACTCTGCAAAGAGCTTCAGCCACCTATTGAGGGACTCTCTTCCTAGACTCAGTGTGAACCAACCCAATCTTTTAGCAGTATATCTACCACCTGGTGGAAGTCACTACAAGGTTTGTAGTGGCAGTAGCACTAAGGTACCTCATATGGCAATCAGCACACTTGACAAGATTGTGGAGTGCATGACGAGAGTTGAGGGTCTAGATTCTTAGACTTAGAAACCTGTGCTGCTCTTGCAAAAATCCCTCTCATAAATATAACTTCCCTTCCTGCCTTCAGGAAATGTTTTACACAGGATGTGATGGATTTATGGTGAAGACTATCTCATTTGAGACTCTAGGAGGCAACTGTACAGAGCCCAATACTTTCTTACTCAGGAGCTGCAATCGAAATGGCCTAAGACTCCTGGCACTTACCAGAGCATTCCTTATTATCCTCATTGAGGGTAGCATTGAATTTCTTCTGATCTAAAGTCTTTCTATCCTGAAATCTCTACTCCAGTTTAGTCTTTCAGATCAAGCACAAAGACATGTACATTTTGCCTGGTTCAATACCTCTTGAGGAAAATAGTAGGGTTATAGAAATGGTAAGTAAATGTTCTTTACAATTCATAGCACTATAGTATGTCTGTTTGTGCAGCTCCAACACTGAGCAGCAGTATGAGGAATTATTGGCTCCAAACAATAGGTATATTTGTGTTGCTTTCCCTACAGTTGTTTAAGAAAAGTGAAAACCAGACCATTATTGTTTACAGATTTGACTCTCTGAGAAATTAGAACTTGCTTACAATGCAATAGTTTCAGTCAAAATGAAAATGAATCTCATTTTAAAAGTTAGGTTTACTTGAATTCAATGTACCCTCTGAGATTTAAAAAGAAAATGGATTAAAACTGGTATCAATGTGTTATAAAGGCTATCATTCTAACTTGTAATAAAAGCTGTGTTCACTTTAAAATTCATTATCCTCTAATAAATTCCTCCCAATGAACTATATCATATATTTATACATCAACTTTTCAAAGAAGGAAGACAAATAACTTATATTATTAGAGATGGCTGATTTGGTTTCCTGACAAGAGAGAAAATTCTTTGATTACTAAAACTGCTTTACTTTTAAGTGGACAAGAGAGGGCACTCATGTATTTCATATATAATTGTACATAACTTTTTCAGTTGTTAAAGGATTGACTTTAATAATCCTTAATGCATTTTTAAAGGGATTGAAAAAATGTAAAAATAATATATAACATTGCTATGACATATCATTTTTATAAATAAAAGCAAGCAGGAAAAGATAATTTTTGGAAGATTACTATGCACATCAGTTTAAAGGGATTTTGACTAGTAAATTCAAATAAGAACAAACATAAAAATCCTTTTCTACTGAACTTGATTTTAATTCAATCTGAAATAAATAAACATTTAAAAATAATGCTAATTATTCAAAAAGAATGAGAAAGACTTCTTTCAAATCAAAAGTAGGCACATGCTAGATTTTGACTTGAAAAGATGTCCTCTGACTGATAACATGGAGTCAAAATTGCCAAAATTTATAACTGAAAACAATGGATAGGTCTCAACTCAGTTCCAAGGAGAAGCCTGTTCCCTTTTCAAGGGAATGTTAACCTAATGCCTCCCTTGAACCAGCCCACCAAAAGGAGAGTGGAGCCCAGAAGAACAGCAATGCTTTAGGCCAGGAGAAAAGTGAGAGGCAGAGCCTTCTCTGAGTTCCTGATGTAGCTGTCACTTCTTGCCCCCAGCACCACTCTGTTCCATGTCCAGACCACCTTCCTTCAGAGGGTCATAGAGTTTTGCATCTGAGTGGATGCTTACATTTTTCCTGAAATCTTTTAGCCATCAAGTGTTATATAAAATCCTGGTAAAAGTCTTCAGATTTTTCTGGTGGACCTCAGAAGAAAAGGAGCCCGGGGACAGCATCTTTATCCAAAGATCAAAATGTGGTGCAAACAGCAAGAAATAATCAGAAACTTCAAAGCAAAGGAAGAAATCAGAATTTTTTTTCTTCTAAAGATAAGGGATTAGTCATTATAATCTTTTCCACGAGTATTTGGTTCAGAGTTGGAGAAGTCATAACTTTTGCTGCCTTCAAATATTCTAATGTTTTTATGTTCTTAAAGTTTTGCCTCTTATAATGTAAAACACTCCAAACCACAGGGAATCAACACTGTCTCCCCAGTCAATTTCAAGTTTTTCATCAAGACAGAGAGCTTTGCCGAGAAGCAGACACATTTGTGAATTTGATCATGTTGCTCATCGATCCTTACACGATTCTCTTCAGTTGTCCAATTGTCGTAATAGCAGCTATTACTTCTGACACATTATCAATGGGAAATGAGGATTCAGGACAAAAAGAGGCAGTAGTGATGTGAAAGCAAGATCCATTTATTCATTCAGGCTTACAACAATGGGCAGTTGGAAACAGTGACCAAATGAAAGGAAAGAAGTGACTCAACTTTTATTGAGAGAGCTTACTGAATGTTCATCAAACACACAGGATCAAGAAAAGAAGAGATTGCAAAAAGATATGAAACAGGATCCCCATGATACACTCTGTGGCCACCATTCTCAAACTTTTGGTCTCAGAACCCCTTTACACTCTTAAAATTTATTAAGAACCCTAAAGAGTTTATGTGGCTTCTATCTGTCTATATATATTATACTAGAAATTAAAACAGAAAAAAAAATTATTAACTTATTTTTAAAATAACAGTAATAAACATTTTCTTATGCAGAATAACTATATTCCCCCCAAAATTACAGTTGCCCCTTGAACAATGATGGTTTGAACTGCACAGGTCCACTTACACACAGATATTTTTCAATAGTAAAGACTAAAGTACTACACAGTCTGCTTGGTTGGATCCACAGATGCAGAGGAACTATAGATATGGAGGGTCGACTATAAATTATACTGAGGATTAACCTCCACATTGTTCAAAGATCAACTGTAGTTACGAGAGTACAATTGTTTTACATTTTTGAACATCTTTTAAAGGTCTGGGTTAATAGAGTGGGATTATCATATCTGCATCTTTATTAAATCCATTGTGATCTGTGATTTTGGTTGCAGTATATGAAGAAAATCTGGTCTCACACAGTTGGAAAAAGGAGAAGCATTTTAATGGCTTTTTTTAGATTATTGTGAATATCCTTCTTTTATACTACATCAAACTTCAAAAAGTGGTTGTTTCTTAAAGATTAATTGTTATATTGAATCTGAAACCATATTCATGAACTTTTTTGTAGTCTGTTACATTGGCCTGTCTATACCTTGAATGTATTTTTTATGCATAATTTTTGTAACATCATGATTTTTTATTTGGAACATATTGGTTCATTCTTTTATGTAGATTTCCCAAATGTACAGTGGAAAACTTCACTGTACACTTATGAGAAAATGAGCTATTACAGGCACATAATGTACCAGTATTATTGCAAAAATTATGTGACTTCATGGACTCTCTGAAAATGTCTCAGGGAACCCCAGATGCCCACACTCTTGGAGCACAGCTGCTGAATGGCACTTTTTTTCTCCATAGTGTTTAAGTTCATTTGTTGCCCTTTTCACACTTTCAGGTACCTCACTATCACCATTTTGACTTTTTGATTCATCATGTATGCTTTTTCTCATTTCAGAATCTTTGCTAACTTCTACTCAGGCTTTACTAAAGTTTTAGTTTAGATGCTACTTTTGCTAAGAATTTTACTTTAACTTTCCTTAATCTGAGATAGGTGCTCTGTCCTATAGCTATTAATCAAAACAAAGACTTGTTTATTTTCTGAAATTTCTAAATAAATTAAAACCCCTATTGGGCAAGAATCATGACTGTCTAAATTAGTATGTGACTTGTGTTTTTAATAAATCTTTTTTTTCATTTTAAAGAATAATAAACAAGAAACAATACTATGGGAGTAGAGGAAAAGTGATGATTTTCTGCTGCATTAAATTCTACTTCCTTTGGTCTGCTACTGGACTTTTGATATACCCAAGTATATTATGTGGGATTTTCTCTTTGTCGGCAAAGGTAATCTCTCTGTTAAATCTTCCCATTCTTCAAGGCACTGGTCAAGTTATACTTCCTTTAAAAAAAAAAGCAAAAATGTGTTCCTGACCACTTCCATCCAACAGCTATTGCTCATTCCTTTGAACATATGTAGCCCTAAAATATTTTCATATTGCTCATTTGGCAACTTACCGTGTATTGATTACCTTATAGCACTGGTTATTTTGGGTCCATATTTTCCCCACAAGCAGTGAGCTTCCTGAGAGTAGTAATGTGTTCTTTTTATCTTTGGACCCTCCCTGTACACTTTTGGAACCTCCTAGTACATTTCACATTTTTTGACACACAGCAGATGATTAGTAACTGATTTTGACTGACTGACTGGTTTGTCATTGGGATCTTAGTCTTTGTCTGTAATGGGCCATTATATCATAGATTTTGAACTTGTAGTACAGTCTTATTTTACACTTTAATCTGGAGAACCTGCACACTGCAAGGCAATAGTTGTCCACATAAGAAGAAAAGCACATCCTAGTTCAAACTCTTCTTGAGTATACATTCATTAAATTGAACAGGACTGTGTCCCAAGTAATGTGTATTTTTTGGAGACATCTGATTGTGTAAGTGACAGTTGCAAGTGACAGAAATTCAATTCAAAACGTCTTAAGTAAAAGGGAAATTTATTGGCTCGTACAAATACTAAGTCTGTGTGTGGAGATGTTTGCATTTAAGCCTGATTAAATCCAGAAGATAAAACAATAATAGAAGCTTATCCATCTCTTGGATCTATCTAAACATCTATTTGTTTTTTCATCTCTTACCGTTGGCCTTATTCTCTCATATCTTTACTCAGAATCTCAAGGAAGCTCAGGTCTCTATGCTTATAGCCTACAATCCACAAGGAACAGATGCACTCTCTCTCCAGCATCTACATTTGGAATGTCAGTGGAATCACTCTGATTAGCTCAGCTTAGTTCATGTGACCATCCCTTAGACCAATCATTATAGATAAAATATTGGAGTACGAAGGTTGAATAGCCCCCAGTCCTATGACCCTCACTACTGTCATTCCCAGTCTAGCCATAACCAAATGAGATGGGAATGGTACAGAAGCCTAACAGAAATTAAGATGCTAGACAGAAAAAGTTTATAAATATCAACTATGTCAGGGTTCACAGATTTCTTTGCAATAAAACTAATTTGTATTTGGTCAAGGCAAGAAGTATTTAAAGTTGGATATAAAGAAAACATTTTATGTTTGGTTTATTAGATAGGAAAAGTATTGGTTACTTGGGGAGAAAATATTATTTCCTCTTTAAAAAATAACTGTTTTATAATTTGGAAATAACTAGATTATAATTTGGAAGAGAAGATACATGTATTTTATCAACATATTAGCTGTGGATTGTAGGCATATCACTTACTGTTTTGGAATTTCAGTTTCAGTAAAATTAAGGAATTTTAAATTATATTTTCTCTTATTCTTCTAAGGAGAAAATTCGATATTGTATTTGAAGTACCTAAAATGGACTTGACACGTAGCAGTTACTTAATACATGTTAGACCCATTATTCTCTACAACATTATTATTTTCCTATCCTTTTTTCCCTCCTCTCTACTACAGAAGATGAGGCATAAACTGGCCAGCTTTAGGATATTAATGGTCCAAATATGCCTGTCTCCTCCTGTACTGTTCACTCTTGCTCTAAATCAGTGCTTTTTAACCTAGGTTACACATTAAGAATCCTGATGTGCAGCTGCACCCAAGACAAATTAAAGTCACAATCCGGGATGGAGTCTCAAAAGCAGTACTTCGGTAATTCCCCAGGAGATTCCAGCATATTGCCAAGTCTGAGAGCCATTTCTCTCAATTCTTCAATTCTTTTAGTGTATTATACACATATTAATGGTAGGCTGTGTTGTTAATACTTACCAAGTTTTGAGTTATTTCTGTATTAAACATGTCTTTTATTTTCTGTATTCCGATGCTTTGACATCTGGGGCCTTGCTGACCCTGGAGGGACTGTCTCTCCCAGGTTTAGCCAATTCCTACCAATGGTAAAGAACACACCTGCAAGAGTGCTTTTCAAATGCAAACCAACCAATCCAGCGTCCACACCCCAACCACTTCCTTTATCAGTTTCTCACACTCCGGCCACTATCTACCTGCTCTAATCAACACTAGCCTGGGTACCAGACAACTAGTGACAGCTCCTGTGTCTTAAATATCCTAAAATTAGCCAAACTAGCTAATCCTAAACCTCCCTGTGCCTTCCCACAGGAACCACAATAAAGCCTCTCACCCACAGTTTCCCCTCTTCCTGCCTCATCACCGATTCTTCCCCATGTGGCCCCCATGACCTTGCATGACTCTTCCGTGTGAGAACTGGGATTAACAAACTACCTTTTCAGTGGCAATCATCCCCTGATCTGTTGGACTTACTATGCCTCAAATTTCTATTAATAGACAGTTGACCCCTGGACAACACTGGGATTAGAAGCACAGATCCTAAAATCCATGTATAACTTTACAGTCTGCTCTCCCGTATCCGCCATTCCACATTCACGGATTCACCTAACCGCAGATCTTGTAGTACTGTCGTATTTACTATTGAAAAAAATCTGCGCATAAGTGGATCCTCGCAGTTCAGATCCATGTTGTTCAACTGTACTATCTTTTAAAAGAGTTTCTCTCAAACGGACTGTAAGCACTTTGAGGGAAGAGAATACCTTTTACATTTTCTTAGTATCTTCATAGTACTTAATTTAGTGTGGTCAGTGTTAGTTTTTCATTAAATACTTGCTACTTGGCTCAATTTAGGACCTATGGATTTAGGATATTATTGTGTTAAATTGATATAAATCACTGGAAAAGCCCCAATATTTACTTAAACAATGTGAATTGCAATCTACTATAGCTCTTCAGAAAAACTGGTGTAAGACCATGTAAAAGATTAAGATTAGAGATTTCTAATTAACTCTGTCTGGTTCTTTCCTTTATATCTCTCATTCATGTTCAAAAAAAAAAAAAAAAAAAAAAACGAGTTCTCACCTGCTTTGAAAACCATATACATGAAGCCAAGAACAGGTTAAAACCTGGTCACCTCATTAATACCTTTAGTGGGGGCCAATGTCAGGTTAGAATTTAGTCATCTCATAACTACCTTATTTAGGTACCTCCAATTTAGTAGCCAGGCAAGGTATTAATGAGGTGACTGAGTTTTAATCCACTTCTGATGCAAGCAAAGGCACAGTGTTTAAGGCAAATTATGACATATTGTGAAAAATTCCCATTAGATATCAGTAATGGAACCCAACCAGAGGAATAGTATGGTTGCAAGATTAAGAATAATATTAATGCCTTCTTACCACGCTTCATACTTAAAGCAGTGTTTTGCTGTGTTATATAATTTCATGCACACAACAACTCTGTATGAGAGGTTCTATTATTATCATCATTTGACAGGTGGAGACACAAACTCAGAGAGGTTAAGTAACTTATCCAAGGTCACATAGCAAATAATTGGCAGAAATTGTCTGCCTTCCTTTAGTGGTGTCATTCTCCATTCCCCCTTCCCCAGCCCTGGCTTATTGTTTTGAGAAGACTCCCCAGGTGATTTTTATGCACAGCTGGACATGAAATGTACTGAACTTTAGCAGTGCTTTATAAACTGGGGGTCACGACATATTTGTGTGTAATGAAGTCAATTTGGTGGTCTGCAGCAACCATA
The DNA here is from genome assembly GCF_025265405.1 of Mesoplodon densirostris. Lineage (NCBI taxonomy): Eukaryota > Metazoa > Chordata > Mammalia > Artiodactyla > Ziphiidae > Mesoplodon > Mesoplodon densirostris. The sequence continues at coordinate 55,544,103 of NC_082671.1, forward strand.
CCAAAATTAAACAGAATAAAATAGAAATTCTCAAAGTTCATTATGTGCAGTAAGAATAAATATTTTTACATGAAGCTTTTGCTTTAGTTTTATATATGTATATACAGGATCTGGATGAACATGAATTTCTTGCTTCGATTATGGGTTCAAAACCATTTGAAAAACACTAGTTTGGGGTTATGAATTAGCAGCAGAGGCCGAAGAAGAGCAGAATGCACTGCTTTTGGAAGAGAGGTCTGTATTGTTGGAAGTACCTCCCTAACCAGTGTCTCCTTGGGGAACCTTTGATGAGGGGCAAGGAGACAATTAAGAGCTGCAGGAATAGGACAGGCTTCTGTAGTAGAAACAGCCTTGTAAGAAAAAAATGCCTCACTCATTTGTCCTTTAAATGTAGAAAGCCTCATAGTTTTTGTGGTTACATTTCTCAGCTTGTTACACTGGAAGTTTTTCAGTTAACATGGCTCATGTAGAGACATGTGACTTTGATTTTTACATGATAAACCTGAGGGAGTCTGCATAGAGCAGGCTTGCTATGAGTTACACTCTAATCCTCTTGTGGCAACAGACAAGATGTTTCCTTATTTTTGCAGCTGCCACTGACTCTGGTTTGGACCAGACCACTATCAGCTGCAGAACTGACACAACTATAATTTTTAATACTAATAAAACTAATATGGTTCAAGAAGTTGGGCAAAGTAAGTTGTACCAAATGTTACAGTTTTGTTTTTTCTGAATAATATTTCTGAGTACTTTGGGAAGTTGGCCTCACTTTGAGCTTTACTTCAAGGAGTTCCTTTGAATTATTCCCATTTATTTTTTAAAATTAATTAATTAATTTATTTTTGGCTGGGTTGGGTCTTCATTGCTGTTCACGGGCTTTCTCTAGCTGCAGCGAGATGGAGCTACTCCTCCTTGTGTCTCGTGGGCTTCTCATTGCAGTGGCTTCTCCTGCTGTGGAGCACAGGCTCTAGGCACATGGGCTTCAGTAGTTGTGGCACGTGGGCTCAGTAGTTGGGGCTCACAGACTCTAGAGCACAGCTTCAGTAGTTGTGGCACACGGGCTTAGTTGTGTGATCTTCCTGGACCAGGGCTTGAACCAGTGTCCCCTGCATTGGCAGGTGGATTCTTAACCACTGTGCCACCAGGGAAGTCCCTGAATTATTCCCATGTAGAAAGAACAAAGCTGAACTTGTAGAACCTGACATACAAGCCCACACTGTCAAATTTGCGGTCTAACAAGATTGCTGTTACTTTAAAGCAAAATAAAACAATTGCCAGATGCCTTTTATTTACCTCTTCTTAGGAGAAAGGAGAAAATTAATAGAATTAAAAGTGGTTTGTATAAAAAGGATAAGCAACAAGGATTTACTGTATAGCACAGGGAACTATATTCAATATCTTGGAATAACCTATAATGGAAAATCATCTGAAAAAATGTGTGTAATTGAATCACTTTGCTGTACACCTGAAACTAACACAATATTGTAAATCAACGGTACTTCAATTAAAAAAAGAAGAAAAAACCACCAGCAAGCTTAAAAAAAAGAATTAAAAGTGATGTTGGGTAAATATCACTATTGGTGTCTTCCTAGAGGCTCTATTGCAAGTTCTATAGACATGTTGCACATACTTTCTCATCTTGCCAAAAAGTGTCTTCTCTTCTAGCTTGGTGCATTCACAGGCCCCCAAGACTGCCTGCACATGTCTATTCTGACTTACTCATTTTATTAATGCTGGTGACTAGAACACTTCTTGTTTCCCCAGCAATGTTTCTCCAATGCTACCCATCAAATTGAGGTTTTCAAGTGGAGCCATGACAGGCAAAATATGACGTCTTATTCTCGTATTTTGAAAATTGTTATTAAACTCTGGACATTTGGTTAAGGATTGCAGCAGTCAGAATTAGCCTGATCTCTTCCCAGAATCCTTCCTACCCCATCCCAGATGACACCATAAAATCACTGAAGATCTTTATATTATTTATTCCATTCAAATTGTGTTCAAGTTCTACTAGATTATCATGTGCTCATTTTAGTTTAATTTTTATTGTATTATGGTCTCCGACATACTCATACACAATCGCACACAAGTAGAGTGGGACTCAACAGCTACCTGATAGCTAAGGCCAGTAATTTTTAGTTCCAAAAAAATATTAAAATCCTTATAAAGTGCTTTTTCTACCATTTCTCTCTTCCTCCTTTTGACTTAAACATTCTTAATAAAGATTCAAAATAGAATACATTTTAAAACAATAATAATTCCTTTGTTAGCAAAAAATTAATTAAAATATACCAAGTTTTCCAATTTTTATCAAAATTTCAGGTGTCAAAATACCCAATAATAATAGCCAAACTTCTCTGAACAATTTGCCTGTCAATGTGTGGATGGGATTGACCCCATTTAGAGCATCTACTGTGGTTGCCGCTCTAAGTGTGTTATATAGAATTATGAATGCCAACATGAAAGAAAAAAGAGTAAGATAAGCTTACTTCTAAAGGCTTGTTATTGCAAAGCTATGCAACACTTCCTATTTTTAAGTGGAGGTCAGCCCATGTATTGATAAATGATCTTGTTGAATGTAACAAATTGTGCTAGAAGTTTCAATTAAATTGAATACATTTAGACCAAAACCCCTCTGCAAACGTGTTCCCTACACCATCATTACCAAAAATGTGATCTGTCCATTCACTAAAACTTTATAAAAAATATATTTATTGAGATTATACTATATGCTTTTCTCTATACCAGAAACAAAGATATAAGCATGAAACTAAAGTGGAATATAATGTGTGCTGTTAGAAATAAAACTTAATAACAAAACAAAAACTAAAATAAAAACCACAAAAGAACTCTGTGTGTATCAGGAATCCAAGACAAAAGAAGGAAATTGAGTAGTGTATTTCTGCCCTAATTATAGAGTACAATCTGCTGATAGCTACATAATTCTATTGAATTTGCTCCTCCATTGTAAAATTCATCCTTGAATGTTGCCCAGTATATCTATATTGCATGCATAACTCTGAAACAGTACTTACCATACAATATCATAATTGCTTTTTTATTTGTTTAATTTTCTAGTTTCTTGAAGAGAGAGATTATATTGCACCTTATTAATCTTTGTATCCTGTGTCTGTTACATAATAGGTACTCAATTAATGGGTATTTTCTAGTCAAATAATGAGCTCAAACCAACACACATACACATATATACAAATACATTATATTATACATATGTATGTAAATGTACAAATACATACTTATATAATACCATATAAGTTTCTAATAATGAGATAGCCCATCAAAGGCATTGCCCCACCAGAAATTAAATGTGTGTGTGTGTGTGTGTGCACATGCTTCCTTCTCAAAGAGAAAAGCTGCCAGTGATACCAAGGTGCAAGGAAGGACAGGAAATAACTTGGGGGTTACTGAATGCAGTGTCCCTTTGAAGGGGAGTTCTAATAGTTCTGGGAATAAGGGATGGCCCCAGTGGAATGCATGTGGTTGCCAGAAACAAAAGGAGTATGAGGATTCTATTTCCCATGAGTGGTAGCTGCTGCAAATTTGAACTAAAAGAGGTGAGTGCTAAAATCTGCATCTTGGGAGCTCATGTGTGGGGCACCCTTTACGAATTTACAAGGAAATGGAATCATCCCTCACAGCAGTGGACAAGTACTGTCTGTCAGGATGTCTAGGAGAATAAAACAGCACATGGTAGTGAGAAATAATGAAATGGTAGCTTGCTCAGATTGCTGTGGTCTTGTTGTCAGTAAAATGAGCCTCTAGAGTTTTTAGACAATTAACCAGTGGGTACAATACTGGACTTCCTGCTAATGTGGCATTTAAGGACCAAAGAAATTAAAAAATAAAAGGACTGCGATTGTACTTATAACTAAAAGTATGAAGCTATTCATATTGGATATAAGTGTGTGTGTGTGTGTATGTGTGTATTTAACTTTAGTTACCAGTCAGAAATACACAAATAAATTTTATGTGGTTTATTATTTCACTTGAAGCAAGAAAGAATGATAGCTTCAAAAATGTCTTTCTATATCATATTCTTGAGGAAGGTGAAAAAAATTATGGCTAAATGTGGATTTTTAAAAAGATTGGAGTCTTACTTTCTGTAAGAATTGCTGAATCATCACTCATCTACTTGAGAAAAGTTAATCATTTTGTCAGAGCAGAGAGCAGGTAGAAGAAGCCTGCAGTTTGCTGGGAATCTTATTTCCCTGAGACAGAAGGAAGTTAAAGAGCTTATGGTCTTCAATACATTTGACATTTCAAGAAACTTCATAATAAAAGAGGAAGCAATTAATCTGTGAAAATTATTTCATAAAAAGAAAAGCACTTAGATTTTTCTCAGGGAAAAAACAGTTGTCAGACTCAACAGTAAATGGTCTGTGGATGAAATAAACCTGAGCAGGAAGGGAAAAGAAGGGTAGAACTGGGAACAAGTGGTCAAAGGATAGTGCTAAGGCCACAGCAGCCGGAGACCGAGACCTGGACGGAAGAGTCTGAGGCAGCAGAGCTGATGCCCACGACACTCTCTCCAAGGAAGGGAACTGGGAGATAAGGTCAACTGAACAAAACATTATCATTATAGCCAACTGCTGCCTACGAAAAGCCAAGGCAAACAGATGTCTACATCCCAGAGTAAAACAACCCTCTTGAGTCTTATTCCCATTTTCACTCTCCTGTTAATTCTGTCCTATGAAATGAGAGGTAATAAGGGTGACATGTTCAATAACTATTTCAGAGAAAGTGAAATATTTACAAAAAATGAGTGTGATGGGGCATACTCCTCTAAGTAACACACGGGCAGTACTCAGCAATAGGGCATAGACTCAGTCAAGGGCACTTGAACTGAATCAACAGATCACTAAATGTTTATTGAGTTACCTAGTGAAATGGGGAATGGGCTAAGGTAAAATCTCATCTCTGTTCATTATACTCACACTGTACTTCCTAAATATTTTCAACATTCACTCTCTAACTTTGTTCTTCTTTTTCAAAATTGTTTGAAAAAGAGCTATCCTACGTTCTTCACACTTCCCTCTGTATGTATGTATGTATGCATGCATTTATATTGAAGTACAGTTGATTTACAATATTATATTAGTTTCAGGTGTATACCATAGTAATTCAATATTTTTATAATTATACTCTATTTAAAATTAGTGTAAAACAATGGCTATATTTCTCTATATTGTATAATATATCCTGTTGATTATTTGCTTTATGCATAAGACTTTGTATCTCTTAATCTCATATCCCTATCTTGCACTTACCCACTTTCCCTTCCCTAGTGGTAACCACTGGTTTGTTTTCTTTATCTGTGAGTCTATCTCTGTTTTGTTACATACATTTTTTGTTTTATTTTTAAGATTCCACATACAAATAATAACGTAGCATATTTGTCTTTCTCTGACTTATTTCACTAAGCATAATACTCTCTAGAACAATCCACGTTGTTGCAAATGGCAGAATTCCATTCTTTTTCATGGCTGAGCAGTATTCCATTTTATATACATTTATACACATGTATATATATATATATATATATATATATATATATGTCACTTTTTCTTTATCCATTCATCTGCTGATGTACATTTATGTTGCTTCCTTATCTTGGCTTCCATGTAGATAATGCTGCTATGACATTGGGGTCCATGTGTCTTTTCAAATTAGTGTTTTGCTCTCTTCAGTTACATACACAGAAGTGGAATTGCTACATCATATGGCAGTTCTATTTTTAGTTTTCTGAGCAACTTTCCTACTGTTTTCCATATTGGCTGCATTAACTTACGTTTCCACCAAAAGTGAACAAAGATTCCCTTTTCTCCACATCCTTGCCAACGTTCGTTATTTGTGGGTTTTTTTTTTTTTTTTTTTTTTTTTTGCGGTATGCGGGCCTCTCACTGTTGTGGCCTCTCCCGTTGCAGAGCACAGGCTCCGGATGCACAGGCTCAGTGGCCATGGCTCATGGGCCCAGCCGCTCCACGGCATGTGGGATCTTCCCGGACAGAGGCACGAACCCATGTCCCCTGCATCGGCAGGCAGATTTTCAACCACTGCGTCAACAGGGAAGCCCTTGTGGTTTTTTGATGATAACCATTTTGACAGGTGTGAGATGATATCTCTTTGTCGTTTTAATTTGCATTTCTTTGATAATTAGCAATTTTGAGCACTTTCTCATGTGCCTGTTGGTCATCTGTATATCTCCTTTGGAAAAATGTCTATTCAGGTCTTCTGCCCATTTTTAAATTGGTTTTTTTTTTTGATGTTGAGTTGTATAAGCTCTTTATATATTTTAGATATTAATCCCTTATTGGTCATATTATTTGCAAACATTTTCTCCCATTCAATAGGCTGTTTTTTTCATTTTATTGATGGTCTCCTTTACTGTGAAAAAGCTTTTAAGTTTAATTAGGTCCTATTTGTTTATTTTTGCTTTTTTTCCTTAGGAGACAGATCCAAAAAATTATTGTCACAATTTATGTCAGAGTGTTCTGCCTATGTTCTCTTCTAGAAGTTTTATGGTTTCATGTCTCACTTCTAAGTCTTTAACCCATTTTGAGTTTATTTTTGTATATGATGTGAGGAATGGCTGTAACTCATTCTTTTTTTTTTTTTTTTTTTTTTTTTTTTGTGGTACGCGGGCCTCTCTCTGTTGTGGCCTCTCCCGTTGTGGAGCACAGGCTCTGGACGCGCAGGTTCAGTGGCCATGTCTCACAAGCCCAACTGCTCTGTGGCATGTGGGATCTTCCCGGACTGGGGCACGAACCCATGTCCCCTGCATCAGCAGGTGGACTCTCAACCACTGCGCCACAAGGGAAGCTCTAACTCATTCTTTTACATTTAGTTTTTCAGTTTTCTCAGCAACACTTATTGAAGAGGCTGTTTTCTCCATTGTATATTCTTGCTTTCTTTGTTGAAGATTAATTGTCCGTAAGTGTGGGATTATTTCTGGGTTCCCTATTCCATTCCATTGATCTATGTGTCTTTGTGCAGGACCATATTGTTTTGATTACTGTAGCTTTGTAGTATATAGTCTTATGTCAGGGAGTGTGATACCTTCAGCTTCTTTCTTTTTTCTCAAGATACCTTTGGCAATTGGGGTCTTTGATGTTTCCACATAAATTTTAAGATTATTTGTTCTAGTTCTGTGAAAAATATCATGAGTATTACATTAAATGTGTAGACTTCTTTGGATAGTATGGCCATTTTAAAAATATTAATTCTTCCAATCCAAGAGCAAGGGCTATCTTTTCACTTCTTTGTATCATCTTCAATTTCATTCATCAATGTTTTATAATTTTCAGAGTATAAGTATTTCACCTCTTTGGCTAAGTTTATTCCTAGATATTTTGTTCTTTTTGATATGATTTTAAATGGGATTTTTGTTGTTTTGCTTTTGCTTTTGGATAGTTCATTAATACTGTGTAGCAAAGAAACAGGTTTCTGTATATTAATCTTGTATCCTGTACCTTTACTGAATTCCTTTATTAGTTCTAAACAGTTTTTTGGTGGAGGCTTTAGGGTTTTCTATATATACATAGTATCATATCGTCTGCAAATAGTGACAGTTTTATTTCTTCCCTTCTAATTTAGATGTCTTTTATTTCTTTTTCTTGTCTGATTACTATGGATGGGATTTATAATATTATGTTAAATAGAAGTGGTGGGCATAGAAATGTGGACATCCTTGTCTTGTTCGTGTTTTTAGAAGAAGAGCTTTGAGTTTTGCAATGTTGAGTATGATGTTAGTTCTGGGTATGTCATAAATGACTTTTATTATGCTGTGATATGTTTCCTCTGTAACAACTTTGATGACAGCTTATCATAAATGGATGCTGAATTTTGTCAAATGCTTTTTTCTGTGTCTATTGAGATGATTGTGTGATTTTCATCCTTCCTTTTGTTAATGTGGTGTATCACATTGATGTGCAAATATTGAGCCATGCTTGCACCCCTGGAATAGATCCCACTTGATCAAAGTATATGATCCTTTTTCCATATTGTTGAAATCAGTTTGCTAATATTCTGCTTAGGATTTTTACACCTGTATTCATCAAAGGTATTGGCCAGCAATTTTCTTTTTTTTTTTTTTTTAGTGTCTTTGTCTGGTTTTGGTATCAGGGTAAAGGTGGCCTCATAGAATGAATTTGCAAATTATTCTTCCTCTTCAATTTTTTTGGAATAGTTTGAAAAGGTATTATTTCTTTATATGTTTGGTAGATTTCTCCAATAAAGCTGTCTGGGCGTGAACTTTTATTTGCTGGGAGTTTTTAAATTACAAATTCAATTTTACTGCTAGTGATTGGTCTGTTCAGATTGTCTGTTTCTTCCTGATTCAGTCTTGGCAGATTGTATGTTTCTAGAAATTTGTCTGTTTCTTATAGGTTGTCCAATTTGTTGGCTTATAACTGTTCATAGTATTCTCATAATTTTTTGCATCTCTGTGATACTGATTGTTATTTTTCCTCTTTCATTTCTTATTTTGTTTATTTGAGTCCTCTCTCTTTTCTTCTTAATGAGCCTGGCTAAAGGCTTATCAATTTTTTAAAAATCTTTTCAAAAAACCAGCTTTTTGTTTCATTAATCGAATCTGTTGTGTACTTTTGGTCTTTATTTTATTTATTTCCTCTCTGATCTTTATTACTTCCTTCCTTCTGCCTATTGGGCTTTGTTTGTTTTTCTTTTTCCACTTCTTTTAGATGTTAAGTTAGGTTGCTTATTTGAGATTTTTATTTGTTTGTTTCTTGAAGTAGGCCTCTATCACTACAAACTTCCATCTTAGAACTGCTTTTGCTATATCCCATAGATTTTGGAAAGTTGTGTTTCCATTTTCATTTGTCTTGGGGTATTTTCTTTTTTTTTTTTTTTTTTTTTTTTTTTTGCTGTACGCGGGCCTCTCACTGCTGTGGCCTCTCCCGTTGCGGAGCACAGGCTCCGGACACACAGGCTCCGCGGCCATGGCTCGCGGGCCCAGCCGCTCCGCGGCATGTGGGATCTTCCGGGATCGGGGCACGAACCCGTGTCCCCTGCATCGGCAGGCGGACTCTCAACCACTGCGCCACCAGGGAAGCCCTGTCTTGGGGTATTTTCTGATTTCTTCTTTGATTTCTTTATTGACACACTGATTTTTTAGGGGCATATTGTTTAGTCTCCACGTTTGGTTTTTTTCCCATTTTTTCTTTCTGTAGTTGATTTCTAGTTTCATCCTGTTGTGGTCAGAAAAAATTATAAATTTTGAGACTTGTTTTGTGGTCTAGTATGTTATATCTCCTGGAGAATGTTCCATGTGCACTTGAAAAGAATGTGTATTCTGCCATTTTTGGATGTAATGTCCTGTAGATATCTATTAAGTCCAATAATCATTTGGACTTATCATTTGTATCATTTAAGACCACACTGTTTCCTTATTGATTTTATGTCTGAATAATCTGTCCATTGATGTAAGTGAGGTATTAAAGTCCCCTATTATTATTGTATTATTGTCAATTTCTCCCTTTATGTCTGTTAATATTTTCTTTATATATTTAGGTGCTCCTATATTGGGTGCGTATATGTTAATGAATATAATATCTTCTTCTTGTATTGATCCTTTTATCATTATATAATACCTTTCTTTGTCTTTTGTTATAACCTTTGTTTTAAAGTCTATTTTGTTTAATATGAGTATTGCTACTCCTGCTTTCTTGTTTCCATTTGCATGAAATATTTTTTTCCATCCCCTCATATTCAGCCTGCATGTGTCTTTACTTCTGACATGAGTGTCTTGTAAGCAATATATAGATCGATCTTGTTTGTTTGTTTTTTAATTCAATCAGCCTATATCTTTAGATTGGAGCATTTAGTTCATTGACATTTAAAGTAATTATTGATAGGTATGTAGTTATTGCCATTTCACGACTTGTTTTCTTTGTTTTTGTAGTTCTTCTGTGTTTTTTTCTTCTTTTTGTTTTTTTCCTTGTGGTTTGATGATTTTCTATAGTGGTATGCTTGTGTTCCTTTATCTCCAGTTTTTGTGTATCTTTTATAGGTTTTTGATTTGTGGTTACCATGGGGTTTATATATGTTGACCTATAACTATATCTACTTGTTTTAAACAGGTAGTTCTGCAAATTCAAGTGCATTCGAAGAGATCTACATTTTATACTCCACTCCTCCACATTTTGCATTTTTTATGTCATATTTTACAACATCTTGTTTATCTCTTTACTGATTAATGTATTTATAGTTGATTTTACCATATTTGTCTTTTGATATTCATACTTGCTTATTTATGTGGTTGATCCTCAGCCTTTACTATGTATTTGTCTTTAGTAGTGGGATTTTTTTCCTTTGCTCTAGATTCTTATTTATTGTTTTAGTCTTTTCTTTCCCACTTAGAGAAGCCCCTTTTCTTCTTTTAGGGTAGGTTTAGTTGATGAACTCTTTTAGTTTTTGATTGTCTGAGAATTTCTTTCTCTTTTCTTAAATTCTAAATGATAATCCTGCCTGGCAGAGTATCCTAGGTTCCAGGTTTTCCCTTTCAGCACTTTGAATATATCATGCCGCTCCCTTCAGCCTACAAAGTTTCTGCAAAAAAGTCAGCTGATAGCCTTGTGGTGGTTTCCTTGAATATGACTCTGTTTTTTTTCTTGCTGCCTTTAGAATTCTCTCTTTAACTTTTGCCATTTTTATTATGATATGTCTTGGTGTGGGTCTGGGCTCATCTTGTTTGGGACCTTCTGTGCCTCCTGTATATGAATATCTGTTTCCTTCTTCAGGTTTGGGAAGTTTTCAGCCATAATTTTATCAAGTACATTTTCAACCTTCATCTCTCCCTCTTCTCCTTCTGGGACCCCTATAATGTGAATGTTGGTTTGCTTAATGTCTCACAGGTCCCTTAAAATGTTCTCATTTTTAAAATTTGTTTTCCTTTCTCTGATCTGGTTGGGTGATTTCCATTATTTTATCTTTCAGATCACTTATGTGTTCTATATCACCTAGTCTGCTATTAATTGCTTCTAGTGTGTTTTTCATGTCAGTTTTTGTATTCTTCAGTTCTGACTGGATCTTTTAAAAAATATTTTCTAGTTCCTTATTAAAACTCTCACTGTGTTCATCTATTATTTTCCTTAATTCAGTTAGCATTCTTACTACTAATGCTTTGGATTCTTTATCTGGTAAACTGTTTACTTCTTTTTTATTAGTTGTTTTTTCAGGGGTTCTCTTGCTCTTTCAATTGAGACAAATTTCTCTGTTTTCTCATTTTGCTTAACTTTCTCTTCTTTGTGAAATTAAGAAAAACAGTTTCCTATGACAGTCTGAAGTTGTGTCCTTTTGTGGGAACATCCTTATACAGTCTCTGTGTGCCCAGTGGCTTCAGTGGGAGAGCTGGATTTGACATGAATGCAAGTCACATTTTTCCTCAGGTTGTGCTGCCATCTATCTCCTTGGTGGGCGGTAGGTCTGGAGAGGCAGGGGTTAGGGCCAGAAGTAGGTATGAGCTGGAGCTTTTCCTCTGCTCAGTGGCTATCACTGCCCTATTGGGGGCAGGGGTGGGTCTCAAGGTTCTGAAGCAGAAGCTATGAGGTTTGGGTCTGAGCTGGGTCTCTTCCCTTTAAGAGTGTGTTCCTCCCCACCAGAATTGGCATCTTCATCCCAGACTGGAGCAGTGCTGAAGCAAGAGGGGCTGGTGTGCGCACTCTTTGTGTGTCATGGCACTGGCTGTGGTGGTTCTCTCTCAGTCAGCCATCTGGAATGTTTCTGATGCACTGTCCATGTAATTGCCAGTAATGGTTTCCCCCATCCTGCTCAGATACCACTTTGGGTCTGACCTGCTTCTTTGTCTCACAGCCAAGCTCCCAAGTGGAGCTCAAGCATTCACTTGGCTCAGGAGAGGCCCACCCTGGGCAGTCGTGGGAAACATACTAGTCACTAATGCAATTTACAATCTGCCCCCTCCACCCTTCTTTGGGAGCAAGCAAGGATATGTGCCCTCTTCATGAGTGGAGTCCAGGCTTCCCATATCCCTCCTGTTAGTTCCACAAGCCCTCTAACCCACCAACTAGGCTCATCTTCCTTGTGTCAGACCCCAGAGCTGGGGATCCCAATATTTGTCTCAAACTGCCCCATCCCCAAGGAGAATCTCTACCTGTAAAATCTCCTTTTTCCTCTGAGTCCTCTCCCAGGGACACAGGTCCTGACCCAATGGCTTTTCTTCCCCTCCTACACAATTCCATGTGGATTTTCTTACAGCTTTTGTTGTACAAGAGTCTTTTTGCCAGTCTACAGTTAAGTTTTCAATGAGAATTGTTCCACATGTAGATGTACCTCCAGTGTGTTTGTGGGGGGAGTTTTGTGTCTTCCTAGATCACCATCTTAATTGACATACTTCCTTCCCTATGTATTTTATTTTATTTATTTATTTATTTATTTATTTTTTGGATACGTGGACCTCTCACTGTTGTGGCCTCTCCTGATGCAGAGCACAGGCTCCAGACGTGCAGGCTCAGTGGCCATGGCTCACGGGCCCAGCTGCTCCGTGGCATGTGGGATCTTCCTGGACCGGGGCAGGAACCCATGTCCCCTGCATTGTCAGGCGGACTCTCAACCACTGTGCCACCAGAGAAGCCCTTCCCTATGTATTTTAGATGTAATTTTCAAATTCTATAATATAGCTTTCTGGGAGTCTGGCTGGAATTAAATTGAATCCATAGATCAAAATAGAGATAAATGGCATCATAACAATATCAAGTCTTCCAATCCATATCCATGATCTATCCATTTATTTAGATCTTTAACTTGTCTCAGTGATATTTTATCAGGTACTGTATACAGGTCTTGCACATATTCTGTTAAATTATTCCTACACATTTCATATTATTGATGCTGTTCTAAAGCGTATTTAAAATTTGTAATTTCCAATTTTTGCTAGTACCTAGAAATACAAAGGGTTTTATATTAATTTTACATTCTATGAGCTTGCTAAACTCTCTTACTATTACTAATAGTAATAGTGATTATGGTGATTTCCTTAGGATTTTCTACATAGATGATTATATTGTTTTTGAACAAAAATAGTTTTACTTCTATTTTCCCAACCCATCTAGGAATTCCAGTACAATATTGAGTGAAAAGGCTAAGAGCTAACTTCCTTGATTTGTTCCTGATTATAGAAAAAAACCATTGAGTATGATGCTGTGGATTTATGTTTGATGGCATTTATTAAGTTGAGGAGGTTCCTTGTATTTTTAGTTTACTGAGATTTTGTATCATGAAGGAGTGCTGAATTTTGCCAAAAGGTTTTCCTACATTTACTTAGAAGATTATATATATATATATATATATATATATATATATATATATATATATATATATATATATATATATATATATATATATTTTCTTCTTTAGTTTGTTAAAATGTTAAATTGCATTGATTCTTTATCAACCTATAAAACTATCCCTGGGATAAACCCTACTTAGTAATGTTAAAACTTATTCTGGATTCTATTTGCAACATTTTCTTAAGAATTTTGTAGTTAAGTTCAAAAAGTGTATTGGTCTGTAGCTTTATTTTCTGTAATGTCTTTGAATGGTATTGGTATCAGGGTATTTTGACCTTGTAGATTGAGTACAGAAATGTTCCTTCCTCTCATAGTTTCTCATAGGATCATTTGAAGAAAACAAATTCTACTAGTACTATAGATTTAGAAATAAACAATATAAGGTGAGATTGGAATTCTGTGTTTTATAATGTTTTACAATATACACACTATAATGTTTCATATAGAAGATATATATGCCATAATGTAAAATTACAGATGAACATTAAATCAATAAAACATGTTATCTAAATATTTTTGTTATTGTGAATTCTACTGAAGTGAATTATAAGTCAAAACAACATGAAAAAGAAGCTCTCTTGTGTAAACAATTTAATAACAATATTTTGAAATCAAAGCTTATGTTACATCAACAAATAATAGTAATGGGTAGGGTGTGGACAGGGAAGAAAAAATATGTTGGATTTCTCATCTTATATACAGTAGAATTAACTCAAACCTTTTCATTCCTGGCTTTCATATTTATAAAAAAAATGTACAAGTGTTTTTATAGTACTTAAATTTTATTACTAGTAGAACTAGAAGCAGTTTATATAACTACCAAATTTCTGCAGAGTTTGAAGGAAAATATAAATGGTCCATATGTTGTGTGTATGTATTTGTATGTGTGAGTGTGTATGCATCCACACATACATACCAATGAGCAAAAAAAGAAAACTCAAGGTGAGACCTACAATTAGAATTTGAGAGAAAATCAATTTTATACCTCAATTAAATAAAAAGATATTCATTTTTTTTCAAACAACAACAACAACAACAACAACAGCTATTTGGGTTGGCCAAAAAGTTCGTTTGGGATTTTCTGTACCATCATACGGAAAAACTCGAACGAACTTTTTGGCCAATCCAATATATGCTTCTTAAGCAGATTTTCTAAAGACAAAGTGTCATAGAATGTTAAACACAACAATCAGAACAATGATGGATGCTCAAGAATTATCAAGCAAGGACAAATAAATGAAAAACATGTGGAAGTTAGAATGTAAAGCAAAAAACTTAAGGAGGACTAGAGAGACATCAATAAATGTATACACATAAATGAAAAAAGAACAATGACATATATTAACAGAATGAATAAGTTAACTTCAGGATAAAGGAAAATAAACAAACAGCAAAAAACCTTAGAAAAAAATTAACCAAACACAGTTGTGTGAGTGACATTACACACCCATTTCAGCTTTTAACAAGTTAAACTGGCTTAAAAATAAATGAGTATAGAAATTTTAAGTTATATAGTTAGTAGAGTTAAACCAAGGTGTTTACGAATATATATATGCCAATATATTTATATAAAACATATAGTATCACAAATCATAGCCTATTACTTACTTAAATATTTTAAACTTTCCATTGAAGAAGAGTGTCATAAACCTCCATGTACCCATCATAATTCATCTTCAGTAACTGTTAACTCCTAGCCTATATCATGTCATCCCACTCTGGATTATTTTAAAGCAAATCCAAGGCATCATACCATCCAACTACTAACATACACTTTTTATCTCTTATACATAATTTCAATAACATTATTATGTTAAAAATGAACAATTATTTACTAAATATGATCAAATATATTTTTAGTGATGAAATTTCCCCAATGGTCTCATAAAGTAAAAAAAGATCTATTACTTCCGGGTAAGATGGTGGAAGAGTAAGACGCGGAGATCACCTTCCTCCCCACGGATACACCAGAAATACAGCTACACGTGGAACAACTCCTACAGAACACCTACTGAACGCTGGCAGAAGACCCCAGACCTCCCAAAAGGCAAGAAGCCCCCCACATACCTGGCTAGGGCAAAGCGGAGAGATCCCCACACAGAGGATCAGTGCCGAGCGGCACTCATCAGCCCGAGAGGCTTGTCTGCTCGCCCGCCGGGGCGCGCAGCGCTAGAAGCTGAGGCTCGGGCTGCGGTCAGAGCGCAGGGAGAGGACTGGGGCTGGCGGCGAGAACTCAGCCTGAAGGGGGTTAATGTGCCACAGCTAGCCGGGAGGGAGTCTGGGAAAACTCTGGAGCTGCCGAAGAGGCAAGAGACTTTTTCTTCCCTCTTGGTTTCCTGGTGCGCGAGGAGAGGGGATTAAGAGCGCTGCTTAAAGGGGCTCCACAGACAGTCGCGAGTCGCGACTGAAAGTGCGGAGCCCAGTGACGGGCGTGGGACACTGGGGCTGCTGCTGCCGCCGCCAAGAAGCCTGTGTGCGAGCACAGGTCACTGCCCACACTGCCCTTCCGGGAGCCTGTGCAGCCCGCCACTGCCGGGGTCCCGGGATCCAGGGGCGGCTTCCCTGGGAGAACGCACGGCGCGCCTCGGGCTGGTGCAACGTCACGCCGACCTCTGCCGCTGCAGGCTCGCCCCGCACTCCGTGCCCCTCCCTCCCGCCCGGCCTGAGTGAGCCAGAGTCCCCGAAGAGGCTGCTCCTTTAACCCTGTCCTGTCTGAGCGAAGAACAGACGCCCTCCGGCGACCTACACGCAGAGGCGGGGCCAAATCCAAAGCTGAGACCCAGGAGCTGTGAGAACAAAGAAGAGAAAGGGAAACCTCTCCCAGCAGCCTCAGAAGCAGCGGATTAAAGCTCCACAATCAACTTGATGTACCCTGCAAATGTGGAATACATGAATAGACAACACATCATCCCAAATTGAGGAGCCAGGAGTCAGTGCTGTGCCTCTGAGGTGGGAGAGCGAACTTCAGGACACTGGTCCACAAGAGACCTCCCAGCTCCACATAATATCAAACGGCAAAAATCTTCCAGAGATCTCCATCTCAACACCAGCACCCAGCTTCACTCAACGACCAGCAAGCTACAGCGCTGGACACCCTATGCCAAACAACTAGCAAGACAGGAACACAACGCCACCCATTAGCAGAGAGGTGGCCTAAACTCAAAAAAAGTCCGCAGACACCCCAAAACACACCACCAGGCGTGGACCTGCCCACCAGAAAGACAAGATCCAGCCTCATCCACCAGAACACAGGCACTAGTCCCCTCCACCAGGAAGCCTACACAACCCATTAAACCAACCTTAGCCACTGGGGACAGACACCAAAAACAACAGGAACTATGAACCTGCAGCCTGCAAAAAGGAGACCCCAACCACAGTAACATAAGCAAAATGAGAAGACAGAAAAACACACAGCAGGAGAAGGAGCAAGATAAAAACCCACCACATGTAACAAATGAAGAGGTAATAGGCAGTCTACCTGAAAAAGAATTCAGAATAATGATGGTAAAGATGATCCAAGATTCTATTTCCCAGATCCAAAATCTTGGAAATAGAATAGACAAAATGCAAGAAACAGTTAACAAGGACCTAGAAGAACTAAAGATGAATCAAGCATTGATTAAAAACACAATAAATGAAATAAAAAATACTCTAGATGGGATCAATAGCAGAATAACTGAGGCAGAAGAACGGATAAGTGAGGTGGAAGATAAAATAGTGGAAATAACTGCTGCAGAGCAAAATAAAGAAAAAAGAATGAAAAGAACAGAGGACAGTCTCAGAGACCTCTGGGACAACAGTAAACACACCAACATTCGAATTATAGGGGTTCCAGAAGAAGAAGAGAAAAAGAAAGGGACTGAGAAAACATTTGAAGAGATTATAGTTGAAAACTTCCCTAATATGGGAAAGGAAATAGTTAATCAAGTCCAGGAGGCACAGAGAGTCCCATACAGAATAAATCCAAGGAGAAATACGCCAAGACACATATTAATCAAACTGTCAAAAATTAAACACAAAGAAATCATATTAAAAGCAGCAAGGCAAAAACAACAAATAACACACAAGGGAATCCCCATCAGGATAACAGCTGATCTCTCAGCAGAAACTCTACAAGCCAGAAGGGAGTGGCAGGACATAATTAAAGTGATGAAGGAGAAAAACCTGCAACCAAGATTACTCTACCCAGCAAGGATCTAATTCAGATTTGATGGAGAAATTAAAACGTTTACAGACAAGCAAAAGCTGAGAGAGTTCAGCACCACCAAACCAGCTTTACAACAAATGTAAAGGAACTTCTCTAGGCAAGAAACACAACAGAAGTAAAAGACCTACAATAACGAACCCAAAACAATTAAGAAAATGGGAACAGGAACATACATATCAATAATTACCTTAAATGTAAATGGACTAAATGCTCCCACCAAAAGACACAGATTGGCTGAATGGATACAAAAACAAGACCCATATATATGCTGTCTACAAGAGACCCACTTCAGACCTAGAGACACATACAGACTGAAAGTAAGGGGATGGAAAAAGATATTCCATGCAAGTGGAAACCAAAAGAAAGCTGGAGTAGCAATTCTCATATCAGACAAAATAGACTTTAAAATAAAGACTACTAGCAGAGACAAAGAAGGACACTACATAATGATCAAGGGATCGATCCAAGAAGAAGATATAACAATTGTAAATATTTATGCACCCAACATAGGAGCACCTCAATACATAAGGCAAATACTAACAGCCATAAAAGGAGAAATCGACAGTAACACACTCACAGTAGGGGACTTTAACACCCCACTTTCACCAATGGACAGATCATCCAAAATGAAAATAAATAAGGAAACACAAGCTTTAAATGATACATTAAACAAGATGGACTTAATTGATATTTATAGGACATTCCATCCAAAAACAACAGAATACACATTTTTCTCAAGTGCTCATGGAACATTCTCCAGGATAGATCATATCTTGGGTCACAAATCAAGTCTTGGTAAATTTAAGAAAATTGAAATTGTATCAAGTATCTTTTCCGACCACAATGCTATGAGACTAGATATCAATTACAGGAAAAGATCTGTAAAAAATACAAACACATGGAGGCTAAACAATACACTACTTAATAACGAAGTGATCACTGAAGAAATCAAAGAGGAAATTAAAAAATACCTAGAAACAAATGACAACGGAGACACGACGACCCAAAACCTATGGGATGCAGCAAAAGCAGTTCTAAGAGGGAAGTTTATAGCAATACAATCCCACCTTAAGAAACAGGAAACATCTCGAATAAACAACCTAACCTTGCACCTAAAGCAATTAGAGAAAGAAGAACAAAAACATCCCAAAGTTAGCAGAAGGAAAGAAATCATAAAAATCAGATCAGAAATAAATGAAAAAGAAATGAAGGAAACGATAGCAAAGATCAATAAAACTAAAAGCTGGTTCTTTGAGAAGATAAACAAAATTGATAAACCATTAGCCAGACTCATCAAGAAAAAAAGGGAGAAGACTCAAATTAATAGAATTAGGAATGAAAAAGGAGAAGTAACAACTGACACTGCAGAAATACAAAAGATCATGAGAGATTACTATAAGCAACTCTATGCCAATAAAATGGACAACCTGGAAAAAATGGACAAATTCTTAAAATGCACAACCTGCCAAGACTGAATCAGGAAGAAATAGAAAATATGAACAGACCAATCACAAGCACTGAAATTGAAACTGTGATTAAAAATCTTCCAACAAACAAAAACCCAGGACCAGATGGCTTCACAGGGGAATTCTATCAAGCATTTAGAGAAGAGCTAACACCTATCCTTCTCAAACTCTTCCAAAATATAGCAGAGGGAGGAACACTCCCAAACTCATTCTACGAGGCCACCATCACCTTGATACCAAAACCAGACAAGGATGTCACAAAGAAAGAAAACGACAGGCCAATATCACTGATGAACATAGATGCAAAAATCCTCCACAAAATACTAGCAAACAGAATCCAACAGCACATTAAAAGGATCATACACCATGATCAAGTGGTGTTTATTCCAGGAATGCAAGGATTCTTCAATATACGCAAATCAAACAACGTGATACACCACATTAACAAATTGAAGGAGAAAAACCATATGATCATCTCAATAGATGCAGAGAAAGCTTTCGACAAAATTCAACACCCATTTATGATAAAAACCCTGCAGAAAGTAGGCATAGAGGGAACTTTCCTCAACATGATAAAGGCCATATATGACAAACCCACAGCCAGCATCGTCCTCAATGGTGAAAAACTGAAACCATTTCCACTAAGATCAGGAACAAGACAAGGTTGCCCACTCTCACCACTCTTATTCAACATAGTTTTGGAAGTTTTAGCCACAGCAATCAGAGAAGAAAAGGAAATAAAAGGAATCCAAATGGGAAAAGAAGAAGTAAAGCTGTCACTGTTTGCAGATGACATGATACTATACATAGAGAATCCTAAAGATGCTACCAGAAAACTACTAGAGCTAATCAATGAATTTGGTAAAGTTGCAGGATACAAAATTAATGCACAGAAATCTCTGGCATTCCTATATACTAATGATGAAAAATCTGAAAGTGAAATCAAGGAAACACACCCATTTACCATTGCAACAAAAAGAATAAAATATCTAGGAATAAACCTACCTAAGGAGACAAAAGACCTGTATGCAGAAAATTATAAGACACTGATGAAAGAAATTAAAGATGATACAAATAGATGGAGAGATGTACCATGTTCTTGGATTGGAAGAATCAACATTGTGAAAATGACTCTACTACCCAAAGCAATCTACAGATTCAATGCAATCCCTATCAAACTACCACTGGCATTTTTCACCGAACTACAGCAAAAAATTTCACAATTTGTATGGAAACACAAAAGACCCCGAATAGCCAAAGCAATCTTGAGAACGAAAAATGGAGCTGGAGGAATCAGGCTCCCTGACTTCAGACTATACTACAAAGCTACAGTAATCAAGACAGTATGGTACTGGCACAAAAACGGAAAGATAGATCAATGGAACAGGATAGAAAGCCCAGAGATAAACCCACGGACATATGGTCACCTTATCTTTGATAAAGGAGGCAGGAATGTACAGTGGAGAAAGGACAGTCTCTTCAATAAGTGGTGCTGGGAAAACTGGATAGGGACATGTAAAAGTATGAGATTAGATCACTCCCTAACACCATACACAAAAATAAGCTCAAAATGGATTAAAGACCTAAATGTAAGGCCAGACACTATCAAACTCTTAGAGGAAAACATAGGCAGAACACTCTATGACATAAATCACAGCAAGATCCTTTTTGACCCACCTCCTAGAGAAATGGAAATAAAGACAAAAATAAACACATGGGACCTAATGAAACTTAAAAGCTTTTGCACAGCAAAGGAAACCATAAACAAGACCAAAAGACAACCCTCAGAATGTGAGAAAATATTTGCAAATGAAGCAACTGACAAGGGATTAATCTCCAAAATTTATAAGCAGCTCATGCAGCTCAATAACAAAAAAACAAACAACCCAATCCAAAAATGGGCAGAAGACCTAAATAGACATTTCTCCACAGAAGATATACAGACTGCCAACAAACACATGAAAGGATGCTCAACATCTTTACTCATTAGAGAAATGCAAATCAAAACTACAATGAGATATCATCTCACACCAGTCAGAATGGCCATCACGAAAAAATCTAGAAACAATAAATGCTGGAGAGGGTGTGGAAAAAAGGGAACACTCTTGCACTGCTGGTGGGAATGTGAATTGGTACAGCCACTATGGAGAATGGTATGGAGGTTCCTTACAAAACTACAAATAGAACTACCATATGACCCAGCAATCCCACTACTGGGCATATACCCTGAGAAAACCATAATTCAAAAAGAGTCATGTACGAAAATGTTTATAGCAGCCCTATTTACAATAGCCTGGAGATGGAAACAACCTAAGTGTCCATCATTGGATGAATGGATAAAGAAGATGTGGCACATATATACAATGGAATATTACTCAGCCATAAAAAGAAATGAAATTGAGCTATTTGTAATGAGGTGGATAGACCTAGAGTCTGTCATACAGAGTGAAGTAAGTCAGAAAGAGAAAGACAAATACTGTATGCTAACACATATATATGGAATTTAAGAAAAAAAATGTCATGAAGAACATAGTGGTAAGACAGGAATAAAGACACAGACCTACTAGAGAATGGACTTGAGGATATGGGGAGGGGGAAGGGTAAGCTGTGACAAAGTGAAAGAGCGGCATGGACATATATACACTACCAAACGTAAGGTAGATAGCTAGTGGGAAGCAGCCGCATAGCACAGGGAGATCAGCTCGGTGCTTTGTGACTGCCTGGAGGGGTGGGATAGGGAGGGTGGGAGGGAGACGCAAAAGGGAGGGGATATGGAAACATATGTATATGTATAACTGATTAAATTTGTTATAAGGCAAAAAATTAAAAAAATAAAAATAAAAAAATAAAAAAAAGATGCATAAAGAAAAAAAAGATCTATTTGTTAAATTTAGGATTGCAAGTCAAAAAGAAAGTAACAGCTACAATCAGAATACCAACTGTACAGTCAAACACACAAGAAAAATTCTAGAAGAAAATACATCAAAATGGTAACAATATTTTCCTGTGTTTTAAATGGAAACTTTTAAAATTGTCTTTTTACATCATCTAATAATTTTCTAAATTTCCTAGTAAATATTCAAAAGACCATTGTAGTCACTCATTATCATGATTAAACTAATGATGTGTTTATTAAATAAGATCAGCTTAATTTGGTTAAGAATGGTAATCAAATTGTTAGCTAACTGTTGGTTGTCTTTTTTTAGTACATTAATTTCTGAAGGATTTGTCTATGTGTAAAATACAAAAAAAGAGGGATTATTAATTTAAAAAAGCACATTATTTTAAATATTATTTTGTCCCTAAATGGAATTTTAAAGCATTGTCCCCATTAGCCATCATGCTCATTAAGCTTCAAAAAGTAACTCTCCTTAACCAAATGCATTGCATTTTCAGATTTATTGCAAAGCTGAGTCCAGAAAGAGTTAAAGTGGTGTTAGTAAAAAGTATGTATATTTGTATTACTATGCTATTTATATCCAAGAAGCTCATTACAGGAAATAGTCTGGATACTCAGTGATATGTTTGAACCATAGGTCTGTTTCATGTCTTGTCCCTGCTAAGCTGATGTTTCTGCATGAAACTAACTACACTTAAACTCTTATATTTATTTTTCTCTCTCTGGGCCCTGGCTGAGGCTTCTTAAGATAGTTAGATCTTCTATATGGACTCTCTAGAGGTAGCTCTTGTTTCTGTGGTATTAATAGGCAAAGTGATTTGGCAGATAGCAAAATTCAAATATGTGTAAGCCGTCCCTTGCCTCCTCTTCCTCTCTGTGCATCACACACACACACACCACATACACCTCTTCTTTGTTCTCTGAGGATCTCTGATAACTCCAAGGATCTGAGGACATTTCATTTTATATTGGCCATAAAGTTTAGGCAGAGGAGAAATACTTCAGGTAGGAAAATAGAGACATACCCTGCATATTCCAACCTGCTTTCTAGATACCAAATTTTCTCAGGATACTACTCTGTTATTGGTAATCTAATGTCTTGTCTTCCCAGGTGTTTACAAATGTAAGATTTAGATTTGAATTTTCATTGTGAAGAAGACATATTTAATAAAACTTCAGTTCTAGAATTTGATATTCAGTTACAAACAAGTGGGGGAAGGAAGTTGGGTTGTCATTGGTATGTTTAGGGCCAGTGGGAGAAGAAATTTCCATAGTTCCCCCTAAATCATGCAATATCAGCAGTAGTACCTTCTTCTGGTCCCGGGTAGGACAGCATGTTAGCTGGCCTATCCTCTGGAACAATGCTCTCTATCTCCAGTACATGCACTCACACAAAGATAGGCACTTAGTATTCAGTAGAGGTTTTGAACAAAAAGGTCTGGGAGACTTTCCATAGCTTGCCTAAGCAATTGCTTATGTGTATGATTTAAGGGGCACCAATAAAGATTGAAGACCCCTAATCACTCTCTGGTCTGCCTTGGTGTCTATAATAAGCACCATTAGAGTAACTTCTTTGAGTTATGGCAGTTCAGCCCTAATGGGAGGAAAAACATTAACCTTTTAGAACCAGTTTAAATGTTTGTATTGCTTAGTTTAAAAGATTAGTTGGCAGTCATCTAGAATGAATGGAGCACAAAATACATATGTTTCTGGGGAGAAGGAGGGAGTTTGGGAAATTGTGTGTTATCAGAAGGGTCGTTGCAAAGAAAAGCCCTGCCCAGCCTGCACAGCATGAAGGTGGTGGCTTTCTTGAGAGAGTGTTGTCTAATTAATTAGTTACCTCACCTTCTTCTGGCAAATTCAATTCAGTGTTGTGTTTCTCTCCAACAAATGTTTAAGGTTTGGTCAAATTGTTCTAGTCCCATTCTCCTGCTGCCTTACATTTGGTTTCTCAGTTGTTTCTCTAACTAGGTTTGTGTTCTGGTGATTTTAAACCTCAGAAAATAGTTTGAACATAGAACAAAGTAAATGTCTTGGGTTGTACAGATTGTAAATATTTCCAAATAAAAAATGAGATGCTTTTATGCTTTGAGTTTAAGTTAGATGTAAATTGTATAATAAGATGTAATAACCTGAATGTATAACATCCTTGTTTATACAACCTAGCTCTAAAGTCTGATGTATACAGAATAAAGGTCTTAGACGAGCATAACCTCTACGTTGGCTTGTTTCTGGAATATGATTATCTCCAGTCTGTGTATCTTGAATCTGACACTCAAATAAACCCCAAAAAGAGAAGTGTGGTGAGAGAAGAAAGTAACTCCCCTGAAATCATTACCTCAATTTTTCTTTGAGTGCTATTTAATGCATATTCACCAAAGACGTAAACCTACAACAGACCTGTGAAACAACGATTTCTAGTTTAATATGGAAATTCAGAAATGCTGGTTCATGGCTCCAATTCCCAATTCTAATTCTTTCCCTTGACTTCTAATCGAAACTTCTATGAATTTACATTTTAAAGACCAAAACTGGTGTCGCCCCTAGGAAATAAAGAGGAAACAACGTGTTAAAAATCCAGGGTAAATCGACAGTAATTGTATTGTTTTTGCAGCCCATGATTATATCCAATCTTCATGATCCTGAATAGGAAAGACAGCCACAAAGGCAACATGACTCTGAGATATCGACTGTCTGCACCCGACTCTGAAAATACAGGCAGAGCCCAGCTCACACAGACTTTAATCTGGGTCATTTAAAAAATGTTGGTCTTTATCTAAAGCACAGTGAGAATCTATTGAAGAGTTTTAAACAGGAGAGAGATTTTACACTTTTCAATAATCACAAGGGCTTCAGTGTAGAGAGTATTTTGTAAAACAGCAAGACTGTATTCAAGACTGGGAAGGATGGGAAAAATTGAGAGTTTTAGGAAATAATCTAGGAGGAAGTAAAATGGGGAAGCATTGAAGATTGATTGACTGTAAGTGGGTGGCAGAATTGGAGAAGTAAAAGAAGAAAATAATAAACACATGCTTAGCTGTAAGATAATTATTTAATTTAATCCAGCATCTCTTCCTATTTAAAAGCAACAAAAATGGAAAAAAAAGTCTATTAAGCAAGGAACAGAAGGAAGCTTCCTTCTAGTGATAGACAATATCAGTCTTAAAATAATAGACAAGCTCATATAGTATAGTTTCATAAAATATAGTTTGACACATATAGTTTCAATTCTAAGATGCCTATTATTTCAAGATTTAATGTTTCTGAAATCAAGTGTGTCCTAAATTACAATTTTAACAATTTCCTGGTCATCAATCAGAAGACTACCTCATGTGCTATCTACGCTGTATAGAATTGCTCAGTCTCTCATTTCTCTCTTATTTCCTTTTCTACCTTAGAGAGATAAAACCCCCTTTCTAAAGTCAAATGTTCCTCTGTTAGTCTCCCAAGACTATTTTCTTTCCATTGTATTTTAATTCCTCTGTTTAATAAAGTCAGACAGACATAGATTCAAATTCCACATGCCCTCCTTATCAGTTATGTCACCTTGATCAGATAATTTAACCTATCAGAATTTCAGTTTCATCATCTTAAAGTGGGGATGAGTGAACACTTATATTCCAGAGTTGTTTTGGTTTTAGGAGGGCTGCATATGTGAAACATCTTACATTATAACTGATGAATTATAGCTGTTCAATAAATGATAGTTTTTATTATTTCACCAAGGTGCCCCTCTTTCATGGTATGCTACAAAGAAGGGAATGATGTTAAATCATATTAAAATCAACTTAATATGTACCAAACTCTACTCATATCACCACCCCCTCATTCTTTCCGTGGCACCTTTATTTCCTGAATGCTTTATTCCAATTCATGTTGTAGATGTTCCATCATTCTTTGATTTCCCCCATCTCACTAGAATTCTAACATCTGCTCTGTTGCTAAGTCTTCCTGCTTCTATCTCCAAAATTTGCTTATATTCATCTCTGTCTTTCCATTTTCATTTATTTTTATTCTCATCTCCATCAACTCTTAACCATCAGCAACTTTAAATCACTGCAGTAGCCACCTAGACTGTGTAACCCACTTCTATTCTCTCATTATCCCCTGCCAGCATCTGTCCTTCCGCCCATGGCCATGTTGCTGCATACTGTCTCAAAAAATTTTGGAAGTTTCCCAATAAATAGTCACACTCACCATTTAAGCTCTTCCATGTCCTGTTTACATTCAATCCTCACAATCTTATGTCCCATTATTCTCCTACAAGGTGTTCGTAGCTCAACATTAGACTACCTGCTGCTACACAAACATTCTGAATTTTCTTTTGTTTGAAAATTCATATTTTCCTTCTGCCTGGACATCTCATTAAAATCAATGACTGAAATCCTCTTTCTTACTTAAGGTTTAGCTAAAATGCTTGTTCTTACAGGATGCTTTTTCCTTCATTCAGCCCACTTAACCAACTATAAATAAGCCTGCCTATTCTGAAACTCCATAGCACTTTAAACCTCAAGTGTACCCCTTAGCCTATAAGAACTTGCAGTATAACTTTACAATTTATGGAATATCTCTCTAATATAAGGATAATTATGAAATCTTTAAGTGCCCTGGGAAACTAATCATTTTTGCTTGTTCAAGAAGACACTTTCTAAGTATGTTTTTACCATTTATTTGGAGAAGGGCATGAAAGTTGCATGGGAAATGAACAGAAGTAAACCACTATCATTCAAGCTGTTCTCTCTAAAAATTCAGCCTTGGAATTTTGTAAGCAAAATCCAATACACTTGTTTTAAAATTAACATTAATAGTAACCTATTATTTAAGCAAGCGCCTTAAGAATGTTCCTCACCCTACACCCAAACTGTCCTATCAAAAGATTCTTCTGCCACTTATAAGGACTTCTGGTATACATGTTGTCTTCATTTTATTTTATGTATTATGCCCCCACTGAAGTTTTAGTACCCTATTTAGACTTGTGCCCTAGGCAAATTACTTGACTATCTTATTTATACTTATTCTGATCTCTGGGGAACTTTCAGGTGCTGAAAACAATCTTTGTAAAAAAAGATCCCAACTCTTTGAAGCAAAATAAATCATGTCATAAGTAATTGCATGTTTTTAGCTCATATTAAATCAATACCTGTTTTGGGGGGAAATGAGAGTTCAGTGGACATCTGAAGAAGTATCTGATGATAATGAATGATGGAGGGGAAAACCAATTTAACTCTGAGTACCAATTTATTGCCTCTCTTAACAATTGTAGGCCAACCTGACACATCTTTTCCTCACTGATGGTTACCATTTCAGTTTTTATTATTTTATTGTGACATTTAAATTTCTGGACATGAACTGTTAATAATACCAATGTTACATGTAAGTGATAAACTACTCTGAAGGATTTTTAACACACACACATACAATATGTTTATTTTAACTGGTGTACTGCAGTATTTGTAGTGTGATACAAAGATGAAAACAGTTCAGATTAATGACTCTCTCATCTCTCATTTTGACAGCCCCTTTTTCAAAGCACTAGTATTACCCACTTAGAAAGTGGATCGATGCCAATGCTCAGAGCATTACTTCTTCCTTCAGTGAACCAGATGGTACTAAAAATTCAAAATATTTTCTACATCAACTGTATCTTTGACAACAAAATTAATACCAGCCGAAGTACCACTGCTATGTGAAGAGAATAATGATCAGGCTCTTAAGTTTAATATAACTAGTTCCATTCTAGGGTATAGTAAGAAACAAATAACAATGAAAACATAATCTGATCAACAATTGCTAGATGTCAATCAGGTGTGCTGTCTGGTATCAAGAACATGAAGTGTAACTCTGAGTACATTTATCATGGAACAGCTGCTCCTCTTGGAATGTGAATTACACCTTCCTCTGGAGCAACCATTAATCCATTGACATATTTTCAGCACTAAGGTTTCCCAGAGAACATCATAATTTTATTTAATCTCTGTCTTTCTTCATTTGAGGAAATAAATCTTTTAAGGAGGATCTGGCTAGAAGTTAATCTTGAAATTCTTTTTTTTTATACAGCAGGTTCTTATTAGTCATCAATTTTATACACATCAGTGTATACATGTCAAACCCAATCGCCCAATTCATCACACCACCAGCCCGATATCCCCGTGGCTTTCCCCCCTTGTTGTCCACACGTTTGTTCTCTACAACTGTGTCTCAATTTCTGCCCTGAATACCAGTTCATCTGTACCATTTTTCTAGGTTCCACATATATGCATTAATACACGATATTTGTTTTACTCTTTCTGACTTACTTCACTCTGTATGACAGTCTCTAGATCCAACCATGTCTCAACAATTGACCCAATTTCGTTCCTTTTTATGGCTGAGTAATATTCCATTGTATATATGTACCACATCTTCTTTATCCATTCATCTGTTGATGGGCATTTAGGTTGCTTCCATGACCTGGCTATTGTAAATAACGCTGCAATGAGCATTGGAGTGCATGTGTATTTTTGAATTGTGGTTTTCACTGGGTATATGCTCAGTAGTGGGATTGCTGGATCATACGGTAATTCTATTTTTAGTTCTTTAAGGAACTTCCATACTGTTCTCCATAGTGGCTGTATCAACTTACAATCCCACCAACACTGTAAGAGGGTTCCCTTTTCCCCACACCCTCTCCAGCATTTGTTCTTTGTAGACTTTATGATGATACCCATTCTAACTGGTGTGAGGTGATACCTCATTTTAGTTTTGATTTGAATTTCTCTAATAATTAGTGATGTTGAGCAGCTTTTCATGTGCTTCTTGGCCATCTGTATGTCTTCTTTAGACAAATGTTTATTTAGGTCTCCTGCCCATTTTTGGATTAGGTTGTTTGTTTTTTTAATATCGAGCTGCATGTGCTGTTTATATATTTTGGAGATTAATCCTTTGTCCTTTGATTCATTTGCAAATATTTTCTCCCATTCTGAGGGTTGTCTTTTCACCTCGTTTATGGCTTCCTTTGCTGTGCAAAAGCTTTGAAGTTTCATTAGGTCCCAGTTGTTCATTTTTGTTTTTATTTCCATTTCTCTAGAAGGTGGCTCAAAAAAGATCTTGCTGTGATTTATGTCAAAGGGTGTTCTTCCTATGTTTTCCTCTAAGAGTTTTATAGTGTCCAGTCTTACATTTAGGTCTCTAATCCATTTTGAGTTTATTTTTGTGTATGGTGTTAGGGAGTGTTCTAATTTCATTCTTTTACATGTAGCTGTCCAGTTTTCACAGCATCTCTTATTGAAGAGGCTGTCTTTTCTCTACTGTATTTCCTTGCCTCCTTTGTCATAGATGAGTTGACCCTAGGTGCATGGGTTTATCTCTGGGCTTTCTATCTTGTTCCATTGATCTATGTTTCTGTTTTTGTGCCAGTACCATATTGTCTTG
The DNA here is from genome assembly GCF_025265405.1 of Mesoplodon densirostris. Lineage (NCBI taxonomy): Eukaryota > Metazoa > Chordata > Mammalia > Artiodactyla > Ziphiidae > Mesoplodon > Mesoplodon densirostris. Next base: position 55,573,428 of record NC_082671.1, read on the forward strand.
ATTACTGTAGCTTTGTAGTATAGTCTGAAGTCAAGGAGTCTGATTTCTTCAGCTCCATTTTTTCCCTCAAGACTGCTTTGGCTATTTGGAGTCTTTTGTGTTTCTATACAAATTATAAGATTTTTTGTTCTAGTTCCATAAAAAATGCCATTGGTAATTTGATAGGGATTGCATTGAATCTGTAGATTGCTTTGGGTAGCATAGTCATTTCCACAATATTGATTCTTCTAATCCAAGAACATGGTATATCTCTCCATCTGTTGTTATCATCTTTAATTTCTTTCATCAGTGTCTTATAGTTTTCTGCATACAAGTCTTTTGTCTCCCTAGGTAAATTTATTCCTTGGTATTTTATTCTTTTTGTTGCAATGGTAAATGGGAGCGTTTCCTTAATTTCTCTTTCAGATTTTTCATCATTAGTGTATAGGAATGCCAGAGATTTCTGTGCATTAAATTTGTATCTGCAACTTTACCAAATTCAGTGGTTAGCTCTAGTAGTTTTCTGGTGGCATCCTTAGGATTCTTTATGTATAGTATCATGTCATCCTCAAACAGTGACAGTTTTACTTCTTCTTTTCCAGTTTGTATTCCTTTTATTTCTTTTTCTTCTCTGATTGCTGAGGCTAGGACTTCCAAAACTATGTTGAATAATAGCAGTGAGAGTGGACATCCTTGTCTTTTTCCTAATCTTAGAGGAAATGGTTTCAGTTTTTCATCATTGAGAATGATGTTTGCTGTGGGTTTGTCTTGTATGGCCTTTATTATGTTGTGGTAGGTTCCCTCTATGCCCACTTTCTAGAGAGTTTTTATCATAAATTGGTGATTAATTTTGTCAAAAGCTTTTTCTGCATCTATTGAGATGATCATATGGTTTTTCTTCTTCAATTTGTTAATTTGGTGTATCACATTGATTGATTTGTGTATATTGAAAAATCCTTGCATCCCTGGGATAAATCCCACTTGATCATGGTGTATGATCCTTTTACTGTGTTCTTAGATTCTGTTTGCTGGTATTTTGTTGAGGATTTTTGCATCTATATTCATCAGTGATATTGGTCTGTAATTTTCTTTTTTTGTAGTATCTTTGTCTGGTTTTGGTATCAGAGTGATGGTGGCCTCATAGAATGAGTTTGGGAGTGTTCCTTCCTCTGCAAATTTTTGGAAGAGTTTGAGAAGGATGGGTAAATACATGGGAAATTATAGTTATCATTACTGTAACTTTTGTTAGTATATCTGAATCCTGTTTTACATAATTTAAGAGACTGATACATTTAAAAGGATTATTAGTTTATGTGATAGGGCACACAATATATAAATATGCAATTTTGTGACATCAAAAACCAAAAGACAGGCTTCCCTGGTGGCACAGTGGTCGAGAGTCCCCCTGCTGATGCAGGGGACATGGGTTTGTGCCCCGGTCCGGGAAGATCCCATATGCCGCGTAGCCGCTGGGCCTGTGAGCCATGGCTGCTGAGCCTGTGCGTCCGGAGTCCGTGCTCCACAACGGGAGAGGCCACAACAGTGAGAGGCCTGCGTACCGAAAAAAAAAAAAAAAATGAAGTGGGGATGGAGCTGTAAAGAAGCGGAATTTTTGTATGTTATTGAAGTTAAGCTGGTATAAATTCAACTTAGAGTGATGTAACTTCAAGATGTTAAATGAAATCTCCATGGCAACCACAAAAAAAGTAGTCATATAATATGCACAAAAGGAAAGGAGAAAGAAATTTCTCTTTAACAGTAATTGCTTTAAATGTAAATGAGTTAAACTCTCCAGTCAAAAGAAAGAGATTGGTAAGGTAGATAAAAATGCATGATCCAACTGTATGTTGTCTACAAAAGACTCACTGGCAATCCAAAGTTTTGTAGGTACCCATGGCTTACAGTGCTATCCCTTCAAGCTGTGCTCACAGGTTGTTAAAAATAATAAGTGGCAGGCTAGATTTGACCTGCTATATGACTATATGACTATAGTCTATATGACTAAAGCATGTAAAGATGTCCCCTTTAAAGTTAAGAAGTTGCTACTCTGCCCTGTGCCATTAAGCTCCATAGCAATCCATGAGTTTCTTTGCATTTTAGAGGCAAGGTGTATTACACTAAGGTATAAATATATTTTTACCTTTAGCCTGAAATGCTGGTTTTGACTGGGCCCACAGAAAGAAAAAGTTGTTCAGACAACAATGGATACAGTTCTGCCACTCACCTGACACAGAGATTTCAGTGGTTCTCATGGTGTTTCTAGCAGATTAAAAGACCATGTGAAGAATATGGCATAGTGAAGGGTCTTAGGATTTCAGAGCACAGCCTTAAATTCTTTGGCAAGTATCTGCTTTAGAAAAACTTTAACCTGGTATACATTGAATACTAACTATATGACCATGTAATCCAAAGTGCCCATCATGAACTGGGAGCTCTGTAATCTACATAGACATAAAGTCAAATATTCCAAGCTGTACTTCGCCAAAAAGTAGAAGTAAAAAAATCGGGTTGGAGCTGAACTGATTCTGTAGAAACAAATATATGCATGAATCAGTTGCTTAAATTTCTTGCCTTTCTACATCTGCTTTGCCAGCCCTTATTGAACACAACTTTTGGTTTCATGGGGGCATTCTCCATGATGAGAATGAAGTGAAGATGGAATAATTCATTTGACTTATTTTACATATATATTTTTGTGATATTCTGGCACCAGCTGAAAATGGTCTGTGGATACATTAGAGTCCAATTAAATTATGATCATAGTAAATAATGAAGATGTGGTATTTCACCTGTATAAAAAATCGGTTGAAGTATCTCTTTTTTCTCTTATAGTGAAAGGAGATATGACGGTGTAAATCAAGGATACATATAAATCTTAAGTCTGTGACTCATGAACTTTTAGGAAGAGATATGGAGATTAAACTCCTAGAATCATCTTATAATACGTGAATGCCCACCAGAAAGCTCACACTTGTTGACAAATTCTGTAGATATCCTTGAGCCCCATTTCTCTGTCATTGACAGTGGGTTCATGGCACAGTAGCAGAAGTTCATGCACTGCAGTCTGGACTACATAGACCTCCTCTAGCTCTGGATCCAATCAAAATGATAGCCTTACAGCTCAAAGGTAAAGTATTATACTTTATGTGCTATACATTGCCTCCAAATGCAATGAAATCTATTATTGTGTCTCATAGAAACAGAGGACCTTGATGAAAAGGGTCATATTCTTATGGATAAATGATTTGTATGGACTAAAGAAAAAGGACTTGCTTTCACTAAGGTTGTCTCAGCTACTGACATCACCGACTTCTCATTTTGCAAGCAGCAGCAACCTGCCATGAATACCCATTATGTTAAGTTAGCTAGTTAGTTACCCGGTGGCTGGTTGATTGTAATGGAATGCTTTCTTCATGGGTGCAAGTACCTATTACATATTGTTCTCATTAGAAGATATTTATTCTAAATTAAGTTTGCTCCTGCTGTTTACCATACTTCTTCCAGCACCATTATCAGCGGACCTACTAATGCTTTTTATGCCATCATCATATACTGTACCAAATGTATTCTCCTCACTTTACAACGAAAGATTCAAGAATTAGAGCTAATGCCCATAAATTCACTTTCTTATGAAGACTCAATTTCCCATAAGCAGCTGGCCTTACAGAATGGTTGAGTGCTTTGTAAAAGACTCACTTATCTCACCATCTGGGAACCCTGTGAGGTTGATATGCTGTCCTGCAGGAAAGGACATATGTTCCGAACCAGTGCTTCTGTTTCTTCTGTAGCTGTAACACAAGAGTCTGAGAATTAAAAGGTAGACTTGGGGGGCTCTCCTGGTGGCGCAGAGGTTGAGAGTCTACCTGTCGATGCAGCGGACACAGGTTCATGCCCCAGTCCGGGAGGATCCCACATGCCGCGGAGCGGCTGGGCCTGCGCATCCGGAGCCTGTGCTCCGCAACGGGAGAGGCCGCAACAGGAGATGGCACAACAGTGAGAGGCCCGCGTACCGCAAATAAATAAATATTAAAAAAAAAAAAGGTAGACTTGGGGGGCTCTCCTGGTGGCGCAGAGGTTGAGAGTCTACCTGTCGATGCAGCGGACACAGGTTCATGCCCCGGTCCGGGAGGATCCCACATGCCGCGGAGCGGCTGGGCCTGCGCATCCGGAGCCTGTGCTCCGCAACGGGAGAGGCCGCAACAGGAGATGGCACAACAGTGAGAGGCCTGCGTACCGCAAATAAATAAATATTAAAAAAAAAAAAGGTAGACTTGGGTCTTCCCTGGTGGAGCAGTGGTTGAGAGTCCGCCTGCTGATGAAGGGGACATGGGTTCCTGCCCCAGTCCGGGAAGATCCCACACGCCACGGAGCGGCTGGGCCCATGAGCCGTGGCCGCTGAGCCTGCGTGTCTGGAGCCTGTGCTCTGCAACGGGAGAAGCCACAACAGTGAGAGGCTCGCAAACTGAAAAAAAAAAAAAAAAAAGGTAGACTTGGGGAGAATTTCTCATATCATATCAAATAACCCACTCACAAAATGTTTGTTTTGCTTTCTGTTTCTAAAATTCTTTGCTCTTTTGTCTTATTTTTTCACCGAGTGACATAACCCAATGGCTCTATTGAACTAGAAAATAAAACTACCAACTTATCATTTGGCAATTTTCACACCATTGACTGAATAGGCAAAAGCAGATTTAATTTATCCTAACTATCAGGAAGAGATGAGATTGTTGCTCCTCAGTGGGGGCTGGAAGGACTATGGATGGAACATAGGTCATTCTCTGGGGACACTTCCTTTTACTGCCATGGCTGGTAGTATAAGTTGAAGACTACTGCAAGAGGATTAGATCCCTAACCAACTGAAATGTATATCAAGGATAAAGGAACCTAGAATATAAGGTAGAAAAGAGAAGTCAGATATTCAGCTAATACCTATGACAAACTGTGGAAATGACAACTGTAGTCACTTCTTATGTGTATGTGTATATATATACATACACACACACACATGTATATGTTTACATGCATATATAAACATGCAGATGTATGTATATATTCATGTGTGTGTGTGTACATAAGTTTATATACAACATATATGTGTATTTCATTGTTGTATATAAGGTACATATTGAGATAGTTATTAACTAGTTGATATGATTGAATCTTGATAGGACTAGAGGAGGAATAGACTTCACTTTCAAATTCTGAACATTGCCCTAATGAGAAATTGAGGCACTCCATTTGTTGAGAGGGTGAGAGTGCTTGGTTTGTATGAGCAATGTTTGCATTTTTGTTAGAAAGGCATAATTTTAAATATTTGAAGTATGAAAAAAGGATGATTTTAATATTGCACTAGGATGGACTGAAGTGGATATTTGTTGGCTTTTTATGGGGAGAGAGAAGTTAGTTGTCTCCTAGTACAGAATCTAAACTTGCTACATACTCACTTTCCCAGGCCCCTGTGCAGAGATAGTGGCAAATTCCTTTGGGTCACTGATATTAGAAGTAGTCTTCAGTTTCTAGTGGTTAAGTGACAGGAGTGTCCAGAGTTACAAGGGTAATGTCCAGGGTGTGGCATCAGCTGTACCAGTGAGACAAGCTGGACATCCAATGTTCAGTGGTGCAACGCTGTTCCCCCACTGGCTAATGGTGTGGCATGATATGCCTGGGGTTCTAGCTACCCAGCTGTCTTTGATTTGGGGGCCCAGTTCTCTAGCCTTCCATATGATTATGAGTATCTCTCAAAATTGTTTAAATAAATTATTTTTACTGCTTTAACGGGCTGGAATCAATTTTTGATAGTTCCCTTAGGACCCTGGTGAGCATACCAACTTTTTTTTAAAAGATTTTTTTCCAAACGTTATGTCATAAAAATGAAATCACACAAAAAAAGTGTATTTGGGTTATTTTCTAGTTTTCTAGTATAGACTTTTATTTTCTGCTCAGCTGTACCGAGCAGTGAATGTATGCTCTCTCTCAATGTAACATTTCTATTCAAGCTTCATTTTGCTTCATGGTAAAAATTCTTCAAAGAGGAAGGGAGTTACATACTTCGACTTAGCTTCTCTGTGTCACAAACAAGAAACGTAAATTGTGAAGTCAAATAATTTACTTAGTATATCTGATAAAACATAAATCCACTTGAAGTAAAAGTAATTATTAAGTTATATTTGGCAATTATTGTGTCATTAATCATTTTTTCTGGTTTCTGGAAGTCTTGGATTCCTCATTAAAAGGGAAATTAAAATGAGCAAGCATGAATTAATTCTACAATTTAGCAATTAAAAAACATGTATTGTTTCAGTAGGTGGTCTGAGATTAAGCAAAACAAGTTATTCATTTCTGAAATTTCCTGGCAAAGTTTTTCTTTGACTGCTGCTTAGAAATATACAGTAGTTCTTTCTGTCATCTGCTTTAATGCTCTTGTTTCAGGGTCACTTTGTTGTTTTCATTGAGGCCCTAACTAGCTTGTTGTCATTGCAGGGGAGGAAGTTGTCATAACCTATCTTTGATATTAATGACTATCAACTTTGTAAGGACCTCAAAGCTGACAGCATATCAGTTTTGAGATCCAGACCATTGTCATCATTCCAAACTTAATTGCTTGGCTTCAATTATTTTTCATGAACATGTAGGACCACCACTCTCAAATTTTATGGGTTTGCACCAATGACACAAGAACAGATTGAGCACTTTCCCACTGGAGGATAAAGTGTCCATGAGAATAACACTTGCACACTGCTCTCCATCCATCCAGACAACAGGCACTTTTTACAGGCTCTTTGGGGATTCAAGACAGAGTCCCAAAGGCAAAGGCCAAGATGAAGACATTATTGTTTCTTTCTCACAGTGAATGGTATTTTATAGGGGAGGTTCAGGAGAAAGATGAAACACACACACGCACAGTCTCTTAAAACAGCTCAACAGTGAATGTATGTTCTCTCTCTATTAATCATTTTTAACCTTACTCATTTAATAGGTTCTGCCTTTTATAACAAAGCAAAAAGCAAAGCTCTGTTGGCCCCATAAGAGTGTGACTCCTAAGTGAGCAGTTAGTGGATATGACACCACTGGAAATCAGTTGCTTTACTTCAACAAATAGAGTAAAGGGGAAGACATTTTACACCACCAATTTGCTTTTCAAATAGTTTATTTTACCCTATTCTTTCCTGTTTTTAATCAGTTTGCAAAAATTGGTTGTCTTGACTACTTTAATATCTTAGGTAGGTAAGGGATTACACTGTATTTTGACCAATATGTCAGAGGCCAGGGCCCCAAAATAAAATGTTAGTGTCCCTGCTCAGTTCCTCATTCATCAACTCTGCTGTAATTTGTGTATGCATGTCTTTACTGTGAAGTAAAACCTTTGAGGGATTATGATATTCTGTTCCTGAGATACATATTCAATCAAATGAAGATTGAAAGTAAGTATTGTAAAGACAATATTTTAATAGGCCAGACTAATTTGTTATTTCTAAGTATGAGATGACATTTTAAACACAATGGAAGGAAATCTTCATCATTCATTTAATTAGGTGAGTGAGCCTGCTGATATTGGGGATAACTAGGCAACTACACATAACTTTCTCTGGGACGTTTTTAGATTCAATTCTGACCACAACTCTAGGAGGGAGATTTTATTAGCTCCATCAGAAAGAGACATATAAAGGGTTAAATAATTTATCCAAAATCACAGAGCTAAGAGGTGAAAGGGTCAATATGCAAACCTAGATGTAGTTGACTTTAGTTATATGCTATTTCTACTCTATCATTCTGTCTTACCATCTCCTGAAAAAGTATTTTTACTCCATGTCTAAGGAACTTAATCATTGTTAAATTAAAAGAATGAAAGCACAGTTAATAATAAACATAAAAGGTAAGATAAGAGAGGAAATTGATATGTATTAAATGGCAAGGACCTTAGGATCTGCTTTGACATATTGTTGCCTTATTTAATCTTAATAAAAATCCTGTAAGATGGATACTATTAGGATTAGAGAGTTAAAGTTACTTTCACAATATTAGATAGCTAGTAAGTAGGAGAATCATAACTTAAAGACTGAGCTCTTTCCACTAATGATACCGTTTTCATTAATTTTTTAAAAGCAATATGGAAGAAAAATTTTGCATAGGAATTGACACAGAACCAGTGTGTAGAGAACTGGAGTAATCTGCTTACAAAGGAATCTGCAAGATGTTAAGGAAAATGTAGAGATTTTAGGAAAGGACCAATACAAGCTCAGAGGATACCTGGTAGATTTTACCCATGTGTCTGAAATTTTTTGTTTCACTGTGATAGGTGGTATAAGAGTTCTGGTGGTAAGCATTACAAGATTAAAGCAGAGAAATAAGGATACTCTAGTGAACACTCAAAAATTGTAGTAATGACAATGACAGTGTATACTTTTTTCCATTTAGTATTTGGATATATTATTGAGGAGCTTTGACGTTCATGTGTTATCACAATTAATGTTTATAGATATAATGGAAAGAGAAAAACCTGATTTTTTTTTTTTTTTTTTTTTTTTTTTTTTTTTTTTGCAGTACGCGGACCTCTCACTGTTGTGGCCTCTCCCATTGCGGAACACAGGCTCCGGATGCGCAGGCTCAGCGGCCATTGCTCGCGGGCCCAGCCGCTCCGTGGCATGTGGGATCTTCCCAGACCGGGGCACGAACCTGTGTCCCGTGCATTGGCAGGCAGACTCTCAACCACTGTGCCACCAGGGAAGCCGAAAAACCTAATTTTGAATATCCAGTCTACTAAGTCACTAGCTTGGTGACTGGGGCAATAGAGATACTGCTTTGAAGCTCACCTGAAAAATAAAGATAAAAATTGGCTCAAATTTTCAGAATGGTAGTTTGGTAATGTGCATTAAAATGTAAAATGCAAATATCCATTTATGCAACAATTTCACTCTAAGAAATTTCCCTAAGAAGTTAAACATACAAGAGCCAAAAAATGTGTATCAGTATGAAAATGTACTAACCCAAAGGACATAATCATACCATTTTTGAAAGTAATCACCTATCTTTTAAGAAAGGGAACTGTCTGATAGAAAATACCATAATAATTTGTTCAAGTTGAGGATGGAGAGGTACCAGTGAGAAAGCCAACTGTCACACATCGGGAATCAACAGTTGTGTGGGGATGAGGGATGGAGTAGCATGATGGGAAGCTGGAATCTGAACTTAGAATGACCAAGGCATTTTTAGCAACATTAATACATAATATAAAGTGTGGATTGTTTGCCTTGCTATGATACAGTTCCCTTCATCTCCCTATATCTTCAATGCCTCACACAAATGATTTCTGTGTGTAGGAGATTTTTGGAGGATATTCAGGAAGACTGGAGTTCTGACTCTGAACAGAAGAGGACTAACATAAGCAGAGTGATGAAATGTTCATTAAATCCAATCAGTGGAAAAAGGAACTCAACCCACCAGTGATGATGAAAATAAGCATCCCCTAGGAATACATAGAAATCTCTGGAGAAGCACTGAATTTCCCATAATTTGTGGAATAGAAGTTGAATCAATTATGTCTAAATCTTTTTTTTTTTTTTTTTTTTTTTTTTTTTTTGCTGTACGCGGGCCTCTCACTGCTGTGGCCTCTCCCGTTGCGGAGCACAGGCTCCGGACACACAGGCTCCGCGGCCATGGCTCGCGGGCCCAGCCGCTCCGCGGCATGTGGGATCTTCCGGGATCGGGGCACGAACCCGTGTCCCCTGCATCGGCAGGCGGACTCTCAACCACTGCGCCACCAGGGAAGCCCTATTATGTCTAAATCTTAACATGAAAGTTGACACCTATTGACCTTTGAATGATAAATTATGCACAAAGGTGATGATCATATATATTAAAACAGGAAAAAATCACAAACATTTTAAGTTTCCATTTGCTAGGTGTTGGTAAAGGTACTTATATTCAATTCCATGATATATATTTGTTGACATATTTAACATATTTTTGAGTAAAAAAAATAACTCAGCATGTTCGAGTACTGCATTTATAGTCTGTTTCCAAGTAAAAATAATTCTACAAATTTATCTACATATGAATGTGTGCATGAATACATGGCCAAAAGATGGTTCCTCAAAGTTTTAACAGTGTGTATTCAGGATGGAGAATATAAGATAATCAATAAAGATTATTTTAATTTATATTCTTTTGCACCTTTTGAAATTTTACAAACAGTATGCATTTTATTTACAAATTCAGTATAGTCATTTTCAAAAATAAAAAGAAAGGAAAGCCAAAAAAGATTTACTTCACATAGTTGGTAAGGGAATTGTATGTTAAGGGAAATACGGGACCCCACTACCCGTGCTCACTTCTTTATAGGTGCTCAGTAAGTGTGAATTTGCTTTGCTTTTCTCCTCTGTATGTCAGCCTCAGTTTTCCTTTCTGTAAAATGGAAAAAAATCAATAGCTATACCCTGGCAAGTTATCAGAAACTTCTGAGGAAATTAAAGAGCAAACAAACCAAACCAAACATCAGCAATAACAACAACAATAAAAAATGTTTCCTAGGGCTATATGCCTGGAGATTCTGATTTTGATAATAATTCAGATGGGGAAAATGTTGACTCTGATGGTTCCTAAGATGTCATTGACCTCTAATATTCTAGAGTATATTTATTATATTGCTATCCTATTTGATACGTTCAATTATTATTTCTACCTGGCTAAGCATTATAAATTATAAGGATTCTTTGAAAACAGGTTGTCATATATTAATGCCTTGGATATCCCTAATAATAGTAAATATAAACACATATAGTATACGCTACTTAAACACTGACAGAAGAATGATTACCAATTTAAAGGAGAAAGGGACTAACCTGAAATGCAGCTCTATTTGTAAATCTATTTTGGTAATCACGTATTAAACTTTGCGTAAAATTATATGTTTTAACTTGATAGGTGTCTCTTTAGTGGAGTTTAGTATTCTGAATTAAATATAATAAATCTTTGCAAAATAAATAAATCTTTGCAAAATAATAATGTTATAATCTGGAAAACCTGTTTTTTTTTAACAGTTTTATTGAATAAATGCAAATAGAACTGCTTATCTTTATAACCTTTGAAGCTTTATCAATATTGTGTGCTCCAGTGTTAGAAGTTAGGAATGGCTACGCATGAGCACTGTAGAAACTAGAGGCAATTTTTAAGGTAATTTAGCTGCCAATAAAGCAGTTCTATAAAATATTTAAAAATTCAAACAAGCAAGACTTTTATTGACTCATATTTGTCATTTTTTATTGGAGATGCTATTATCTAAACGAGTTCATATTTCTAGGAGCATAGTAGGTGATCTATTAATGATTACTGAATTGAGCTCTGATACACACTACCTGCAGTTGATAAAGTTCTAGACAAAGGAGTCACATATTAAATAATCTCCAACAAGCAGGTGCCCAATGCAAAATTACGGCAAGCATTTACAATAGGACCCAGATTCTTGACAATTTCTATAAAGTAAACAAATGCTTATGTAAGAAATGCCAAATTTTCTAGTTTGGGCAAATAGTCTGCTTTAGTCAATCAGTAAAGAAATAGTCCTAGCAAGATTGTCTCTGTAGATGACTGAAAATTCTGTGTAGCAATGATTTATAGATCTCACTGTTCAAATGACCCTCCTAGCCATGTTCAGATGTGGTAATGAACATCTCGAGAAGGTGTTCTCTGATTTCCCCCTATCTGACCTGGATTAGGATTCCCCCAGATAGCAAAGTTCTAAGTATTACTAGATAGTAAGGTCTCCGTATGTATATAAAAGAGGGAAGGAAGGAAGGAAGGAAGGAAGGAGGGAATTGGGGAGAGAGGAATGCCCCTTACTTCTTAACTATATGCTCAGGATAAATATTAACACTGACCTTCTGGTGTTACCTCTGTTCCTAAGAAAAGGATTTAGCTTAACCAGGGATTACCCTTATCTAAATGAGATTTAATGGGTTGCTGCCTAAGCTTCTCTACTTACTGCCATTATTCAAGCAGTCTGTGATTCTATTACAGTATTTGGTCACACAGATATATGTTACAACCTATAGCCTTTCTTTAGTTCTTTATAGTCTGAGGTACATCACAGATTAGATAGATAGATGATAGGTAGATAGATAAACAGATAAATAGATGAATATAAAATTATATATAATTGTGTAAGTGGTAAAGGGAAAAAAACGAATATTTGAAATGATATTTGAAGTGTTTTAAGGGATCATAACGAAGAACAAATTTAGATTGGAGGAAAAAAAGATCAGGGAAGTCTTTGCTAAGAAATCAGGTTAAAATGACACATAAAGGAGTAGGGTAGAGGAACAAAATTCAGACAAGGAAACAGTGTAAGTGAAGCCTCTGATGCATGAGATAGTGGGATGTTGTTGAGGAACTGAAAAAGTTTAATATAGTTGATACGACAGTCAATACCAATTGGAGAGGTAAGCAGAGGCCAATTCATGCAGATACTTTAAGGCATGGCAGATGGTGTTTGTTAGATTTTACGTGAAGGTAAATGGGAAGATATTACAAAGTTTTGAACAAGGGAATTAGTTTTAATAGCAGAAGTTCTTAATTCTTATTAAACTTAACATCTTTTTTTTCTTCAATTTTATGTATCTTAAGAAATCTTTATTTATCCCAAGTAACAAAGATAATATCCTATATTTTCTTCTTGAAGCTTTATGTTAATATATTTTATATCTAGGCATATAAACAATTTTCAATTAATTTTTGTATATACTAAAAGATAATGGTGGGCATTCATTGTTTCCCATATGAATTACCAGATATTCCAGCACCATTTTGAGAAACATTCCAGCCAGAAGACATTTAGGTGAGATATAGGAACATGGATTGACCTTAAAAATTTACGACTAACTCAAACAAGAAAGAATCAAAATAATAATTTTAGATCTTAGCATATGACAGAATAAGCTCTCTGAGTGTCCCAACGGGAAAAACTGCTAAATAAAATATATTTTAAAGTGTTTTACTTTAAATACATAGCTGAATTAGAATGCAAAGTAATCTTCAGAAGCCAAAAATAAAGTAAAATCTAGGTGAGATAATTAAATACCAAAGAATGCTTTTACCTTAAGTGTTTCAGCTGAGCTCAAGAAAACTTTAGCTTCTACAACTGATAGCTGGAAAGGAAAGAGGAGAAATGATAAGGATTAAGGGCCTTCCAGGATTAAGATTCTAACTAGGGACCTCAACATAAAACTAGGGCCTAGAAGGACAATACAGTATCAGAAGTAAACAGATTGTGCAAAAGATACACTGAGGAAAATGACATTTTTTGGCCTAAATGTTGTCAGGAGGATAATACAAAGCATCCTTGAGAATTCATAGCCAGAAACCAACCTTCAAATGAGTTTATAACCTGAATGAATACTACCTGTATGTTCTGTGAAAGTTGAGGATTAAAATTCACTTTAAAGTTATGTTCATTTGGTTTAAAGTCAATTTTCAGAAGCAAAGGTGAACTATATTTACAGGAACACTGTTTTTAAAGTTTAAAAAGTTCTAAAGAAAATGAACATTTTACACTCAAAAACACAAGGAAATAAGTCACTGAGTTAAAGACATTGGAAAAGAGCAAAAAATATCTGACTCAAATATTAAAAATTGAAATTATGAGAGACTGATTTACTTAATATGCTGAAAGAAATTAAAGAGAAGTATGAAAATATGAGCTCAACTTCCAGTTCTCTATCTCTAAGTTTAACTAGCTCTCTAGCCATTCACATGTTATTTTACCATTATATATATTTTTAAATTTCTAGAATATTTTAGTTCTTTTCCAAATTTTCCTTGTGTTTTTGTTTGAGTCTTTCTATCTTGCCTTGAATAGTACCTGGCACATAGTAGACAATAAATAGTTCCCAGTACAAAGCAGATGGTCAATACAAATTTTTTTGAGTGAATGAAAAAATGTCTTAAAATTTTTTGGATATGAAGAGGAGTAGGTTTAGTAAGAGAATGATGTAGGACGAGGACTGAGTTTTTAAAATAAATATGGGAAACACTAAAGGTTTAAGAAGGTTAAAGAAGCATGAGTTAGAGATTTGAAATGAAGTGAGGTCCCTGAGGAGTCAAAGGTGGTAAGACCTCTCTCATGTGGCAAAGAAATGGCCTTTGAATAGAGGAGGGAAACTCCCTGTGATTTGAAGGGGAAAAAAAATTGATCAGGTACATGTTGGTGCATACATTTGACATTTGAAGGTGAAAAGCAGGGAGGGGAAGGAACAAATTGCCAATTGTGTCTTAAAAATATGTAAGTTGGACTTCCCTAGTGGTGCAGTGGTTGCAAATCTGCCTGCCAATGCAGGGGACACAGGTTCGTGCCCTGGTCCGGGAAGATCCCACATGCCGCGGAGCAGCTGGGCCTGTGAGCCATGGCTGCTGAGCCTGCGCGTCCGGAGCCTGTGCTCCACAACGGGAGAGGCCACAACAGTGAGAGGCCCGTGTACCGCAAAACAAACAAACAAACAAACAAACAAAAAATTATTTAAAAAGTTGCACTCTTTTTTAAAACATAAACTGTCCTTCCTTAACATTCTGATTCCTATAGAAATTTATTTATGTTTAAAATGCATATACTAAACACTGCATTTTTATCCTTTTTATATTATTCTGCATTTTGTAATTTAGAAAGTAGAAGTTGCTAGTCAAAAAATCATACTCAGATTTATTTGCCTAAATTCTATATGATGGTTCCATGATAAATTAAGGCCTTAGAGGTGATTTAACACCGTAACACATCAAAGCTCATTGTTGACATTAATGTGATGAAATAAAAAGCAGCAATGTCTGAACTGTTCTCAGTGTACTATTTGCAAAATGTAAAATACTCATTAAATGTAATCTAGAGTTTATAAATTGATTTATGTCAACACATGAACCCAACACTACCATTTACTGCTATGTGCTTTTTATTAAACACATCATGAGATCAAAATGGCAGTTAGGAGTTTACTCTTTCTTAGTAAGTGGAAATATGAAGCTGTTGCCTGTATTTAAGAAGGTAATAACAGGCATTTTGCATTATTTTGTAAGCACAGTACATCAGCTAGCGCTCAACTAGTATTTCCTACTAAAAATAAACCTCAATATGAAAGGGGAAGAGGCAAGGAAGAAACAACTGTGCTTTCTTCTTATAGAAAATTACATTTCTTGCACTCCCTTGTCCTAAGTAAAATGAGAATCATGTAGATTTTGTATTCTTCCCCTTATATCTTGGAACTTTTAAGTACACTTTAACTCTTTCTCCAATTACTTTCTTAGCATAGAGGAATTTATTTATATATATATTTTTCATTTATGTAGTTTTAAGCATATGGTAAAGGTTATAAAGAAATAGTTCATACAATCCTCAAAGAAAAATAGACTGAAAGTAAACTAGAAATGTATTCACCAGTCAAAGATGTGAGTGCCAGACAAAAGCACCTTGGTGATACTTTCCCTTTTTTCTTTTTTTTCTTTTTTCTATTCTTCATTTTTTTTCCATGATTAGAACTAAAGTCAAAGACCAAGCATCTGCATATATGTAATATATAGCATTTGGCACACACTGTATGCTGTCCAGAAGTGAAAATAATGAGATGTTTTGTTTTCTGCTTAATAGAACCCTTAAGTAAACTACCATAATAATGACTTGGCCACTGTGCCCAATGTCCATGTTTTAACATTTTCATTGTTGAGAGGAATGAAATAGAAAACCACCAGAGAACAGAGTAATGCAATGTAGGTGCTGTAAAAAAAACTTTTGAGTCCATGATCCCATTTGGTAACAGATAATCAAGACAATAGTAGGTTTTTCTTGACCTAAACAGTGTTTTGTGATTTAAAAAAAATTTTCACATCCTTAATTTCATTGAATCTAAGAAGACACATCCTAATTTCAGAGTTGTTAAAGTGTGAAAAAATGTTTTAGAAACAATGAAATATGGTAAATACCTGGATTTCTGACTTCTTTCAGAAAATTGAAATATTTGACACTCTAGGGCTGTGAACCCAGGTGGCAACAATAGCTCTGTCAAGTAGTGGCTCTTCCATCTGGTCTCCCTTCCTTTTCTTGCTTCCTCCCTCTCTCCCATTTTCTTCCTTATTTTGTCATTAATTTCACACATATTCAGTTAGTGTCTACCAAGAGCAAGACACCATCCTAGGCTTTGGGGAGACATTGGTTAATGAAACTGACAACATTCTTGCCTTCAAAGAGCTTACCTCTCAGTTAGGAAAGATAGCCTGTAAATGAGTAAATCAATATGATAATTTCGAAAGTAGAAAGTGCTATGAAGAAAATAAAACCAGAGCATGGAATAAAAATATATTGAGGAGATGTGTATATTATTTTTGATGATGTGATGAGATAAGATCTCCTTGAAAAGGAGACTTCTGACCTAAGCATTTGGTAATGGGAAGGAGCCAGTTCTGTAGAGATCTTCTCCTACGTTTCTGGCCCATCTTTTTTTGTGTGTTTATTGTTGTTGTTTCCTTTGGAAGTCCCTTTCTTTGCACTGACTTCTTAATATCCCCAAGCTTTTCCCTTGATCTTCTTCTCATTTTCACTGTTTTTTTGAAGATTTTATCAAATATTTAACCATGACTTAAACTTTGAGGATTTTGGTATTTTTATCTTATATCTAATCCTCTATCCTGAGCTCTAGAACCATTTTTGTAACTGCGGAGGAACAGCCACTCTGCCTGGAAAGTTGACAAGCACCACGCACTCCGAGAAGGCTCAGATTGACTTAATTACTTATCTAATCCTTATTAAGTTTCTCCTTCTTCTGAATTATAGTAATGAGTATATTGTGTGCACTATATTATTTTAATGAACACTTTTATTGTTCTTACTATGTGGCTGAAAGTATTCCAAATGCTTTGCAAATACTGTATGAGATTATATATTCATTGGAACAAGGGACTGTGTTTTTTTCATTACTTTATTTCCTGCTCTTTGCATAAAAAGGACAATTCAATAAAAGCTTGGTGAGGCAAAAAAAGAAATAATAAATCAGTAAATGAATAAATGAATACAATGAATGCAATTATAGAGATTTAGCTGTTATTGAGAGGATTGAAAAAGATTGCTGATCAGACACAAGTTACATGATTGCCAGGCAGCAAAGAGGGTCGTGGTGTTTGTGCTCTGAATTTGTAGAAGTTCCAATTTACATAGTTATTGCTGTTCTCTATGTATGCATATAAAAAAAAAACAATGAGTGTAGCATTGATTTAAAGTCAGATTTTGTGGAGTGCACATGGTGAAAAGATAACAGCACATGGGGATAGCGGGAACTGGAGAAACTGGAGGTCGGATCATTCCAGGGTTCAAGATGAGTGGAAACAAAGCATCAAGATGACTGATAAGGAGAAATAGAGAAATAAAGAGAATTAAAATAAATAAAAGAACTAAAGCTATGAGCTCAGAATAGGATAAGGAGATAAATGTGAAATGTGTATAACACTTATATACATATACATTCTTTTTTTTAATTGAAAACCTAAAAAATATTCTGATACTATTTTTTATTGAAGTATAGTTAACTTACAATGTTGTGTTGGTTTCAAGTGTGCAGCAAAGTGATTCAGTTATATATACATATATATATATATATTCTTTCTCAGATTCTTTTTCATTATAGGTTATTATAAGATATTGAATATATTACCCTGTGCTATACAGTACACCCTTGTTGTTTACCTATTTTATAAATAGTAGTGTGTATATGTTAATTCCAAACTCTTAATTTATCTCCCCCACACCCATCCCATTTGGTAATCATACGTTTGTTTTCTATGTCTGATTCTATTTCTGTTTTGTAAATAAGTTCATTTATATCATGTTTTTTAGATTCCACATATAAGTGATATCATATGATATTTGTCTTTCTCTGTCTGATTTACTTCAATTAATATGATAATCCCTAGGTCCATCCATGTTGCTGCAAATGGCATTACCTCATTTTTTATATGGCTGAGTAATATTCCATTATATATATATATCACATCTTCTTTATCTATTCATCCGTTGATGGACATTTAGGTTGCTTCCAACATACATACATTCCTAATCATGTAGTAGTTCTCTGGAATAGCACTATCCATAAAAAATATAGTGTGAGTTACATATTTAATTTTAAAATTTCTATTAGTTATACTAAAAAAAGTAAGAAGAAACAGGTGAAATTTGATGATATACTTTATTTAACCCAATATATTAAAATATTATTGTTTCAACAAATAATCAACATATAACAATACATATAATATGTAACAATAATGAGGCATTTTATATCCATTTTTCATATTAAGTCTTTGCTATCAGGAGTGTATTTTACACTTTGCAATCCTCGATTAGAGCCAGCCACATTTCTAATGCTCAGTAGCCATATGTGATTAGTGGCTATCACAATGGACAGAGGAGATCTCCATCTAAGGAGGTCAGGGAATGGTGAAGGTAAGGTATTGCCTATAAGCTTGCTAAAATCTCCTTGGATCTTGATGTAACACAAATATCACACAAGAAGACTATGAAAGATTTTGACCTGAAGGAAGGGAGGAGATTAAAACAATCAGATATGTCTCCTGGTCTTTTAGAGGGTTATTGAAAAAGGATGTTGTTTCTATTTATATAATTTGTCTTCAAGATATTTATATCAGTAGAAGAGCATAAGTACATATAGGGATTTTTTTTTTACAGGTTTTTCAAGGTATTCTTTTGGGAACTAAGTATTACAAATGTCATTTTGTCTTGTTCTAACCACCTCAAGATTATAAATTTACCTTTTGCTATAAGGAAAACATTGTAGAAAAACTTCTGCTGCTAATTAAAAAAAAAAAAAGATCTCTAAGCATTTCCACATATCTGAAGGTTTGTGCCCCTGCTGTGAACACAAAACCCTCATAGAAAGGTGTGACTGTGAGAACACATATGTCTAGTGAATAAGACAATCAAACAGCTTCATCCTCTGTACCTGTCTACTACCATCAATCAATGTGATGACATTTTTCAGGAGAAAAATAAATGTTATATGGCCAAGTGTATTTAAAATTGGTTTTTGATATATGACTACATCCACTTATTATCTTACAGAATAAAAGCAATAACTTAAGCTCTTTCAGTAGAAAATTTCAAATGACTCTGGAAGATGGAAATGAGTTCTGCTTCCTCAAAACTACAATTATGATGCTGTATTTTTAAAATGTCTTGGTCATGCTGTCAACTGCAGGTCATCTCCAAAAAAAGACCTCAGGGTATTTGTTTGGATGCCACATATGAGGGTTTTCATGTCCTTGTTGTTCATCATTGTATCTCTGATGCCAATAATCAGTTCTAGGCCCTGTGATCATAAAGGGAACTAAAACTTTCTAAAAACACTTTTTAGATGACAGCGTCCATAAATTAACCCTATTCAAGAAAGTGTGCTGATTCCAAAAACAAAGACAGGCCTACTAAAATTCTACCATCTTTTTCTCTTCAATATCTAATCATTGCTGAACCACTTCATTGTCTACTGACACCAAAAAAAAAAAAAAGAAAAACAAAAACAATAAACATTAAGAGATTTGGGAGACGTTAAGCAGGTACTGGCTTCTGGTTCTGTGCTAGACATTATGATAAATATTAACTATTATTTCTTACTATTGGTATTTTGCCTTATGGTGTTGCATCTGTGTTTAGTCAAAGAATGCCAGATGGCAATGAGAAACCAATTGCTCACTATGCAAGAACAATGACGTACACTAACAAGTGTATGAGTAGTAACACATACACTAACAAAGCTCCAGTGATTATCAAGGGAGCCCAAAATTCCCACAACCACTTTTGTCAACCTTTAACAATTAATGGAGTACAGACTTCTTAGAATATTCTTTGGCAATTTCTCTCTAAGGAAATCATACACCTTTAATTATGTAAACCGAAATGAAACTTGAATTTTTCTTGTCACCTACCTCCAAGCTTTGAAGAGCATAATTTCTAAAGCTCCTTCTCTGGTCACCAGCTATTGCTTTCCAACTATATTGTCTTTCTCCAATAGAGCGGTAGAAGATAATCCTTTCATACCACTTCATGACTATGAAATGTCAGTAGAATAACTACTGAAGGAATTCATGCATGTTATAATTTTTCACTGATTTTCCCACCCATAACTGAATCTGTTTCTTGGAAAGTCTTTTTTCTGTGGTTCTAAGAGGTGATTTTTATGTTAGCTTGGATATATTCAAACAACATATTTAGAAACTCTTTGCATTAAAAAATTGATTTAGAATTAGGTCTGGTGACATACAATAGATTAAGATATTTACAAGTAATCTAAATGTTTGTAGTATATGGCACATGATGACCCAATAAAGACATATTAGTCAACGACTTTGGTTTTCCTAAATTGTTTCAAAGAAAAAACATTTATTATTTTTATAGATAACTTTTTCTATCATCCATTGTAAACTTGACACCACCAACAACAGGTTGCTGACAATTATTTACAGCACTTGAATTATCAAACAACCTTATTTTGGGCAACAGCCTTTCACATACTTAAATTGAGTTTAAATAATTTTTCAAAGATTTCTGGTCATGGTAGTACTATGAATTTAGGTTTTAAAATCTCTCCATCCAAACCCAAACATATAGCAATGATAAATAAATTACTAGAACCAAAATGAAAAGAGATATAGGTGTATCTTTAAGCTAATATCTCTTTGAACCAGAAACAGAACAAACACAAGCAGCATGGAGGATGAAGCCATGGGCTTGCTGGACCCTAGGTCTAAAAGAGCCTGGGAGGTGGATTCCTACAGGGTAACAAGGACAAAAAACACCATATACAGGTTGGAGAACTGGATCCAAGTTCATGACAGGAAACCTGGGGCTGCTGTAGGACTTTGCTACCCTTGACAAGAGATCAGAGAATGCTACAACTATTGCCTGGGGCTGTGGTTTCTGAAAGCTGCTAGAGAAAGAAGCCGCATCTAAGCAAGCAGCACCTAGGCCAAACCACCTGCTGATTCAGTGACTAAATCTGCAACTTCCCCAATGAAACCATGGGACAAAGGCCACCAGTAGGCATAAAAGGGGATGGGGAGGAATGGAATGGTAAGTAGTTTCCACCAATTATGAGCCCAAAAGTGAACTTTCCAATCACATACAGAAAATGTAACATTAAGGAAGAGGAGGAACAAAATCTATAAAAAGGAGTCGTATTCACTTTTGACAAAAATGAAAGTAATATAGAATCTTAAAATGGCTTAAACGTATGTTAATCATCAAACAGGTAAAGAAAGGAAAATAACCATAAAAATGAATTATAAAATACTGGTAGATAGCTATAAATTAAGGTAAAAAGTAACAAGTTAGAAATCCTTGAAATAAAAAAGATAGCTTTTGGATTGAAGAGCTCAATAGATAAGAATTTTAGACTGGACCTACTCACTGAAAAAATATGATAGTACTTAAAATTCAGCCAAAATGAAACACAGGAAGATAACAAGAAAAACAAGGAAACTGGAGAAATGAAGGTTAGATGGAAAGGTTCCAGTATAGTTCTAATAAAAGTCCCAGAAGTAGAAAATAATGGAAAGTGTGAAGAAACTGTCAAAAAGATAATGGCTGAAGATTTCCAGAACTGGAAGAAAAAAAAATTCTCAGGCAGAAATAATACATAAAGGGAAGGGTAGAATGAATAAAATCTAAACAAAGACACATCCAAATGAAATTTCAGAACATCTGGCATCAAGAGACCATCTTCAAAGCTATCAGAGAGAAAAGGCAGGTGCCTTATAAAAGGTCAACAACTAGACTGACAGCAGATTTCTCATCAGCCAAAATATACTTCAAAAGCACTTTGAAGTCAAGTTTGTTTATTTTTTATTATTAGTGACTTCATTATTTTACAACAGTTTAGGTTTCCAACAAAATTGAGAAGGAAGTACAAAGATTCCCCTGCCCACACACAAACATATTTTCCACCATTATTGACATTATTCACCAGAAAGGTACATTTTTTTTTACCAAGGATGAACCTACAGTGACACATTATAATCACCCAATGCCCATAGTTTATCTTAGGGTTTGCTCTTGTTGGCTTCTTTTACTTAGTAGAATTCATTTAAGGTTCTTCCATATCTTTTAATGGCCTGACCGTTCATTTCTTTTTAGCTCTGAATAATATTGCATTGTCTGAATGTACCACAGTTTATTCATCCATTCACCTGCTGAAGGACATTTTGGTTGTTTCCAAGTTTTGGTAATTATGAATGAAACTGCTATAAACATCCAGGTGCAGGTTTTTGTGTGCACATAAGTTTTTAATTCCTTTGGGCAAATATCAAGGAACATGATTGCTGGATCATATGGTAAGAGTATATTTAATTTTGTAAGAAACTTTCACAGTCTTTCAAAGTTGGCTGCACCATTTTGCATTCCCATTAATGTACGAGAGTTTCTGTTGCTCAACATTCCCACCAGCTTTTGGTATTGTCAATGTTTGGGATTTAGTTTATTCTAATAGGTGCACAGGAGTATCTCATTGTTTTGATTTGCATTTCCTTGATTACATATGATGTGGAGTGTCTTTTCATATACTTATTTGTAAGCTGTGTGTATTCTTTGGTGAGCCGTTTGTTAAGGTCTTTGGCCATTTATTAAATTGAGTTTTTTGATTTCTTACTGAGTTTTAAGAGTTCTTTGTATATTTTGGATAACAATATTTTATCAGATGTCTTTTGCCAACATTTTCTCCCAGGCTGTGGCTTGTCTGTTCATTCTGCTAACATTTTCTTTCACAGGAGGTGAGGAAGCATGCTATAGCACTAGGATTAGGTCTCAGTGTTTTAGTGAGCCTATGCTCCCAGGATGTAAACTTCACAGGTGTTTCTTAGTTTTTTTCTTTCTCCCTCTAGGTGGGACAGGATGGCTGGAGTGGGCTGGAGTAGGGTCTTTCCCCTCCCCAAGTCACTTAGGTTCTGGTAATACTCCAGCAGGTTAGGTTCTAGTTAACTACTTTCCCCCGAGAGCAGGCTTTGTTAAGAACAACAGAATGCTTTGGCATGTTTCAAAATGGTTCCTTTTCCCCTCACCTTCCAGAGTGGGAGGCGATTTTTCTCTGATATTTACTGTGGGAATCAGGTCGAGCATCTGGAAGTAAATCTCACAATTTTGTGGCAGTCTCTTTATGACTGGGTAGCCAGCAATTTTTAACTCTCAGACTTGTCCACACTGAGCTTCCAGCAGTTCATCAATGACAGTTCGGGTTTTCCTACCCCAGAAGGTTTTTGCTCCCAAGTCTCTGCTCTGGTAAACCATACTCTGTGCTGCCTTCTGACTCTCTAATCTTGGGGACAGTGGTTTGCCTTGTGTCCTCCCTTGTCTTATGGATCCAAGAAGAATTTATTTTCCAGTCTGTTCAGATTTTACTTGTTAGGACAGAGCGGCAATTTCCAAGCTCCTTATAAGTGGACTGGAAACCAAAAGTCTGAAGTCAAGTTTTTGTCACAAGAGGACTGGGCAAAAGTAGTGGCATCTTGGCGCAAAATTAAATAAGCCAGGCACAAAGGGTGGCAGCTGAAAGGAGGGAAGGTTTGAGGTGGTCAGTGATTCCGAAATCATTTCTGAACTGAAGGGCAGGTAGTTAAGGCAGATTTAATTCAGTTCCTGCTGCTATGAATATTGGAGTTCCATAAGTGACTCCAGGCAAATTCCAGAAGCTCACTTCCAGAGCAGCATTTCCCCAGCCTATCCCACGGAACATGATGAATGAATAAAAATCTCTGTTAAATGAACAAAAAGGTTCCATTGCCAGATATGATTAGAAACTGCTGGGTGAAACAAAATTAGGTTTATTCATAAAAGAATTTACCAGAAACTTTGCTATATCAATATGCCCTATGAATCTGTAAAACGGATGTTTAGAATGCAGGGTGTTTAGATTTTCAAACTTCTTTGAATTTAGATTGCTATTTCCTTAGAAGAGCTAATGAGATAAACCACCACACATGCTTTGGAAGAAAAGCTTCTTTAGATTTATCTAGTCTTAACGTTTTCACGGTATTGTCTGACAAGTCTCTGGAGACACAAAGTAAAGTAAGCAAAAAAGCATTCTCCAGTCACTATAAAACTCACCACAAACTGCCCACCCCTGATGATTAAAGACCATGTCAGTTAAGGTGGAGTCTTACATATGCCAGATTGCCCTGTGATTCAATCATACTTTTGTCCATTTTGCCTTCCGGTCCTCTCTGCTTTCACTGATTCAGGGTGGAGTAGTTTTTGCAGCTACAAAGGTCACTTGTTAAAGGCCTGTCCCTTTTTTACCTGCTTTATTGCTTCAGGAACCTGCTAAGAGTGTGACTTAAAGCAATCTCAGAATCATGTGTTAAGCTACACATAACTGGTTTGTTTAATAACACTTTGTACCACTACTGTACAGAATCCACAAATGACAGAGAATTCATCTGGTCTTCTTGTTTGGGGCCTAAGAGGTGCTTCTGCTGAATAAACAGCTAAGTGCCTCATGGAAATGAACACAATTTTGATTTGTTATCATCTTAATGACAAAAGGTATTTTATACAATGGCAACACATTTGATACCCAGAGAAAAATATGCTTGGTTAAGGTAGCATTCTATTAGATGGATCACACCTATGATCTACCCATTCTAGCCTCTAGAATAACAACTGCGAAAGTCAGGTGGATAAACCAGTCTAGACATCCTCATATTATTAAAACCACAATAAATAATATAAACTAAGTCCACCTTTTCATGTAAATAACAGTGATAACACCTAGCACTTATATAGTGATCACCATGGCCTAGATGTCTCAGCACTTTGACACCTGAACACATTTAATCTCTCTAAAAACTCCATGAGACAGAGAAGGTGACCTTAATATCTGGAAACACTTAAAACAGACATTATAAATGACTTACAGATATCACATTAGAGCATATGATATGTTTTATGTGCTGTGCAAAGTTGTGATGAATGTGGTACATTAATTCATTTCCATCAGTACTTGCTCGTGCATCTGTGATGTGTTGCCTCAAACGATCTCTACTTTTTCACTGAATAAACCTGTAAAGTAAATCAGAGGGGTTCAAAATATATAAAAAAATAATAACTTAATAACATCTATGCTGCTGGATCTTATAGCTGCTGTGTACTATTATCTCCATTTTAAAGATGAGAAGGCTCAGAGAAGTTAAGCCATTTGCCCAAGGTCACAGAGCTAGAAGTGGTGGAGAAACAATTTAAATCAAGGCCATCTGACTTGAGAGTCCATGCCCTTATTGGGACCATAAATAAATAAAACAACCTATAAATAGTATATAGTAGGGCTTGGAAATGAATTTGCATTCTCTATGCTGGCCCAGTGCAAATTTCTTGTATTTTATTTTCCAAATTATTTATTTATTTGTGTCCCATTCTGTTCTATAGTAAGGAAGTCGTTTCTCTATATCAAGGCTTTTATTTCTTACAATTGTAAAATATTCTCAGACTTTCTCAGTTCCAGTCCTAAGGATGTTTGTAGTGCAAAATGACTGCTACAAATTACTCATGAGCAAGAATACTGGCCTCTCCTGCTACTTTGCAAGCTGCTACAGTAGTATTCATTTTGTGTGGAAAGAATAACTTCCAATGGGGTCCACATTTAGTAAGAACTGAGTCTGTGTGGGTTTAATTATACTTTCTGTTAGACTTAATTAAATGGCCACCAAGTTTCTGATATCTTAGGTCTTAGGTTGACTATTAATTTCATGACTGCTGCCATGCAGGTTGGTCTCCATGTCATTATATTCATGGATATATACATATACATCTATGGAAAGAATTGCCAACAGAACAGTTTTCTGGTTTCCTTTCATATGTTAATATGACTTCCCAACTCCATTTTTTTTTCTAAAGTGGTAAATCCCTGAATGATCTCCCTCTTAGGAATGATGCCTCAGACCAAAAATGAATGTTAATGGCCCATAGCCTTCAGGGTGAAAAGTCAATTTATTAGGAATCTGCTGTTTAATATAGGATTTGTTATAGGTCCATGTACGATCAGGTGACTATTAAAACCAGCCATTAAATTATTAATGGTGGACAGTTTCCACAGAAAGTGTCATAAAGTATGTAAAGTCTAAAGGGAATATGAACTGATACAAGGGGGGAAGGAAGGAAGGAGAGAAGGAAGGGAGGGAGAAAGGAAGGGGAATGAAGAGAGAAAGATTGAGGATTTAGAGAGGAATTGATGAATGTCCATCTATGAACTGGGGGTTGGGAGGACAAAGGGAGTATCTGACCTTAATAGGGCGCATATAGTTAAAAATAAGAAATTGGGGGTATTGTTTTGAATCCATCTACATATTTTATTTGTTTATGAAATTCAATATCTGTGTCCAGAGAAAATTTACTACTTTGAATAAGACAGAATGATGGGGCTGGATCATCTCTGACAGTGACTTGACAGACACATTCCTAATTATCAGGAAAGAGTTTTCTGGAACAGAAGGCAAGGGAGTAGGTGTCCTCCAAGGAAGGTTACTATTCATGCTCAGATAACCTGTTCCAATAGCCTATATTCTTGGATAACAAAGACTCTTAATAGAATTGAACCTATAATATTTAATGCTCTTTTAACTCACATATTTGAAACTTCTGTGTTTAGTGACTGAAAATTTGAAAGTTAATACATTTCTCTATATCTAGAGGAAATAAATTCTATTAGGGGATATCCACACAAAGCTATGCCATGTGTTTCTGAATTTAAAAGCCCTGAGTCTAAGGAACTGGTCAAATGTCTAAAAAAATCTTACTTGGAAAGTTTTACTCTGCGGCTTGAAAATAATGAACTATGTCTCAGCTATTAAAGTAGCAACTTAAACCCATTTGCTTTTTTTCATTAAGGTGAAAGACTCATAAGAAAATATCCTATGGAAAAGCAGAAGAATGGAATATTAGAATGGCAAGCAGCAGTATAATGTTTTAAGAAATGAGCATATTGCCTCTCAGCTAATGTGGCTAATTTGAAGATGGAAAATAATTTAAACCAGAAATCATAGCAGTAGTATAGTAACTGCTTCTCTGGTTTTTTCATTGTTATTGTTGTTGCTTTTAATTTTCTTCTGTGCCCCATATGCTCTATGATGTTACATATAACTTGTAATTTTTGATGTATAGGCATTTAGAATTGGACTTTGACTTATTTGATCAGACAGTATATGTATACATATAGCTGATTCACCTTGTTGTATAGATGAAACTAACACAACATCATAAAGCATTTATACTCCAATAAAAATGTTTTAAAAAAAGGAAAATAAAAGAACACATAAAAGGAAAAACTAAAAAAAAAACTACTTGAGAGGATATTTTTCTCTTAGCTTGCATGAAATAATTAGGTTTTACTTGTGTGATGTTATAGAACTCATTTAAGATCTTCCTACTGACTGACTTGCTTTCTTTGGTTTATTCAGAAAATCAGAACAGAGCACTAACTGACACTTCAAAATCCTTAGCTTGATACTGATGATACCCAATCAACATTAGGTCAATCTGTACTTTCTGAGAACACTATAGATACTACACCAGTAAAAAAAAATTTCTTTGATTCTCCCAAACTCTGAATCCCACTAAAAGTAATGGCTTGTGGTAAACTGTCCTCACTCTTTTCCTTAATCCTATGACAAATGGGACAAGTACATTAAGAGATACAAAACTATTACTGTGAACTCTTTGCCATATCACAGTTTCCATTTTAGGAATGGAGATCACGAAGATGTGTCTACTTTATTCACACTGTGGTTTGACTAGCACCGTATGCTTGAGATTCTTAATACATGCTACTTGATGACTGATTTATACACTCCATTTACAAGGTGTTAATGTAAAAAATGGCCAAATTCAATCTCATGTCTCCAAATTAAAATAGTTTTTACATTTTTTCCAGTAATATCTTTTATAAACAACATTAAATATTACTTCAAATTCGTCAACAGCTCTTTATGATTAGTTGAAATTCTATGGCAACAGAATGTACATGAAAGGTACAAATAAATACGTTCTCTAGTAGACAAACAATACACAGATGGCTTTAAGTTTTTACTGTGGATTTATGGCCCGTGTATTTTGTAGTATTATTTGTTGCAACTAGTCTGGAGAGTTATTCTGAGATATTGAATATGGAAAATAAAATTTAACAGAACTTCAGAAAGTAAAAGGAGAAGTAGAAACACATTTCATCAATGCAGCAAAACTGTTACTTTTTTCTAACACATATGTCTAGTGTTCATTGCATTCACTAGAAATTAACATATTTTGGGGTAACAAAAAATGGAGAAGCCCCATTACAAGTATTTACTATATTAACAATTATTTGAGAGTGAACCTTTTATATTAACAATTATTTGAGAGTGAAACTTTTATAAGACAATCAAGTGATTTTCCAGGGTTGGAAACATGGTAGACTGAAAATAATGTGAGCTTTTGAATCTATCACACCTATAAACCTGTCTCTATCGCTGTGATTCAGATTTGTCATCTGTAAAATGGAGAAAATATCACCTACCTCAAAGGCTTAAAAGATAGTGAAATGAGATAAATTATTACACATGAATAGTGAGATTTCAATAGATTACATGAGATATTCATAGGTACTCAATAATGCTAGTTCTTATTATCATTTTTATTATGTCAGTTTTCCTCCTTCTAGGTGTATGAACCAGCAAGACAAAGGCATGGGAAACAGAAAATGTAAGAAGTTAAATGCCAGGGTAAGAAATTTGGAATTTTATTCAATAGTCAATAAGAGACCATTAAAAATGTTTCAAGAAGAAAAATTAACCTTATTTGGACTCTGCTTTACAATAGTGGTGTTCAGATTTTAGGGTGCATGAGAACCCTGGGGGTGATTGTTAAAAATGCAGATTTGAGGACTTCACCCTGAGAAGTTATGACCAATTAGGTCTGATATGGGATCCAGCCGATTCTGTTACGGAAAGTCCTGGAGTCACTTTTCATGAAAAATGCCATTTTAAAGAATTAATCCAACTGCAATATGATGGGTGTCTTGGAAGGGGAGAAACTGGACACAAAGAAGTCACTTAGATGCTTACTACTCAAAGTGGGTTTGGCCAGCTCTCAGCACTGAGAAGACCTTGATACTCAGTAGAAATGGGGAACCTTGAGCCAGATGCAAAACCAATGAATCAGAATTTGCATTTTTAAAGCTTTATTGAGGTATAATTGCCAAAGAAAAATTCTATATATTTAAAATGTACCTACAACATAATGTTTTGAGATATATATATATATCTATATATCATTATATATAGTGAGTCACCACAATCCAGCTAGTTACATCCATCACCTCACATAATTACCATTTTCTTTTCTCCTTTTCCTTCTTCTCCTCCGTCTTTTTTTGTTGTTGTTGTGAAAACTCTTTAGATCTATCCTGTTAGCAAATTTCAAGTATACAATACAGTATTGTTTAGTCACATTGCACGTTAATAAGATTCAAGGGTAATTCATCTACATATTAAAATATGAGATGACTGGCCTATAATGCTGACAGTACAGATGGAGGCCCATCAAAGCCTGAAATTGGGCAGTGACAGAGGGAGAAGAAATGAAGCATTAAATAAGAGGGGATGTACTAGTTAACCTTATAAATTGTGGACCTAAAAATTCAGGCCAGAGGAGTCCTCCGTCTCCATAACTCTGGTGGGTCAGTCTCTGTTCCTAGTACAGAACTCATTGGATTTGTAAGAAGGAATAAATGCTCACCTTGGACCACCCACTGCTGCTCCTCCCCACAGCAGACGTGGAGATGGGTTCTCTCTTTCTCAGCCTTAAGAACAAATTTCAGAACAGCTGCAAAGCCGGCTGAGACATTTTCAAATAACCATCTGGCCTCACTTCCCACCCTGGTGTGGCATAAACATGGAGATGACAGAAGAGGGCTGATTTTCAGATTCAATTTGGGAATGCAGGACTGGAGATTGGAGGGTAAATGACAATTTAGTAGAATGCAGGGATGAGATGTTGGACCCTTTAAAAAAATGCCTTCTCAACACAATAGCTTCACAGAAGGTGACAAAGGTAGTCACATCTCTTCCTTTGACCCTTGAGCGATTCTCATTTTCCTAATTGAAGAAAGTTGCCTAAGTGCTGGAGGTGCCAGGATATTGTTTCTATGATGATGAAATAGATTACTGTCCACTGAGTTGAGCCCAGAAGTTTGTAGCTGCACAGCTCTCCTAATGTGACAGAGGGAAAAGCACATTGTAATTTTGATGCACAGTCATTTCATGAACATAGCATTAGTGCAGAACTTCAGGGGTGCCTGTATAAGCCAGAGAGTGAGGCTGAATTAAGTATGGAGTGATTCTTGAGCTAGCAGAGGTGTTCTATTAGCTGAATGGCAGAGCATGCAATTTAGAAGCTGTAGGCTCTGAGCTTTCTCTCAGCAACACCGTCTAAACATAATTAATCAGTTGCTTCTCACAATAAGTGACACTAATTACTTGCACTCTAATTGCTATGTACGGAGTAATGTTACCCCGTTCTAAGTGCTCTGTAGAGTAGCGAATGAGATCTTTAATACATTATCATGGATTTCATGTAATTACAATTCTTTCCAATGGAGCAAAAGGAAATATTGTAGGCTGCTTCATCAGGAATCAATAAATAACTTCTATTACCACTATTAGGAAATAGTGATTGAACCTCTTC
The DNA here is from genome assembly GCF_025265405.1 of Mesoplodon densirostris. Lineage (NCBI taxonomy): Eukaryota > Metazoa > Chordata > Mammalia > Artiodactyla > Ziphiidae > Mesoplodon > Mesoplodon densirostris. The sequence goes on from NC_082671.1 coordinate 55,604,137, forward strand.
CTTATTATTAGCATGTATGTGATTAGAACTGTGTATAGTTGTAAAGTTCCAGCCCTTGGAACTGAAAACTTGCCCTTTGCTAGCTATGTTCTTGCTAGATGATTTTCTCTTCCAAAGAAAATGATTCTAATTTATCCTAAATTTTATTAATTTCTTAAAATCAGAGGCTTTGAATTGACTAGATAGAGAAAAAGGAAATATTAACTTCTAATGATTTCATCTTTGGGTTCTGTATCTCTATCTGGTTTTATTCTTTATCCTTTACACTATATTTTCCTCCCTTGTACAAGATTGACTTGTTATTTTATAGATTTTAGTGCTTAAGTATTTGAATTAGCTAAACAGTTCTTGAGCTTCTTTCTAAAACTCCTTACAAGCCTTCTCGGTTCTAGAAACTTGTTCTCTAAAAACAATTTTAAATTATAGCTGAAAAAGAAAATGTTCTTGAAAGGACAACTCTAAGTTTCTTGACAAAGACAAGTTTCTTGAAAGGGAAGATTCCTTGAGTTTAAATCTTATAAGGTAAATAACATCATGTGTGCTCTGAAGAAAGAAATGTGATGCAGTAAAGGAAAGGAAAATAACAAAGGAAAATAGGCCTCTCTTTATAATGTGCTAAGTATTAGAATGAAAGTAGGATTCAAAATTGTATGTCTTATACAACTTATTGTTTCTTCTCTTCTGACCGCCTTATGTAGATTTTAATTATTCTGGTTTTGTATGGATTTAATTTTCTCATTCTTTTGAATAATTATTTTTCATTATACGATTTATGTTGAAGAATTCCTTAGTTATTTCTCTGGGGAGTATAATTGTCTTTCTACTGTGGTTTTTTTTGATTCTGGTGTTTAGCAGCTTTTTCTTTAAGGAAACTCTAGCTCTTCCTGTATTTGCTAAGTCATTCTATAGGTTTGAGAACTTTTCTTCATCTCCTAAGTTTAAGCTATGTACAAACTTTAGGTTGCCTCCAAAGAAAAAAATATATGATTAGTGAAGTACTTGGTATAGGGGTTAATTTAAGGATATTTCCCTATAAGGACATCCTGTGGTTTATAAAATTTGTTTATTGGGCATATTTATTCCTCTCTTCATTACAAATATAAATGACTGAAGAAACTTGCAAATTGAATTTTATTTTCTAAAATATTTTTAGCTTTTGAAAGGGGAAAAACTTGTTGAAATTATAGGCAGAAAAGAAAAAGTTTCCAGCTTCTCCTATTCTTATCATTAATGTATATATTTAAACAAAAATTAATTTTAATTATTTCCTTTTCTACTATGTAATGCTGTTTCTAGATATGCCCCATGCTTTTTTTAACTTCAAAAACCTGCTTCCAGCTCTTCAGATTTCTATTATTAATTGAATATATTTACACCAAAGTTAATTTTGTGTCCTTTCTTAATCACTATCTGTATTGCATATGCTCCTTCTAACTGCTTTACCTAAAATGCCTTCTTTTCTCACCACCCTTCTAAACTGTCCCCATCCTGCATCACTTCGTTACTCTTCACGGTACCGTTACAATGGAGATAGTGTGGTTTTTTAAAAAAGACAACATCAACAATATAACCGATGCCTAGGAGGAGGAGATATCTGGCCTGAAGTCCTCACTGCATCAATGCATGTCACTTTCAGTTTCTTCATCTGAAACATGGACATAAAACCTGAGTGACGTGGATAATTTCCTAACACAATAATTTACCAAAACTGACTCAAGTAGAGAGAAAATTGAAACAGGCATTTTAACAGGAAAAAAGTTTTTATGGAGCAACCCATATAAAGTTTTAGAGGATAATTTGATGAAACCTTTAAAAAAACAGATTTTTCAATGCTATTCTAACTATTCCAGAACATAAAAAAGAAGGAAAATGTCCCCAAGTTGGATAAAGACTGAATAAAACAGGGTATATAATTATCACAATAAGTTTAAGAAGACATCCATTACCTCACGTGGTCATCACTTTCGTGTGTGTGTGTGTGGTGAGAACATTAAGGGTCTACTTTCTTCACAAATTTCAAGTATAGAACATAGTATTACTAATTATAGTCATCATATTTTACATTTGCTCCCTAAAACTGATTCACCTTATGACTGAAAGTTTGTAAGCTTTGATGAAGGTCTCCTCATTTTCCCTACCCCCCAGTCCCTGGCAGCCATCATTCTACTCTCTGTTTCTGTAAATTTGACTTAAAAAAAAAAAAAAGGATTCCATGTATGAGTGAGATCATATGTATTTGTCTTTGTCTGACTTATTTCACTTAATATAATGTTTTTCATATTCTACCATGTTGTTGTAAATAGCAAGATTTCCTTCTTTTTATGGCTGAATAAACTTTCCTTGTATATATAGATATACATACCACATTTTTTTCATCCACTTATCTATCAACAGACCTCTTGTCTCTTTGATAATAGCCATCCTAACAGGTGGAAGGTGATATTTCATTGTGGCTATGATTTGCATTTCCCTGATGATTAGTGATGTTAAGCACATATTCATGTGCCTATTGGTCATTTGTATGTCTCCATTAGAAAATGTCTATTCAGGTTCTTTGCCCACTTTTAAATGAGATGTTGTTGTTGTTGTTGAATTGAATGAGTTTCTTATATATTTTAGATATTAACCCCTTATCAGATACATGGTTTAGAAATATTTTCTCCCATTCCATAGGTTGCCTTTTTATTTTGTTGATTGTTTTCTTTGCCATGCAGAAGCTTTTTAGTTTGATGTAGTCCTATTTATTTATTCTTGTTTTTGTTGTGTATTTAATGTCATATCCAAAAAAAGTATTGCCAAGACCAATATCAAGGAGATTTTCCCCTATGTTTTATTCTAGGAGTTTCACAGTTTCAGATCTTACATTTAAGTCCTTACTCCATTTCAAGTTAATTTGTATGTGGTATAAAATAGGAGTTCAGTCTCACTTCTTTCAACAGCACATTAAAAGATTATACATCATAATCAAGTTGGATTTATCCCTGGGTTACAAGATGGTTCAACATATGAAATCAATCAATGTGATACGCCACATTAACAGAATAAAGGATCCAAAATATCTCAATACATGCAGTGAAAGCATTTGACAAACCTTAATATTCTTTCACAATAAAAACTCTCAATAAATTACGTATAGAAAAATGTACCTCAACATAATAAAGATCACACATGACAAGCCCACAGCTAACATAATACTCAATGGTAAAATAGTTTAAAGCTTTCCTCTAAGATTAGGACCAAGGCAAGGATGTCCATTCTAGCCACTTGTATTCAACATAGAACTAGAAGCCAGAGTAATTGGGTAAGAAAAATAAATAAAAGGCATACAAATTGGCAAGACAGAAGTAAAATTGTCTCTGCAGATGGCATGATCTTATATATAGAAAACTCTAAAGACTCCACCAAACAAATGCTGGAATTAATCAATTTAGTAAACTTGCAGGACAAAAAGCAGCATACAAATATTAGTTATGGTCCTTTGCACTACCAACGAACTATCAGAAAGGGAAATTAAGGACTTCCCCGGTAGTGCAGTGGTTAAGAATCCACCTGCCAATGCAGGGGACATGGGTTCGATCCCTGGTCTTGGAGGATTCCACATGCCGCAGAACAACTAAGTTGTTTGCCACAACTACTAAGCCTGCATTCTAGAGCGTGCGAGCCACAACTACTGAGCCCATGTGCCACAACTACTGAAGCCCGCGTGCCTAGAGCCCGTGCTCTGCAACAAGAGGAGCCACTGCAATGAGAAGTCTGCATACCACAATGAAGAGTAACCCCCACTGGCCGCAACTAGAGAAAGCCCGTGTGCAGAAACGAAGACCCAATGCAGCCAAAAATAAAATAAATAAAATTAATTAATTAAAAAAAAAGAAAGGGGGGCTTCCCTGGTGGTGCAGTGGTTGAGAGTCTGCCTGCCGATGCAGGGGACACAGGTTCGTGCCCCGGTCTGGGAGGATCCCACATGCCGCGGAGCGGCTGGGCTGGTGAGCCATGGCCGCTGGGCCTGTGCGTCCGGAGCCTGTGCTCCGCAACGGGAGAGGCCGCAGCAGTGAGAGGCCCACGTACTGAAAAAAAATAAATAAATAAAAAATAAGAAAGGGAGGCTAAGAAAGCAATCTTACTTACAATAGTATCAAAATAATAAAATACCTAGGAAGTAAAAGACCAGTACACTGAAAACTATAAAATGTCAATGAAAGAAATTGAAGAAGACACAAATAAATTGAAAGATATCCTGTGTTCATAAACTGGAAGAATTAATATTGTTAAAATGTCTATATTTCCCAAAGAAATGTATCCCTATGAAACCCCTATGAAAACTTCAATGGCATTTTTCACAGAAATAGTAAAAACAATCCTAAAATTTATATAAAATCACAAAAGACCCTGAATAGCCAAAGCAATCTTGAGAAAAAGACAAAGCTGAGAGCATCATACTTCCTGATTTCAGACACTATTACAAATCAAAACAGTATGGTACTGGCATTAAGAAAAGACACATGGACCAATGAAACAGAATCCAGAGCCAGAAATAAACACACACATATACAATCAGCTAATCTTTTATATGGGTGTGAAGAACATATAATGGGGAAATGATAATCTCTAGAGTAAATGGTATTAACAAAACTGAATATCACGTGCAAAGGAATTATTGATTTATTTTATTTCTTTGTTTATTTGGAATGGTGCAATCTGATTCCAAAGATTTGAAAAGGTAAACAAATAGCCAGAAAAAATCTTTTAAAAAAAAGCAATCTAAGAATTCCTTTATAACCCTGTAATGGAGATAGCCTTTCTACCTTCTGAATCAAAATCCAGATGTCATAAAAGAAAAAAATTGACAAATTCAAATACATAAAAATAAAAATGCATGGGGCAAAATAAACACCAGAGCAAATGATAATCTCAGAAATAATAGTTGCAACCCATATTACTTGAAAAAAAGCTAATTTTCATATTTCAAGCACTCTAAAAATCCATAAGAAAAAATACTGATTCTTGCCCCAAAAGGACAAAAAATTTGAACAGACATCTGAACAAATGGCTTTTAAACTTATAAAAAGAGACTCAACCTCACTCATGGTAAAAGACATGGTAAATTAAAATTGTAATGAAATATACATTTAAAAAATTTTTCACATAAATAAAAATCCAAAAGTAGACGATAGATTCTGTTGGTGAGGTTGTGGGAAATAGGTATTTTGCTACATTTAATGAGAGTTTACATTAGTTCAACCCCATGAAGGACAGTTTGACAATATTAATAGACATTACAAATACATATATTTTTAGCTCAAAATTCTATTTTGAATATTTGGGCTACTGATGTATTTGAATAACTGCCAAATAAAGCATATGCAAGATTATTCATTGCAATACAGTTAAGACTGGAATCCATCTAAATGTCCCTATGTAGGTGACTAGTGAGATGGTACACCCATTCTAATAGGTAAAAAGGAGCCGTAAAAAGAATATGGGAATTCTCTATAATTTGATGTAAATATCTAATTTATATTTTTAAGCTAAAAAAGCAAAATGTAAATACTGTATGAAGTATGCTATCTTTTGGATACAATAATAATAAATATTTATATTTATTGTGTAATGAAACCCTGTATAAACATAGAAGAAAGTAAATAACAAGGGTTACTTTGTTGAGGGCGACAGTGGGGATGTACAGCAGGGTATGAACTAAGCAGAACTGTGAGTCTCAGATGGGAGTGAGAATTTTTACTCTAGACTTTTTAGTATGTTTTTAGTTTTAAAACAAGTGACTGTATTAACTATTCAAAATTAGATGAAAATTTAATTAACATTATAAAATATTTACCATAAGGAAAGAATGTTTTAACTCAGTTGTGCAAAATAATAATAGCAAGACACTTTGAATGAGTCAAAGTGATTATATCAAGGAGCTTGCCTGTGACTTTGTAAATGCTAGAATCTCCTTGGCCATGGTTTTCCCCATTTTCGTCCAGTGGCTGTTGGAGCCCAGAATGGAGATGAAGTTTGTATGCAGAGCCAGGCCAGACTACATTGAGAAAGAATTGTCGTGGGACTGGAATATCTGAAAGAAAAGAGTAAGAGGGTCTCCCCACTCAGAAAGAGCAAGGAGAGCTGTTTAATGTGTTTGTTTTGTTTTGTTTTGTTTTGTTTTGTTTCACTGAGCTATGAGATACCTCTTGGGAACTTCTTCTACATTGGTTCCTTTAGGGTAGGACTAGACAAAACGGATTTGCTTACAATTACAGTGACCTCTGCTTTTAGTGTCATGCTCACATCACATGGCTTAGTTAAATCTGGATTATCAGCTATTGGCATAATGCGTGGCAGCAAAGAGGAGAGACCAAATTAACCCATCAAGTTCTGAGGACCAGAAAAAGTCCAAGGTTCAGAGTCTGAAGCTGCTCAGAGAGGTTTTTGTTTTCTTTACATGATGAAGATCTATTTACCAAGAAGGCACAGATGATTCAATTGAGACCATCTGTTTAGTTCTATTTGACTTTGTAGACAAGGGAGGGAAGCAGGTGTGGGGTGGGGGAAGTCCTTGTTTTTCTCTCTTTTTCCTTGAAATGCTCATTTGCTCCCTTCCATTAAATTTGTATCCAGATCCTGGTCTTATATCTTTCCTTGAAAGTCTTCTCATCTCTTATTTATCCTTTTTCCAACTACTTGATTTGGACTTGGTCTTCTATGGAGGATGTGTGGCAGTCATCAAGTTTTCTAGGTATATTTCTCCAAAGGACAGCAATGTTATCATCACCAGTCTCATAAGTGAAGAATAATAATTTATATGTACATGAGCATCTTCAGTGCATATTATTGGCTCTCGATAAAAGGCAAATAGTAATGATAAACCTTGAAATATGCCTTTCGAAGATACCAGACAGCAAACTGCATGAGCCATTTTGAAAACAGATTCAAAGGGAGATGTCTTGAACTTTCATTTCCCGTCTGCTGGGTTTCTTTGAAGTGAGAGTTAACCTTGACATGAAACAGCTCCAGAAACTGGGCCATGCCCAGTTGTTTTTGGCCTGATAATTCCACCCCTACTGATGATTCCCACACACAACTGGGTGCCTTTGATGACTCACTCTTCTCCTCTTGGAGATAGGCCTCCAGACTTTTATGCACTTCCTATACAGCCTCCTTGGAAGAAAAAAGGAATAGCTTAACTTAACAAATAAAATCAAATGAATTATCTGCTCCCTCTCTAACCCAAGCCCTTTCTTATAGAACATTCCCTCCCTTCTTTGTTCTTGTTTGTAGTAAAGCTCTTCTAATTCAGAATCTGCTATTCAACTAAAATAGAGACTTCATCTCCTGGGTGGCAGAAAGCAGAAGGAAGATGTTGTATAAATAACCCAGGAAGAGTGATTCAAAGCTGTTTTTTATTTTTTTGAGGACAAAATAAGAAAAAAAATATTTTGTTTGTAAAAACTATGGAATTTGGTGAAATGTCGACTAAAACCTATTTTTATGCAACCTTGTTGAGGGCTGAGGTCCTGAGGTAAAATGCTGATTTGAGAAGAATCCCCAAACCGCCTTTTTTTTTTTTTTTTTTTTTTGGCCACAAACACTACTCTATAAAAATTCTGCTTACCTCCTGCTTGGAAAAGACTAATCCTCAAAAAGCAAAACATGTTTCTATAGGGGACTCTGTTCTGAAAATTATTTTAAATCAGGGTCAAAGTGATTTCCTATAGGAGAACTAAACGACTCCCTTTTGAAAGCAATTTTTTTCTTCTATTATTAAAGAGTGAATTTTTAGTACAAAAAAATCAATGAATGTGAAGTTTGTATATTAAAGTTATATTTCCATCATGCACACCCGGAGCTCCATCTTCTCATTTCAGTCTCAAATGCATAAAATGGATATATTATTTTTAAAATATGCTTATTTTCTCTTTTTTTTTTATATCCACGCTGACTTTATGGAGCTTTTATCCATGTGCCTTATTTTGTTTGGCAATAGGCAAGGAAAAAATACTTACTTTTTTTAAGTGAAGAAATTCAGTTTCTCAAGATACAGGTCCTATAGAGTCAAATATAGTCTAAAAGTCCTATAAAAAACTCTACAAATGTTCCAGTTCTATATTGTTTTATGTCTTTGGCCACTGAGACTGAATAAATATTTAAAAGATTCTTCTCTTGGGAATTCTCTGGAGTCCAGTGGTTAGGACTTAGTACTCTCACTGCTGGGGCCCCAGGTTCGATCCCTGGTTGGGGAACTAAGATCCTACAAGTCGTGCAGCCAGAAATAAATAAAAATAAACAAACAAACAAACAAATAAATAATTCTTCTCTCAAATGAAATACTGGATTTAATGTGGCAGGTTGTTACATAACCATCTATATTAACATACTGTTATATACCTACTAATAAATAGTTATTTGATGCACACAATTGACTTATTCTCTAATCAGTTGATGTATTTTATGTTTGTTTCTCCAGTAAGATGATAGCCCGCTGGGGTCAAAATGCCATGTCTTATGCTTCTGTCTCTTAGAGAACCTGACATAGCGTTGAAGAACAGAAATTGAATAAACACAGAATCACGATACCTCTGTTCAACCCCTAATGCTGCCCTTTATTACAATTCAGATTCCTTGACTCTAAAATGGAAATGCATATCTACTGCAGAGTGTTGATGAGACAGTTGATGTTAAAGCGCTTCATGAACTGTAAAGTTCTAAACAAATGTTTTGTTGACACCCAAATGGTGTGTAGCAGTCAGCTAGATGAAAGCTTCGAAAAAGAGGGGCATCTGGGCAGCAAGCAAAAGAGAAGGAAGTGACCAACTTCAGCTCTTAGCCCTTAGTGTTTCCCAACCAGTTCTTTCAAAGCTAAGTCCCTGTCTGAGGTTCATGCTGATGATCTGGCCTCTGCTTGAAATAACATCCCTTTGTCTCCATGGACTAAAGCTATGGGCAGGTTACTGTCGGTCAGTCTCCTCGTCCCAGAACGTTGTCAGACTCAGTGTTTTGCAGGCGTCTGTGTCTCCTTTTGCTTCTTCTTCAGCCTCATGCACATGCAGTGCTGCTGCTCATTTGAATATTTCCATAGCTATTCCCTCCTTTCCTTACTCACAGTTACCATCTTAGCCCCAAATCTTGGCACTTCATATAGAGAATGGAAGAGTTTCCAGAAGAATAGAAATAGGCAAATGTCCTCCCCCCATAAAAGAATTAGAAAGAGTCATAAACAGATTTTGGTGATGCTAATGTCAACTCTACTACCAAAGCTCTAGAATTTAGTATTAAAAAATTAGTGAGTAACCACCTAAAAAGAGAAATGATCTGATGTTCTTACTAACACTACTGGCTGGCGATGTGTGAGAGGCTGTGGGTGAAACCGTATACACATCCCTGTGTCCCCTTCTTTTGAAATAAAAGCTTTTTGCCTTAGTTTCCTAGGCCTCCCTTGAGTCTCAAAAGGTTGACTCAAAAGTGCAACAGTGGTTGAGAGTCCCTGGTGACACAGTGGTTGAGAGTCCATCTGCCAATGCAGGGGACACGGGTTCGTGCCCCAGTCTGGGAGGATCCCACATACCACGGAGTGGCTGGGCCCATGAGCCATGGCTGCTGGGCCTGTGCGTCCAGAGCCTGTGCTCCACAACAGGAGAGACCACAGCAGTGAGAGGCCCGCATACCGCAAAAAAAAAAACAAAAACAAAAAGGTAACGATTGGAAAATGTGAAGATGTAGAAACAAAGGATAGCTGTTGGGCTAGTAACAATTTAGACTATAAACCCCCCACATAGCAGAAACACTGAACTCACAGTTCCCTGAAAGATATAGATAAAGGCCTGGCACCCGTTCCTAAGTTGTTTTTACAGGAAGCAGACTCTCTCCAGATGAAAACTGATGACTGCAAGAACATAGACACTAGACTGGTTGAAACCAGAAGGTTGATGATGCTTGACACTTCACCTTGATGCCTACCAATCCAAGAATTGTGCAGGAGCTGATCATGCACCGTGCAGCCCCCTCTCTCACCTTGCCTTTAAAAACCCTTCTCTGAAAGCCACTGGGGAGTTTGGGTCTTTTGAGCTTGAGCTGCCCTTTCTCCTTGCTTGACTCCCTGCAATAAATGCTGCACTTTCCTTCCCCACAACCTGGTGTCAGTAGATTGAGTTTACTGTGCATGGGCAAAGGGACCCAAGTTTGGTTCGGTAACATAGCCACTTTGTATGTGAACTCAGCATTTGACAGAGCTCATTCTCTCAAATCACATGAGTTAAATACCTGCTGTGTGTTTTGCAGATATAGAGCTCAACACATTCTTTATACTTAATAGGTTAACAGTCTAATGAGAAACATATTCATAACGTGTAATATGCTACAGATATGAAGAGTTTCAGGGAGTGATATTTCAGGGAGGGGTGTGTGATATTATAGGCACCCAGGAGAGAAGTTTACACTGCTAGGGCCAGGGATCAGGGAACATTTTCAGGTAGAGGGGATGCCAAAAGAAAGGTAAGAATTTGTCAGAAGAATGGATGTGGATGAAGAGAGGGTATTCCAGCCAGAGAGGGGAGCATGACCAAAGGCAAGGAGGCAGTACACATTCTGGCATGGGCATACAAACTATAAGCAATTCAGTGTTCCTGGAGTCCACAGTTCCCAGCAAGGGAACACACCTGGTGGGACAGGCAGGAAAGGGCTTACTTCTTTCATGATATTCTGAAGTCAAAATGGAAAGACACAGACTACAAGTGAGGAAAATAGAATGGATTAATATCCTGTAGAAAATCTCTGTTAAAGATTAATGGCGGGCTTCCCTGGTGGCGAAGTGGTTGAGAGTCTGCCTGCCGATGCAGGGGACACGGGTTCGTGCCCCGGTCCGGGAAGATCCCACATGCTGCAGAGTGGCTGGGCCCGTGAGCCATGGCCACTGAGGCTGCGTGTCCGGAGCCTGTGCTCTGCAATGGGAGAGGCCACAACAGTGAGAGGCCCGCATACAGCACACACACACAAAAAAAGATTAATGGCAAGGACAGACAATTTTGTGGGGATACACTACAGGACGGTTTTTAGCTCTGTTGATATGTGCGCTGAACCAACAATTATTTACTAAGCACCTAGCATGTACTAGACCCTGAGATTAAAATGGTATGGAAGAAAGAATCCTTACCCTCAGGGATTTTACAGTCTAGAAACAGCCTGTTGAATACAGTTTGGCAGTGATTTAAATTGAATTAATGAAGGCAGGTAAGTAAAACTGGAGGAAGTAATTTACGTGACAGAGCATTCCTGGTGTCCCCAAATGCCCTGATGGGCTGCGCCGACAGGCTGACTCTAATCAGGCAGTTAGGAATAACAAGTGTTGACTATTTCTGACCAATGGAATACTGAGCTCAATCTGAAAGGCTCTCTTTCCACTAAAATATTAAGACCTAGAAAACTCCTTTAGGGCCTCCCTGGTGGCGCAAGTGGTTGAGAGTCCGCCTGCCGATGCAGGGGATACGGGTTCGTGCCCCGGTCTGGGAGGATCCCATATGCCGCGGAGCGGCTGGGCCCGTGAGCCATGGCCGCTGAGCCTGCGCGTCCGGAGCCTGTGCTCCGCAGCGGGGGAGGCCACAGCAGTGAGAGGCCCGCATACCGCAAAAAAAAAAAAAAAAAAAAAAAAAAAAAAAAAAAGAAAACTCCTTTAGTCTCACAGCAAGAGACACACAGGGACACCATTTATACAGCACTCAGAGAGGCACTGAAAGCTACCAGAGAGAAAGAAACCATTTAGGGTCACATTCTTATTGTCAATTTTTATCCATCATAATAATGGTGCATAATGATGGTTACCACTTATCTAAAATAGAAAATATAACATGACTTTTAGTTAAACATAGCAAACTGTATTGAGTTGTTTTAGTTCCTCTGAAAACTCTGCTAAAGTAATAAAAAGTGATAGGCCAGAGACAAGGAGAGAGTAGGGTATGGGACCGCTCTTTCTTTTTTTAAGCCTTCAAGAACCTTTGATATTTAAATTATATGCATGATATAAAACTGAAAACTAAGTAATAAAAGAACATATTAGCATAATGCCAGTTACATTATATCCTTTCTTCCTGTGTTTCTTCTCTTCCTCCACCAAGGAAGGAAGAGAAGTTCATAGAATAGGAAATTCATAAAATTATTTTAATAAGCTGTTGGTAGGTTGGATGCACAGGCCAAATAATGTTATTTTCCTCCAATTTTAATTATTAAAATGTAGCAAGTAATATCAAATATTAATCAAATGTAATAACATTAGCATGTAGCCATTATTATTAAAATTCCTCTGGTTTTACATCAGTATGTATATACACATAAACATGTATGCATGTATATTTATACACTTGGATATATTCAATATTAGTACATTTTACTCTGATTGATATGTTGTGGGGAAGCACTTGGAATCTAATATTTAACACAGCCTTTAGGTTATTTCTATACAAGTAACCTGTGTTACTTGTATAGAACATTTGGAGAAATACTGCTTAGGAATTATATCCTGTAGGCGAACTTGTTTCAAAATGAGTCAACAGCATGAAATTTTAGTTATCTATTTGTTCATTAATTTGTTTATTATTGACACAGAGTTATATACAATAAAATGCACAGAGCCTTGGATGTTCAGGTTGATCAATTTCAGTAATTGTACAACCCCATGTAACTATCACTAAATAAAAATATAGACATTTTTCCTTCTCTCAGAAAATTCCTTTCAATCAGTTCGCCTTACCACCCCTGCTTTCTGATTTTTAAAAGCATAGATTAGTTTTGCCTATTCTTGGGCTTAACATAAATGACTCATACAGTTTTTTTGTCTGACTTCTTAACGTGTATGAGATTCATCCATGTTACTGCAAGCAGCTGTAATTTAAACATTTTTTTTAAATTACTGAGTTGTATACCACAATTTGCTTATCCATTTTCTTATTGATCAATATTTGGGTTGGTTTCCAGTTTAATGTTGTTGTGAATAGGCTGATATGAACATTCTTGGGTCAACACCTAGATGTGGAATTTTCGAGCACAGTATTTAACTTTACAAGAAACTGTTACAAACAGTACTCCCAAGTGATTGCACCATTTGGATATCCTACCAGCAATATATGAATGTTCCAGATGGTCCAAATCGTCAACAATATTTGTTACTGTCAGTTGTCTTAGCTCTGGCTGCTATAAAAAAAATATTGTAGACCCAGTGGTTTAAATAACAGATATTTATTTTTCACAGTTCTGGAGGCTGGAAGTCCAAGATCAGGGCTCCAGCATGGTCCAGTTTTGGGTTAGGGCCCTCTTCCTTTCTTGCAGTTGGCTGCTTTCTTGCTGTGTCCTCATGCATTGGAGAGAGAGAGCTCTGGTCTCTCTTCCTCTTCTTAGAAGGACACTAATTCCATAATGAGGGTTCCACTCCAAAGATCTCATCTAAATCTAATTACCTACCAAAGACCTCACCTCCAAACACCATCACATTGGGGGTTAGGGCTTCAACATATGAATTTGGGGAGAACACAACCATTCAGTCCATAACATCAGTCTTTTTGATTTTAGCAATTGTAGTAAATTGTTAATTTACTACAAGTAATTTGTGTTTTAATTTACATTTCTCTGATGGCTAATGATGTTAGGCACCTTTCAATAGCCTTACTGGACATTCTTTTATTTTCTTTTATAAAGTATATTTTCAAGGCTTCTGCCCATTTTTTTACATTGGATTTTTGTGTTTTTATCACTGACTTACAGGAGTTCTTTATACATTTTGTATAAAAGCTTTTGTCAGATAAATGTTTTGGAAATATTTTCTACCAGTCTTGGTGAAATCCAATCTACCAATTATGGTTGCTGTTTTTCGGTGTGTGTGTGCATGTGTGTGTACAGTCTAAGAAATTTTTGCCAGCCTCAAGGTTGCAAATATATTCTCCTATTTATCTTATTTTAGAAGCTTTGAGCTTTTATTTTTTACATTTAGGTCTACGAGTCATCTCAACTTTTTCTGTATAAAGTGAGGTAAGGATTGAGATTTATCCCCCTCCCCCCCATAAAATTAATAAATTGTTTCAGAACCATTATTGGAAAAACTTCTTTTATTGAACTGACTTGGTGCTTTTGATGGTAATTAAGAGAGAATATATGTGTGGTTCTATTTCTAGTTTCCTTATGTCTTCTATTGACCTATTTGTCTATCCTTATGCCAATATCACATTATCTTGGTTACAACAGCTTTAGAGTAAATCTTGAAACCGTGTAGTGAATGTCTTCCAATGTGTTCTTCTTTCTGAAGATTACTTTAGTTAATCTAGATACTTTCTACTTTCATAAAAAATTTAGGATAATTTTTAGTAGATATTTTATTGAGGTATAGTTGATATACAATATTATATATGTTACAGATGTACAACATTGTGACTCACAATTTTAGTTATATTCCATTTATTTTTTATTTTTTTTAACATCTTTATTGGAATATAATTGCTTTACAATGGTTAGTTTCTGCTTTATAACAAAGTGAATCAGCTATACATATACATACATCCCCATATATCCCCCCTCTTGCATCTCCCTCCCTCCCTCCTTATCCCACCCCTCTAGGTGGTCACAAAGCACCAAGCTGATCTCACTGTGCCCTGTGGCTGCTTCCCACTAGCTATCTATTTTACATTTGGTAGTATATATTAGTCCATGCCACTCTCTCACTTCGTCCCAGCTTACCCTTCCCCCTCCCTGTGTCCTCAAGTCCATTCTCTACATCTGCGTCATTAGTTATTATAAAATATTGGCTATATTCCCTGTTTTGTACTGTATATACTTATAGCTTATTTATTTTATACATAGGAGTTTGTACCTCTTAATCCTTACTTTATTTTGCCCCACCCCCTTCCCTCACCCCACTGGTAATCACTAGTTTGTTCTCTGTATCTGTGAGTCATTTCTTTTGTGTTGTATTCACTAGTTTGTTGTATTTTTTAGATTCAACATATAAGTGATATCATTCAGTATTTGTCTTTCTCTGCCTGACTTATTTCACTAAGCATAATATTTTCTTGGTCTACTTATGTTGCTGCAAATGGCAGAATTTCATTCCTTTTCATGGCTGAGAAGTATTCAATTTTGTGTGTGTATATGTGTGTGTGTGGATACCACATCTTCTTTATCCATTCATCTCTTTTTTTTTTTTTTTTTTTTGCTGTACGCAGGCCTCTCATTGTTGTGGCCTCTCCCGTTGTGGAGCACAGGCTCTGGATGTGCAGGCTTAGCGGCCATGGTGCACAGGTCCAGCCGCTCTGTGGCATGTGGGATCCTCCAGGACCGGGGCACGAACCTGTGTCCCTTGCATTGGCAGGCAGACTCTCAACCACTGCGTCACCAGGGAAGCCCTATCCATTCATCTCTTGATGGACACTTAGGTTGCTTTCTTATCATGGATATTGTAAATAATGCTATTATGAACATTGGGTGCATATATCTTTTTGAATTAGTGCTTTCATTTTCTTTGGATGCATACCCAGGAGTGGAATTGCTGGATCATATGGTAGTTCTATCTTTAGTTTTTTGAGGAGCTTCCATACTGTTTTCCATAGTGCCTGCACCAATTTGCATTCCTACCAACAGTGTACAAGAGTTCCCTTTTCTCTACATCCACACCAACATTTGTTATTTGTGTTCTTTGTGATGGTAGCCATCTGACAGGTGTAAGATGATATGTCATTGTAGTTTTAATTTACATTTCTCTGATGCTTAATGAAGTCGAGCATCTTTTCATATGACTGTTGGCCATCTGTATGTTTTCTTTAGAAAAATGTGTTCTGCCCACTTTTTAATTGAGTTGTTTGTTTTTTTAATGATGAGATATATAAGCTGTTTATATATTTTGGATATTAACCCATTATTGAGCATATCATTTACAAGTATTTTCTCCCATTCAGTACATTTTGTTCTTTTATTGATGGTTTCCTTGGCTGTGCAAAAACCTTGAAGTTTAATTTGGTGCCATTTGTTTATTTTTGCTTTCATTGCCATTGCTTTAGGAGACAAATCCAAAAAAAATATTGCTAAGATTTATGTTAACTTGCATTCCGCTCATGTTTTCTTCTAGGAATTTTATGATTTCTGGTATTATATTTAGGTCTTTAATCCATTTTGAATTTATTCTTGTATATGGTGTTAGAAACTTTTAAAATTTCATTCTTTTACCTGTAACTGTCCAGTTTTCCCAGCACCACTTATTGAAGAGACTGTCTTTTCTCCATTGTATGTTCTTATATTCTTTGTCATAGATTAGTTGACCATAAGAGTGTGGGTTTATTCCTGGGCACTCTATTCTGTTCCATTGGTCTATGTGTCTGTTTTTGTGCCAGTACAATGCTATTTTGATTACTGAAGCTCTGTAGTATAGTCTGAAGTCAGGGAGTGTGATAACTCCTGTTTTGTTCTTTTTCTCAAGATTGCTTTGACAATTTGGGGTCTTTTGTGATTTCATATGAATTCTAGAATTATTTGTTCTAGTTCTGTGAAAAACATCATGGGTATTTTGATTGGTATTGCATTGAATTTGTAGATTGCTTTAGTATTCTCATTTTAAAAATATTAATTCTTCCAATCCATGAACATGGTATATCTTTCCATCTGCATCATCTTCAATTTCTTTCATCAGTGTCTTATAGTTTTCTGAGTACAGGTTATTCCAAGGTATTTTATTCCTTTTGATGAAAGAATACGTTTTCAAATTTCTATTAAAAATCTGCTGGGATATTTAAAATTGGGATTTTATTGAATCTCTAGACTAATTTGTGAGGAAATGATCAATGTATCACCATTGAATATGATTTTAACTGTAGGTTTTTCATAGATGCCCTGATCCAATCAAAAACATCTCCTATTCCTAGTTTGCTTAAAGTTTTTGTCATGAATCGGTGTTAAACTTTGTTTCATGTTTTTTATGTATCTATTGAGAAAATCACATTATCTTTCTTATTTATTCTGTTAATGTGCTTAACTATATTGATTCATTTCTGAATGTTAAAGGAACCTGGCTTACCTTGGAAACACTGCTAGATTGTGCTGTTTTATATATATATATATATATAGCTTGATAGGGTTTTCTAACATTTTTTTCTTTTGCCTCTATGTTATGAGAGATATTTATCTGTAACTTTATTTTCTGATAATGTCTCTATCAGGTTTTCCTTTATATAAATATGTTGGTCTCATAAAGTGAGTTGGAAAGTGTGTTCTCCCTTCTTATTTTTGAAAAGGGCTTGTGTAAAATTTATATTATATTTTCATTAAGTATGATAGAATTTACCAGTGAAGCTTCTGAACTTTGAGTTTTATTGCAGGAAGGTTTTTATTGTGAATTCAATTTCTTTAATAAATATAGATCTCTTTTGCTTTTCTAATTATTTCCATATCTATTTTGTTTCATTATGTTTTTCAAGAAATTTGCTCATTTCATCTAGATTGCTGAGTTTATTGCCATAAAGTTTTTCATAATATCTTCTAATTATATTTTTAATACTTGTAGGATCAGTAGTGCTGTCCCCTCTTTCATTCCTTATATGGATACATTGATTTTCCTTGATCAGTCTTGATAGAGGTTTATCAGTTGTATTAACATTCCCAAAAAAAGCAAATTTGAGCTTTGTTGATTTTCTTTGTCTGTTTTCTAGTTCATTGATATCCAATCTGATGTTTATTTCCTTTTTTTCTATGTACTAGGGGTTAATTTGCTTTTTTTTTTTTTAGTTTTTTAATGGTTGTATATGGTTCACAAATTTTCTAAAGTGAAATTTAAGAGAAAATTTCCCTCTAAACACTCATTAGGTACACTTCACAAATTCTGGTGTATCATTTAGTTCAAAATGTGTTCTATTCCTTTCAGGTTTTTTTTTTTTTCTTTTCTAATTCATGGTTTTTTAGAAGTGTATTACTTAATTTTCAAAATTTGAGTATTTTCAAATATCTTATTATTACTGGTCTCTAGTTGAACTCCATTGAGAAATATACTCTTTATGATATCAGCCTTTTGAAATTTATTGTGATTTGTTTAAGGCCTATAATATGGTCTATCTTGGCAAATGTTCCAAGACAGACCATATGCACTTGAAAATAAGTGTATTCTGTGATTGTTGAATATGGTACCTTACAAATGTCAATTAGGTCATGTTGGTTCATAGTATTGTTCAGATATTCTTAAGCATTTTTTGTCCACTTGCGCTATCAATTATTGAGAATGAGTATCAAAAACCCCAACCATGATTGTGCATTTACCTATAGCTGCCTTTATTTTTTTTCTGTCATATAATTTGTTCTGTTTTTAGGTATATACATATTTTAAATTGTTACAGAAGACTTCTAGAGAACACTTAAATGACTAGCATTCTATAACCAATCATGAGATATTCTTATTTAAGCAGTAATAAAAGATAATATCTGACAATACATCTTGTTTTGAATTCTATTTTTTTGAATGTGTATATAGCCACACCAATTTCTTTATGTTTATTGTTTGCATAATATGTGTTTTTCCATCATTTTACTTTTGCATCTGTGTCTATACAACTCACGTGAATTTCTTGTGGATAGTATGTAGTTGGGTCTTCTATATACAATCTCAGCCATTTAAATAGGTAGTTGAAGTGATTTATTTAATTTAGTTCTTTATACAGTTGAGCTTGAGTCTTAAAATTTGTTTATTTTTTATTTGTCCCACTTGTTACTTGTTTCTTTGTTCTTTTCTGTTTTCCTTTTGATCAGTTATATATTTTTATTTCATTTTATCTTTTCTGTTGACTTTTCAGCTATACCACTCTGTATTTCCTACTAGTATTTTAGAGATTATATCATATGACAGTTTAACTTCTAATAATATTCTCCTTTGTGAACAATGTAATAACTTTCTAATGGTATAATTTCATTTACTTCCTCTTCTGGCCCTTTGTGCTTGTTTGTTATATATTTTATATCTACACATGTTATAAACCCCTAATATACAATTATTAATTTTTCTTTAAAGAGTCAATAATTTTCTAAAGCAATTAAGTATATACAAACATATATAATAAAGATGATAAAAATGGTCTTCTAAATTTACCTATATATTTTTGGTTCTCTTCATTCCTTCCTGAAGATCTACTCTTTTATCTGCTATTATTTTCCTTCTGCCTAAAGCCTTTCTTTTAACACAGAGTTTCTAGAGATGGACTCTGCCTTTGTAAGCCAGAAAATGTCTTTTGTTGTGAAGAATTTTTCTAGATATATAAGTCTAAGTTAACAGAATTTTATTTAGCACTGTAAAGATTTCACTCCATTGATTTCTGGTCTTTACTATTTTTGATGAAAAGCTAGCCATGGTTTTATTGCTATTCTCTTAAATGTAATGTATCTTTCTTAGAGAAATTAAGGAAACACTCCCATTTACCACTGCAACAAAAAGAACAAAATACCTAGGAACAAACCTACCTAAAGAGACAAAAGACCTGAATGCAGAAAACTATAAGACACTGATGAAAGAAATCAAAGATGATACAAACAGATGGAGAGATATACCATGTTCTTGGATTGGAAGAACCAACACTGTGAAAATGACTGTACCGTCCAAAGCAATCTACAGATTCAATGCAACCCCTATCAAATTAGCAATGGCATTTTTCATAGAACTAGAACAAAAAAAATTTAAAATTTGTTTGGAAACACAAAAGACCCTGAATAGCCAAAGCAATCTTGAGAAAGAAAAATGGAGCTGGAGGAATCAGGCTCCCTGACTTCAGACTATACTACAAAGCTACAGTAATCAAGACAGTATGGTACTGGCACAAAAACAGAAATATAGATCAATGGAACAGGATAGGAAGCCCAGAGATAAACCCACGCACATATGGTCACCTTATCTTTGATAAAGGAGGCAAGAATATACAATGGAGAAAAGACAGCCTCTTCAATAAGTGGTGCTGGGAAAACTGGACAGCTACATGTAAAAGAGTGAAATTAGAACATTCCCTAACACCATACACAAAAATAAGCTCAAAATGGATTAAAGACCTAATTGTAAGGTCAGACACTATCAATCTCTTAGAGGAAAACATAGGCAGAACACTCTATGACATAAATCACAGCAAGATCCTTTTTGACCCACCTCTTAGAGTAATGGAAATAAAATAAAAAATAAACAAATGGGACCTAATGAAACTTAAAACCTTTTGCACAACAAAGGAAATCTTAAACAAGACAAAAAGACAACCCTCAGAATGGGAGAAAATATTTACCAATGAAGCAACTGACAAAGGATTAATCTCCAAAATTTACAAGCAGCTCATGCAGCTCAACATCAAAAAAAACCCAACCCAATCCAAAAATGGGCAGAAGTCCTAAACAGACATTTCTCCAAAGAAGACATACAGATTTCCAACAAACACATGAAAAGATGCTCAACATCACTAATCATTAGAGAAATGCTAATCAAAACCACAATGAGGTATCATCTCACACTAGTTATTTGTAGTGAAGTGGATGGACCTAGAGTCTGTCATACAGAGTGAAGTAAGTCAGAAAGAAAAAAACAAATACCATATGCTAACACATATATATATGGAATCAAAAAAAAAAAAAGGTTCTGAAGAACCTAGGGGCAGGACAGGAATAAACATGCAGACATAGAGAATGGACTTGAGGACATGGAAGGGAAGAGGAAGCTGGGATGAAGTGAGAGAGTGGCATTGACATATATACACTACCAAATATAAAATGGGTGGCTAGTGGGAAGCTGCTTCATAACACAGGGAGATCAGCTTGATCTTTTGTTATGACCTAGAGAGGTGGGATAGGGAGGGTGGGAGAGAGACTCATGGCAGGGGGGAATATGAGGATATATGTATACATATAGGTAATTCACTTTGTTGTAAAGCAATTACACTCCAATAAAGATATTTAAAACATGTATCTTTCTTCTCTGGATACTTTTATCAACAGTTTGAGTAGGAATGTCTATATGTGATTCTTCTTTGTATTTATACCTGTTGGAATTGGGCTGAACTATATGGATCCCTAGGTTGATATATTTCATTAATTTTGGAAAATCTTAGGCTTTTTCTCTTCAAATATTTATTCTACACCATTCATTCTCTCCTTTACTTCTTGTTCTCCAATTATATATTGTTAAACTAACTGATATGACCCCAGAGACTTGGATTAACTTTTAAATATTTTTCCCATTTTTGTTTCTTTTAGTTTCAATTTAGATAATATCCATTGACCTGCTTTTAAATTTCTAATCTATTCTTCTGTTGTATCCAGTCTTCTGTTGAGCATATCCAATGAACCCTTCAATTCTGATATCACACTTTTTCAGTGCTAGAATTTCCATTTGGTTTTCTTTTTATAGATTCCATTTCTATGCTGAAATTATCAGTGTGTTCACACATGTTGCCCATCTGTTTCACTAGACCTTTTCCAATATTAATTGCAGTTATACTAAAGATCCTGTCTGTTAACTCCAACATCTGGGTCATCTGTGATTTGCTTCTACTGAATTTTTTTTCTGTTGAGTCACATTTCCGTGCTTCTTTTTGGTGTCATAATTTTTCATTGTGTCTCAGACTTTGTGTGTAAATGAACCCTGGAGATTGAAGTACATAATATTTACCTCCAGAAAATGACATTTTCTTTCCTCTGTCAGGTGTTACTGTGGGGGGTTGAGACGTCTAATCATCAGTTGAGTTGGTTCTGGTTTTGTTATGGCTTTAGTTAGATTCAGCTTATCTCTGGGTTCAGTTTTGAGGAAAGGATCTGCAGGCTTGAGAACTATGCACCAGCAAGATTCTGCGGACTTCCCTATATTTTATAACCC
Source organism: Mesoplodon densirostris (assembly GCF_025265405.1). Taxonomy (NCBI): domain Eukaryota; kingdom Metazoa; phylum Chordata; class Mammalia; order Artiodactyla; family Ziphiidae; genus Mesoplodon; species Mesoplodon densirostris. The sequence continues at coordinate 55,625,975 of NC_082671.1, forward strand.
AGCTATTATCCTTGACCTGTGAGAGATGTCTCTCTGCTTTTAATCCAGCAGATAGCTTTGGTGTTTCTATGGAGTTTTCTTTGAACCTCTGCCACCCCCTTACTCTCTGCACCCCAGGATCTCCCCCAACACCATCTGTGGTTTGCCATGTTCCATTTGATAAAGGTCTGGTGCAGTTCAAGGATGAGAATGGGATCTATTTAATTTTCTCCTGCCTGTCCAAAGCTTTGGTGGACCCTGGCTATGTACTGAGTAAAGGCTCAATGTACCTCTGGAGAGATCACTCTTAGTTTTTTTGCCCTGCCTTTACTTTCTGATGGCTGCTGCCAAGCAATCAGTAATAGCTTTGTGCATTTTGGGGACTTTCTCTAAGCTCTAATGCCCTCCTCCCAGTCTTTGTTAGAACACTGCCTATCACTTGGTAAAAGTTCCATGCAAATTGCAGGTATTTTCTCAGCCTTCCTACCCTGCTGCTAGTCTCTGATATGCTGCCATCATGCACTGGGTGAAGGCATCATGGGAAAGAACTGATATATAGGTACTGATTCACTTTGTGCCTCTTTCTCCTTGGAATTCAATTCCATCATGCCAGTACACATGTGGCCATGAAACATTTAAAATTTGCCTGGTCTCTTTTCCCCTCAATCTGTGCCAGGTTTGCTCTTTCCTGCCATGCTCATAGGGAGATCTCTTCTCTTCTACAAAGAACTCATCCTTTTACCAGTTCTCTGACTGGTTTTACAAAACTATGGTACTATAACGTATCTGGCTTCTTTTTTGTTAGGGTGGGAGCAACAGTCTCTTGTGACTTTCTACAACCTACCTGGAAGTGAAACTTAGTGGCCTGGATTTAAGGCTGGTTTATAGGAAATGGCTCAAAGTACAGTTGGAAACCCAAAGTAATTGCCTGAAAAAGTTTCCAAGTTGTTTATGTGAGACTGTATATTGACTACCTTAATAATTAAACTATCCCCAAAAGTCCACCATTTCAAGTGACTTCATAATGAAGTCCTAGGTTTCAACAGGAGTTTGTAACTCCTGTTGAGAAACTGGGAAATTCCAGAAGTTAGAGTAAAGACTTCACTGAGAATTTACCCCTTAAGATTGGCAGCTGACACATCCATAAATGCTGGGCCAGCTCACAGCGATCAGAATTCTCCTCTCTCCAATGTCTGTTTCCTAGGTACAGGGATGGAATGATACTGACTACTTATCCATGTTGCTATGGCAAGATATGTCCCTGGAGCCAAGCCAAGTGTTTAGATCTCAACTTTTATGGAGATATGGCAGGACAGAATAATCTCCAGGAAGCAGGCTGAAGATCTCTTGGCTGTAGTTTCTTAATCTGTAAAGTGGGAATAGTGGTAATACCTGTCTCACAGAGTTGTATAAGTCTTACAATGTATAAAGATAGCACCAATACACACTTGAAGAAGCCAACATTAAAGAGTGTGTTATTGATTTTACCTAAGCTAGGAAGTGATGGAGTGAGGACTGGAAGCAAGCTTAATCTTATTCCTTATTCTAAAAGTCCACACTAATTTTATAGCTGAAGAAAAGGATACTCAGAGTTAAGTCACTTGCCCAAAGTAATGCAGGAGGTAAGTACCAAAGCCAAAGCCGAAATTTCAAATCCAGTGTTTTTAACCCCCATGACGTATTGCCTCCCAGTCTCAGTCCTGCAGCAAGAATAAAATGGTAAGTTGGAGATGTAGATAAAAATAAGAAGTAAAACAGAAAAATTATTAGAATAAATGCATAGGCTGAATATAAGAAAGAAAGTTCTTGGGCACTTTCTAAGATGCTGCATAGAAATCTGTTATTGATTAATACTTTATTCATTAGCCAATATTTATGATGAGCTAGTTCATGACACACTCTGTACTAGAAACACAACATAATATTGAATAAAACACAGTCACACCTTCAAGGACCTTGTTCTCTGGCAGGACACAAACTCTTCAGCCAGTTACTAAAATAAAATATGCTGAGTTTCACCAAAATATCTAAATATGATTTATTGAATTGATTTGATTTTTTTAAACTGGAACATTACTTAAACTATATGACTTAAACTTGGAAACTGCTTATATTCACTGGCAGTATAAATTTACTACAACCTAATCTCAATGAGGTATGCAATGCAGAGATATAAATTTCTAAAATACTTTTCTTCAGTTATTAAGTTCCACCTCCTTCTCCAACCTCTAAGAAGCACTACTGTAAAGTAATTTCTGAGTTTGATTTCATCTGCTCTCCTTTTCAGCATGCTTTACTTGGAAATAATAATAAGCATTGAAAACTCATAAGAGTACAGTAGCAAAAAGAAGACTCACAAGAATATTGCTCCTCTAGAGTTAACTCAAATTAATACTCTAGTAGTTGTAGCAAACACTTACTTGGATCATCCTATGTGAAAGACAGGTAAAATATATTCATTTATTGAATTTTAGTAACTTAACCCTATGAGGAAGGTACTACTATTATCTCCATTTAGAGATGAGGAACTGAGGCACAGAGAAGTTAAATAATTTACACATAGTAAGTGGCAAAGTTGGAACTCAAAGCAAGGTTAAGAATATTTGCTGTTAATCATAGATCATTCTACTTTTAACAGCTAACAGAGATACAATTTTCAGATCAAATGGAGTTACAGTGTGAAACACTCTTTTCTTCTTAGACCTTTCTAATCTAGATTCTGTTCTATTTGTTATGTTTCTTTTCCATGATCAATATTGTTCATTTTTGAGCTCCCTCTCTCCCTGTTTCTTAATTACACTGTGAGAGGTTTTCAAATTTCATTAGTTTTTTTCAAATAATCAATTTCTATATTTGTTAATCTTTTATATCATATTTTGTTTTCTGTTTAATTCTTTCTCTTATCTTTTTTTAATTTATTAATTTATTATTTATTATTTATTTTTGGCTGCATTGTGTCTTTGTTTCTTCACCCCTTGGAGGGATGGGGTGCTGTGGGGACTACTTTACATCACGGTTGCACGGGTTTCTCATTGTGGTGGCTTCTATTGCTGCAGAGCACAGCCTCTAGGTGTGCTTCAGTAGTTGTGGCTCCCGGGCTTTAGAGTGCAGGCTCAGTAGTTGTGGCGCACAGGCTTAGTTGCTCCACTGCATGTGGGATCTTCCCCGACCAGGGCTTGAACCATGTCCCCTGCACTGGCAGGCGGATTTTTAACCACTGAGCCACCAGGGAAGCCCTCTTTCTCTTATCTTTTAATTTTCTTTTTACTGTTTCTTTTGGATTTACTCCATTTTTCTAATTTCTTATGTTGAACATTTAGCTCCTCACCATTTGGCCTTTTGGAAGAAACATGTGTGATTTGGCAATGATTTCTTGGCTATGACACCAAAAGTACAAGCATCAAAAGCAAAAATTTTAAAAATGGGACTACATTAAACCAAAAAACTTTTGTACAATGAAACAATCAACAAAATGAAAAGTCAGCCTATGGAATGGGAGAAAATATTTGCAAGCCATATAGTTTATAAAGGGTTACTGTATAAAATATATAAGAAACTCATATGACTCAAACAAACAATCCAATTAAAAACTGGGCGAAGGACATGGATATACTTTTTTTTGAAGAAGAAGATATACAAATGGCCAACAGACACAAGAAAAGAGTTTCAACATCAGTAATCATCAGAGAAATGCAAATAAAAACCACAATGAAATATCACCTCACACCTGTAAGGATGGTTAAAAAACAAACAAAAACTGTTGGTGAGGATGTGGGGAAATTGGAACCTTTGTGCACTGTTGGGATTGTAAAATGGTGCAGCCACTGTGGAAACAGTATGGAGGTTTCAAAAAATTAAAAATATATCTGCTATATGACCCAGCAATCCCACTTCTGGATATGTATCTGAATAGTTGAAAGCGGGGTCTGGAAGATACACGCACACCCATGTTCAAAGCAATATTACTCACAATAGCCAAGCTATGGAAGCAACCCAGATGTCCATCCACAGATGAATGGATAAACAAAATTTGGTATATACATACAATAGAATATTATTCAGCCTTAACAAGGAAGGAATTTCTGACACATGCTATCACATGGATGGAACTTGAGGGTATCTATGCTAGGTGAAATAAACCAGACACAAAAAGATAAATACTGTATGATTCCACTCATATGAGGTATCTAAAGTAGTCAGATTCATAGAAACAGAACATGGAATGGTAGTTACCAGAGGCTTGGGGAGAGGGAAAAGAAGAGTTTTTGTTTAATGGGCATGGAGTTTTAGTTTTTTAAGATTAAAAAGTTCTGGAGATCTGTTTCACAATAATGTGAACATTCTTGATGATACTGAACTGTATACTTAAAATAGGTTAAAATGGTAAATTTTATAATATGTGTTTTTTAACCACAATTTTTTAAAGACTATTCAAGGCTATTACGTTACCTATAAATACTTTAGGTGATAAAAAATAAATTGATGTGTGATACTTTTATCATTCCAATTCTCAGTTGTAAAATATAGGTGAGGATAATACCTCATCACATGTAAAATATACATGAGGATAATACCTACATCATAAGATTGTAGGATTGTTGTGAGAAATAAATGAGTAAATTGCTGAGAAGTGTATGTATTTAACTATAAGAATACTTATTTAAATTTTTTTGTCCTTCTCTCTCTCTCCTCCCTTCCTCCTCACTCTTTTCCTTAATTTAAATAGAATAAGGATATTTTTCTCTTTTGGTTTTCTACTCATTTCACCATCTCTCACTCATTTAAAGGTATGTATTTTTTTTCTCTTTCTTAATTCTCACAGTAGAAATGTTGACATGCGTACTTAACAAAGACTACAATTACTCTGTTTACTCATATTCTAAACAATAAAAAGTCTTTAAGATAGTTTAGTTATAATCACTCCCTTCCTGGTTTAATATAGTTAGTATCTAATATACTAGCTTAATTTTAATGTCACAATTAAACACTACCATTATTGCTTTATATATCCATTTTTGTTTGTTTAGGTTTACCCACATGTTTATTTCCTTTACTTGGGTCTCAGAAATTTCTCCTGAGACAGAAGAAATCATTTAGGTCTATATTTTGGTCACAGACAATTGTTGGATTATTTTATATTTGAAAATCTCTTTATATTTCACTCACTGTTGAAAATAGAGTTGCTAAGCATTGAATTCTGGGTTTTTCATTTTATTTTATTTCAAGACTTTAAAGATATCATTCCAGTGCCTTCTGCCTTTCATCTTTTCAACTGAGAAATCAGCTGCCAATCCAATTGGTGAATTTTTTTAAGAAACCTCTTTTCTCTCTTCCTTCTTTTGAGTGACATAATTTGGTTTTGGTATATTGTAGTTTCACTCTGTTATTTCCAGATGTGAATTTTAATTTATACATCATGTTTGAAATTCTTGGGTCTTGAATCTAAGGTTGCATGTCTTTCATCAGTTCTGAATAATATTTCCACAATTTTCTTTTCTAATATTTCCTTTCCTTTATCTCTTTTGTTTCTTGAATTCCTATCAGTCCTTCTGTGTTGATAAATCTTTCTTTCATATTGATCCTATTTTATTTCCCTGTACTGCATTCTGAATAATTTCTTGTGGTTGATGATAAAGTTCACTAATTTTCTCTTTAGTTATGCTTAACCCTTCAACTGTGTTTTTTGACTTAATTAACTATATTTTTTATTTCTAAGAGTTTTATTGTTTCTTTACAAAATTTTCTGCTTATTTTTGTAAGCTCTCATTGCTTACATTTTTATTTCCATCTTTTACTCATTAAATATATTAAAATAATTATTTCATATAATATAACTGTTAAGTTCAACACTGGAAGATCTGTTTCTGAAGTTGGTTTTTTGTAAGAATTTTTTGAGGTATGAATTCAATAACACTTCCTCCAGGGATAAATTTCATTTGCTTATGGGATCCACTTTAAGTTATTTATATTTTTGATTCATGTATTTAAAAGTATGCAAATTGGGGGCTTCCCTGGTGATGCAGTGGTTCAGAGTCTGCCTGCCAATGCAGGGGACGTGGGTTCATGCCCCGGTCCAGGAGGATTCCACATGCCGCGGAGCGGCTGGGCCCATGAGCCATGGCCACTGATCCTGTGTGTCCAGAGCCTGTGCTCCACAATGGGAAAGGCCACAACAGTGAGAGGCCCGTGTACCGCAAAAAAAAAAAAAAAAAAAAGAAAAGAAAAGAAAAATATAGTATGCAAATTGTATTGTTTCAGGCACCACACCCACATAAAGCCAGCTAGCAGTCCTATAATTGATCATAGGAAAGACTTTTTAAAACCTTTGCCTAGAGCCAACGATGAGAGGGATAATTTTCCTTCCAATTTTGTGTTTTATCTCACTTCACTGAAGGTGTAGCAACTCTTGGCAGGACAGTTTCCAATCTGGCCCCTGGCACTGCTAAGTCCAAGTCTTTACTCCCAGAATGCTTTGCTCTAGGAGACTAGTATAGCCAGAAGTTTTAGAGCCTCCAAATCTCTCTGCAGTTCTACGATTGTTTTGATCCCGACACTGGTACATTTTATTATTATCTCACAGGCTTGTTGATTCACTTGAAAGTACATACTTTATCAAACACTTTTATATATTTATAGCAGAAGGCTTCAGTGTCTCTGTTTGCTATATTGCCAGTAATAAAAGTCTATAATTAAAGAATACCTTCTACATTTTAAATATAATATGTCACTCAGTTATAAGTATTTTGTTTAACTTATCACCAAGATCATCATTTTGCTTTGTTTACAGTATCATATTTATACAGCAAAATTTAACTTTATTGTATTCAAAGTTATTTTTTTATTATTTGCAATTTTGGTTCATGATTAAAAAGTAATCCTGTATCACAAGTTTATAAAGATATTTTTATATATGTTTTCATTAAAATATTTAAAGTTTCCTTTCTTCATTTAGATCTTTATTCCAGTTGGAATTTACTTCTCTGTACAAAATGAGGTAAGGCTATTGTTTTTCTATATAAATAACCAATTACCTAGTAGCATTTATTGAATAGTCCATCATTTCCTCATTTGGTCATGTAAATTTTCACATGTACGTGAATCTTTATGAGAGGCAGACTTTTGAATGGTGATTAAATGTATTTAATAATTATCTTTCCATATTTTTAAATTTCTTCTTACATTAATTTTGTGCCTTTTAATTTTATTGAAAAAAATTGTCTATCTCTTTGAAGGATATATTAGCATAAAGTTTATAGTGGTCTGTTATGACTTAAAATATTTTTTGTATTGTTTCTAGAGTTACATCTTTTCTTTGAACCATATATATATATATATATATATATATATATATATATATATATATCTTTATTTTTGCCGAAGAAATGTTTTATTGATATTATAATTTGCATTTCTTTGATTATTAGTGAAGGTGAATGGTATCTTTCATTTATGTATCACTTCCTGAACTGTCTGCTCAAATTCTTTGTCCCCCTTCCCCACTGTATTTTATATTAGCATTTTGGTATTCTTCTCATGAATTAATGTAAATATTTATAATTAAGTCCATTAATCTTTGTCTATTACGTTTGAATGATTATATCTCCCAGATATTTGCTTTTTAATTATGTTTCCAATTGTATTTTGTACTTTTTAATTTGTATTTGATTATATCTTTGCCTGCATTACAGCTTCCATGTCTGGACTTTTACAATCTTTATTATATATATGTGTGTATATATATATATATATATATATAATATTTATGTGTTTATATACATGTATATATACATATGTGTGTGTGCATGAGTGTGTGTACCTTACTGCAGATTACTGACTGGAAAATGTCTAGAAATGGATGATCTTCTTTCCACAGGTCATAAGCTACTCTGAAAGGATTTTAGTGTCCTATAAACTGAACTACCAAGATTTTCATTTAAAATTTCTCTGAGAAGGTGTTAAGGTAACACCAAGCATTTATGTTACTACATATTACATAATATAGGATATATACGCATATCAATTTGATTTGCCAGTTGATTTTGCTGAAGCTGCTAATATAATAATTAAGAGTATTTTTAACATAAAAATGAATGTTTCTAATGGGGAAACTGAATGAACAAAACTGCTCACTTCCTAATTATTTTCTTTTGAAAAAAAATTACAAATATAAGATAAACTGACTTTAATTGCAAAGAAAAATGTCAGAAGTGACATTTCAACACTTCAGTATATTAATGATCTCAACTAAAAGAAATGTGAAATCAACCAAGGCTACTGTCATTAGTTTCTTCAGGGCTTCACAACCAGAGGAATAAACAATTAATATGTTAAAATTATTCACTGCTAACGTATCATTATGATTCCTAAATAACAGCCTAACCATGTTGATTGGACCTTGACAGAAATGGGCAAAAGTGCCATTTAGTTAACAGTACAACATTATCAACAAGATAATAAAGTTGACGTTACAGAATGTCAGATTCAGAGAGTGGAAGGGGAGGGGGTGGGGTGTGTGTGTAAAACCAAAGTGGGTTTGGCACACAAACTATAGCATTGACAGAATCAAAGAATCAGTTTAGTAAAATCGGTTTTTAAACACTACAGACTAATTAATGTATTTCATGTTTTTGCTGCCATCTAATCATAAACAATTCACCTTGACCCTTGAGAAGCTTACTCTCTCAGCAAGACTGTCTCATAGAGAAACCTGTTTAGGGTAGATGAGACTTGACAATTCAGAGAATTCAAAGGAGGATGTTCTGCTCTTTTGACCCACAATTTAATTGGAACACAGTAATACTTAACCTTGAAATACTATGCCTTGCATTGGTACATGTCACCATCCACAATCGATCATATCAATAAAGTTAATTCAGCATTTTCCAAAATAGTTTTGCTACATTATAACCCTGTGATTTTTCCATATGAAAGTTTGGTATTAAATATATATGTATATGTATACATATATATGTATATAAACTTGTATATAATATATATTATATATATATTACATATATATATTAAAAATACATATATATATATAGAAAGCCTTTAAGTTCTCATTGGTTTGTACTCTCCCACCTCCAAGTACCAGGTTAGAAGTTTGATACAGTAGTAAAAACTATAGATAGCAATTGAAAGAAATTTATGAGTGCTTGTCTTAGAATGCTACCCAACACAACACAGGAAGTGCTAATTCAAATAATGTGTTCTCAAGACCACCTCCCTCCTTTTAAAAAAACATATTAAGGGCTTGTATCCAATGGAAACTGTCCTCAGCATCATCTGCTCTTCTGTTAAATCATTTATTCATTCATTCCTTTATTAAGTGTGGGCTACAAGACAGGCACTGCCCAGAATGCTGGCGATAATATGATACTATAAAGAGACACCATTTCCACTTTCATGCAGTTTACAGGCTTGTGGGAACATAGTCATAAATCAAATAATCATGATAATGAACCTGTCATTACAAATTGAGATAAATGCTCTCAAGGAAAGGAACAAGGTTCTAGGAGAGCATAAAACAGGAGGTCTAGATTGGGGATGGAGGGAGGGCCTCCCCAGTAAAGTGACTCTTGAGCTGAAGTTAACTGGGAGAAGAGAAGAGTGGAAGAAGGGAGAGCGTTCCATACAGGGTGAAACACTAGTGTATAAAGGCCATTTGGCCAGAGGAAGCCCAAAGCCATTCCTCCAGAGCTGGTGGATTACAGCCACAGGAGAGTGCCCTGCCAATGCTAATGCTGCTTCTACTCAAGGATTAAAGGTTGAATCCAGGACAAGGAAATTTCTAGTTGAAGTGAGACAAGTGGCCTGGCCCTGAAATTGTGCTCTTCTCCTACATTCGCCAGGAAACCCCTGACCTTTGGCCGGCCCTTCGTTGATAAAAAAAATTCTTTCCTATTTATTTATTTATTTAAATTGGGGTATAGTTGCTTTACAATTTTGTGTTTAGTTTCTGCTGTACAATGAAGTGAATCAGCTACATGTATATATATATCCCTTCCCTCTTGGACCTCAAAAAAAAATTCTTATTTAAATGACAATAGCTGAACAGCATGTAATCCCTGAAGCAGAATTGTTGAAACAAATGGAACAAAAATTTTAAATAAGTATAATAAACATGCATAAAAAGAACATTAAAAATCTGAAGGAGACCTTGATTCTTTCATGCTTTTTATAGACCTTCCTTCTTATAAGCTCCTCTCCTTTTTCTAAGCCTTTCCCCACCACTCATATGACCCTTATCTATGTTAGGACAGGAGGACTAATCTCACTATGGCATGTAACTTCTTTACATCAGCCACTACATTAAATCCCAGGTCATTCTATATCTCCCATAATTTATATCTCTTTATGCTTCCTTCTCTGACCCATCTCCCACCCTTTCCTAGGTCCTGAAACCTTTCCACTGGGCCCTCCAGATGTCACAATCAATCCTCAGCAAATCACTCATATCCTTGACCTTTTTGCTACACCCTCTCTTTACCTTCAGGCTCTACAAAAACCTGGATTTCCCCTGAGGATGCAATTTCCCCTCAGTCTTTTCAGTGGGTGACTATTTTCTCTCTCACACCCTTCTTACTTTGGAGCCCAGAGACACTGCAGATGTCTTCCTAGCATTTTCTTGTTGCTTCTAGTCCGGTCCCTGACACTTCCAGCTGTGGTTCTCAGATCAATCCTCTGTTTCTTTTTGCTGTAATCATCTACTACCCCTGCCATTCCTTGAAGATCTAGCACCTGGCTCCTGTCATTCTATCCAACACTACTCCTTTCTTAAGTCTTAGGTGACTTCCTTATCCATATGGATGATGTTCATGGCCTTCCATAACCATGACCTCTATCTTCAGATGAGGAAGGTGTCCTCACTCTACCTCAGTATTCATGCTGGAGGCTTTCCCTAGACCTTGTCATTACTGATAACTGAAACCACTTCATAACCACTTTGTAATCTCAGTTGCAAGCTCCATATTTTAAGTTCTTTCCAGCTCAATCTAATTCTCAAATTCCTTTAATTCACTGGCCTTACAGGGAACTACAATCCATTTTCTACCACCTTTTCAACTACCATGTGGATGCCCTCATTTGTCTAGCTTAAGTCTTAAAGAAAGGAATAAAGAATAGATAAAACCATATAAAATATAAAATTATTTAACAATACTAAATAATTCTTGAGTTCAAAAAGGACAACATAGAAAAAGTTACAAAATATTTAAACTTACATAACAATACTTATAATACATTCCTAAGTGTGTTGGATTAAAATTAAAGCTCTATTTCCATTTAAATATGCTATTGCATTTAAATATATTTATCAGGAAATAAAAGTTAAAAGTAAGTAAGTGAATCATTCAACTCAAGAAGGTGTAAAGAAAGCAGTAGTACAAACATAAATAATAAAGATATAGGCCAAAATAAATGAGATGAAAAGTAAAATAAAAATAGAGAAGATTAATATAACGAAATGCTGGTTCTTTGCAAAGTTTAGTGAGATAGATCTCTGGTGAAACTTATAAAGAAAAAATAAGATAAACTAACAATACAGAATGAAAAAGGAGAAACAACCACAGACTTAGTAGAAACTAAAAGTGGTGGCAGTATTATGAATAACCATATGCTAATAAATATGAATACCCAATGAATATAAATACCCAGATGAAACAGATAGATTTCAAAATTTAAATGAGTCAATTTGTAGAAAAGTATTAAAATCCAAACAGGTACAAGAGGTACTCCACCTGCCGATCTAAATTAACAAAGGCATGCCTAGAGCATGATATTTCTCTAAGAAGTGTATTTGCTGTTCAAAAGAATTGGTAAAAATTTCTGTAAAAGAAGAATTGGTCTTTACAAGCTAAGTAAAGTTGATGTGAGTTTACAGCAAAAGGAGGACAAAGAGGAAGAGGAGAGGAGAAAGAATGGTGGGAAAGAGGGCAGAACAACACAAAGTCCAAAGACATTTAAAGACGCTGAAACAACAATCAAAAATCTCCACCTCCAAAAAGCTTCAGCCCCAGGTAGTTTTGTAGGTAAATTCTACCAAACATGTAAAGAAAATTTAGTCTTATTTTGTAAAAGTTATTTCAGATAAAAAGTAAGAGAAAGCTACCTAGCTCATTTTATCAGACTAGCATACTCTTGCACAATGGAATAAAGACAATAAAAATGACAGAAAAAGATTATAGGTTAAGGGCTTCCCTGGTGGCACAGTGGTTGAGAATCTGCCTGCTAATGCAGTGGACACGGGTTCGAGCCCTGGGCTGGGAGGATCCCACATGCCGCAGAACAACTAGGCCCGTAAGCCACAACTACTGAGCCTGTGCGTCTGGAGCCTGTGCTCCGCAAAAAGAGAGGCCGTGATAGTGAGAGGCCCACACACCACGTTGAAGAGTGGCCCTCACTTGCCACAACTAGAGAAAACCCTCGCACAGAAACGAAGACCCAACACAGCAAAAATAATAAATTAATAAACTCCTACCCCCAACATCTTCTAAAAAAGATTATAGGTTAATTTCACTAATGAACACAGATGAAATTAACTTTCAGGTTATGTAAAAATTAGTACATTTCAAATAGGAATTATAGGATAATCATCAGACATTCTATCACTTTAACTAACCACATTAACAACCAAGTGAGAAAAATTATATAATTATCTCAACTATCTAAATATTGATAGAATTTAATGACTATGGTTAAAACTCTCAGAAAACTAAGAATGAAAGGGGATTTCCTTAACTTGATAAGATTATATACAAAACACCTACATTAAACATTATAGTTAATGGAGAAACAACATACTTATTCCCTGTAAGATCTGGAACAAGACAAAGTTGCCCACTATCACCACTACTGTTCAACAGAATAGGTCCTGGCCAATACTCTAAGGAAAGAAAAAAGAAATGATAGGTATAAGCATTGAAAGGGAGGACATTAAACTGTCATTATATACAAATTATCTGATTATCTGTCTTGAAAACCCAAAAGTGTCAACAACTATTACAGTGGTAAGAGTTCAGCAAGGATTAAAAAACAAACAAACAAACAAGAAACTCATAAAAAGCAATAGAATTTAGCTACATGGATAGGGATCATATATCAGGATTAGAGATACACACCCTCTATCATATAATTTGGCAGTGCCATCCTCCAGCCCCAATTATGGACAGAGTACTTAATGTACTTAGTATTAAGAAAATACTTAATACTTCTTTCCAAAGTGATGCTGGCCTTGACTATACTTTGGCCAGTGGCCTGTTAGAGGACTGAATGAGAACAAAAGCTTGAAGCTTTCCTGCATGGCTCAGTTTGGAAACCATCACCCCCACCACGTAGTCTGTGGAAAATTGTCTTCCATGAAACCAGTTCCTGGTACCAAAAAGGTTGGAGACTGCTGTCCTAGAGAATACTGAACACTAAGAAGAAACTATTGTCGTATAACATACTTATACAGAACAATATAGTATTTATAAAGTGAGAGAGAAATTAAGTTTTCTTTTTGATCAGTTACATATTTTCCGAAGCAGAGACCATTAAGAAAGAAAAAAAAGTAGTATCTCATTTTGTTTTTTTCTCCTTAAATTTTCTCATTCTATCTTTCTATGCATGACTATTCATGGCTGGCTTTTCAGACACCTGGCTCTCTTCAAGTAAGAAGCACCGATAATTTCTACATCTGTACATGTCAACAATCATCCTCATAATCAGTCAAATCCATGTGAATGATCTTTGAGGACCGCAATGCCTACTTTCCACTTGGAGTTGGATTGCACTATCTATAAATGCCCCACACCGCTGCTTAGTGGGAAGAAATATGTGCTAATTACTTTTGAAGTTGAAAAAGGATGCGGAGATAGGCCAGTCAGGAGGAGCACTGGGCGATCTCCTTCTAATTCATGCCTCCCCACCATTTGCTCACTCCTGGCTCTAGATCTTCAGGACAGAGTGGGTCCCTGGAACAGAAATGAGGGGTGGGCAGGGACATGAGGTGGGCCCTGGAACCCTGGTCACACCATTCTTGCCTTTCCCTGGGAATCAATTTGCATCTACCTTGACTCACAGATATGTTCTCCTTGAAAAGTTACATATTAGCAATAGGCACAATTTAATGTATACATTCTCTGTACTCAGCCCAATGTTAGGCACTCTGCTTATATTAATTCTCCTCCCAATAATCCTGTTTTTTACAGATAAAGCAACTGAAGCTTAGAGAAATTAAAACAATTGATCTGAGGTCAGCAATTAATTAAGAACTCAGATCTGTCTGATTCCAAAGATCCAGCTCTTTTAGCTAGAGGATCCTGTCTCAGAATACATAACTGGGAAATGGCAGAAAACAGATTTAAAGTGAGGTCTTGACTCCATTTTGGTTTCATCACTCAGTGAATTGTTGTTAAGCTTATGAACTAATGAATGAAGTGATCAAGCAATCGGTATTGTTTAAAGTGAGATGATGAATTTGGGGAATGAAAGTTAAGAAATATGCTAATATCATACATCTTTATTAGATTTGAGTAATAGTTGTTATTTTTGCTAGGGGTTAAAGGCAATTGTCTTAAAACAATTGACTCAGAGTGGGAGTTGAAGCCAGTAAGGTAGGACCCACAGTCGAGACTGAAAGCAGGACACCAGAGGCAGGTTACAACGTAATCCTAACATATAACCACTCTGTTCTAGGAATTATGTTAGCTGGAGTTAGAAAGATGAAAAGGAATACTCTAATATTAACTATTCTTCCTGTGCCTCAGTTTCCTTATCTGTACAATGGAAATAACAATAATACCTATTTCAGAGTGGTTTTGTGAGGATTAAATGAGATAATACAGGCAAAGTGCATAGAACACATTAAGAGTTAGCACTTAATAAATAATAGCTGTAATTATTATTAATATTGTCTCAGTTCCTGCCTTTAAAGAACCAACCGACATGGATCAGGGAAGTGCAACAGCTGATGGTGCTTCCCAAATGGTGGTGGATGAGTCACATCAAATTAAGAAAAGAGAAGCAGAATTGTATCAACTGCAAAAAATGTATATTTTTAAAAAATTAAATGTGTACACCAAAGATCTGTCTCTAAGAAACTAGTTTTAAAATACCTAATAATAAAAACCTAAAGTGTGTCTCTATTATTTAAATTCAAACCTCTTAAGCAAGGAGAGGAGTGGCTGTATCCAGTCTCTGTGGGGACAGTGGGTCTTAATGACAGTTCTTTCTAAGGTTCTGTTCCACATTACCTTTCTGTGACCGGAAAAAATGTCACTTGATGCCATTTTTCTCAATCAGATCAACTGCCAAACTGGTTAAAATCATTTCCTTACAGAAACCCAGATCTGCCTCTAACCTAAACTGTGCTCAGTGAGTATATCTTCACCTCCTCCTCCCCCTCTGCAATCAAGGAAATAGCAGTTGATGTCTTAACTGCTGCTACCTGGCAGAAAAAGCATATACCTGTTGACAGATTGGCTCAAAACAAATTTAAAGGGAAACTTCAAAAGGATGACAAGATTCTTCTCTGGCCAGTGCCACCTCAGACAGGCTACTGGAGGGAAGGTCCAGAGCCCCAACTTGATAGGATGGTGTTTCCAAGGCATGTGGTCATCCCCTACTCAGACGATGTTAGAACAGGAAAAACAGGAAATCCCGCAGGTACCTGCCAGAAATCCTCTCACCAGGACAAGAGTTCCAGTTTTTTAATAATGCCTGGATAACATATTTATAAAACATGTTGGAGATTTTCAACCTTGGCAAATGATATATGTTTTCTTTGTTTTGTTTGTTTTGGTTTTTTTTTTTTTTTTTTTGCGGTACGTGGGCCTCTCACTGCTGTGGCCTCTCCCGTTGCTGAGCACAGGCTCCAGACGCGCAGGCTCAGCGGCCATGGCTCACGGACCCAGCCGCTCCGCGGCATGTGGGATCTTCCTGGACCAGGGTACGAACCCATGTCCCCTGCATCGGCGGACTCTCAAACACTGCGCCACCAGGGAAGCCCCATGATATATGTTTATATAATCATTCTTAAGTGTTCACGTATTGTAAACAGGCAGGTCAGCTTAACAGGGATCGCCTGTGAAGTGTCTTTAATAAATATACAATTAAAGCATCAGGCTTGACAGATTTGCTAGATGGAACTTTGTTGTAAATACCATCAAATCCTATAGCTCAGGTTGTATGTTGAAGCTTCTTCTGACCTCAGGAGAATGACTGTATCCCCTGAGTCTAACCTCAAGCATTTATCTCATTCTGTTTTTTTTCGTGGTTTTCCTAAAGTCTAATTTGGCCAGCTCTACCTACATGTGTTCAGCTTTGCAGTGATTTATTTCATATGCTCCTTCTTATTTCGATTTGGCATGTGTTCCTATCATTCCCATATGTCAACAGGTTACTTTGAATTCCACTGTCTTATGTAGTCCCCCAGGATGACCATGATTTTCATACCACGGAAAATGGTTATAGGAAAATAACCTCTGTATTTGAATGAGCTAGTTAATTCCAAAATGCTCATTTCCCATGGATTCTTAATTCCTATACAAATGAAATGAGAAACCTCTATCCTCATCTAGGCGCTACTGGGACCAACTCCCGCTCCTCAGGCAAACCTGCTTTCTTTTCTGTCCAACCCTAACTCTCCTCTGAAGTGTGATGATACTGAGTGCTTCATTAAACACCATCAGCCCAAAGTGGAAGCATATGCTACTCAGAAGCATTTATCACCAAATTATATAGATCCGCTTCTCGACCCAGTTCTCCTCTGTTTATGGATCCCACAGCCAGCAGCACTCATTCATCTCCTTCTTATTAAATGCTACTGTTCATTCAACTGTTTGAACAAATGAAGGAATACTTTGAAATGCCCCTTTAAGAAAATGATACGAAGTGAGAGAGTGGCACTGACACATATACACTACCAAATGTAAAATAGATAGCTAGTGAGAAGCAGCCACATAGCACAGGGAGATCAGTTCAGTGCTTTGTGACCACCTAGAGGGGTGGGATAGGGAGGGTGGGAGGGAGACGCAAGAGGGAGGGTAATGGGGATATATGTATACATATAGCTGATTCATTTTGATATACTACAGCAACTAACACAACGTGAAGCAATTATACTCCAATAAAGATGTTAAAAAAAAAGAAAATGATATACTGTTATTTTTTTAAAAGACACACCATTTAAGGGGCTTCCCTGGTGGTGCAATGGTTGAGAGTCCACCTGCCAATGCAGGGGACACGGGTTCATGCCCCGGTCCGGGAGGATCCCACCTGCCGCGGAGCGGCTGGGCCCGTGAGCCATGGCCGCTGAGCCTGCACGTCCGGAGCCTGTGCTCCGCAACAGGAGAGGCCACAACAGAAAGAGGTCCGCGTACCGCAAAAAAAAAAAAAAAAAAAAAAAAAGACACATCATTTAAATATGAAAATATATTAATTTTGCCAAAAATTCCCTGGAGAAATGATGACTGATCTTCAAAAGACGTCGTTCTTACCAAAGACAGAAAGCTAGCACCCTTGTGGGCGCTCAATCAATGATGCATTTGGCTGATACAAAGTACCAAGGTTGTGTCAACACAGAGTAAGAACATCTGGAGGAAAAGTGAAAAAGTCAAGCATGATGTTTCAGTAGTTGACACTGAGTAATCACGTTTCCATAGAAATGTTTCTCTCTTAACTAAACATTTTGTTATCCTAGTATCTATATAGGTAAGTTTATACATTTTGTATAAAGCACTTTCTAAATCCTTTAGTTTCCCCTAATAGGTTTCCTGACAAGGTGACATAATACTACTTCCATTTGACAGGTACAACCAATACCTATAGAGACATCTACCTTTGATTGCCTCAGATTCAAGACCAAAGAGTTATATGGCTTTAGCCTGATTTGTCAGTGTAGCATTTCAATTTACTTGCAGTTTTACAAACAATGGCTATTTTTTTACAGGATCGTTTTGGTTGCCTCTTCTTAAACAGGCATTTTGGCAGTATACTTTAGAACGAAGTCATTTCTTTCTGTGGCCAGGGAAGCTTTGCAATCATTTTGATTTCATCCTGTTAGGTTTTTAGTTCTTTGAAAACAGCAGACAAACACTGCATTTGGGTTTTCTGTGTTGCTGGTGAGCAGTTACTGAAACGGACCTGCTTTTTAATGCAAACATTATGCATACTGCAGCCAGACAATGGAAAGTCTGCTTGCAACCTGAGCAGGGTTGGATGCAATCTTTCCCAGTGGGTATCTATCATTTCAGGTGCTGCCGAAGAATTCTTTATAGAATTTTCATTTTTCAACTGTTTGTTCGAATCACATAACAAGTCAAATTTAATTAGTTATATTCATCCAGCAGATGGTACAGTATTCTATACTAAAATATAAATTCCTTTACGTAATTGAGTAATGCGTTTCATATGATCTCTTTTACAAATTTCAAAACCAATTCTCCTCAAACAGGCCTGCACATTATTTGGATGCAGGTCTAAACAGGTTAAAATTGATTTAATGCTCTCCCCCCAACCCACCCTGGCAAGAACATTATGTAAATGAAAGCAAGTCTGCCCTGAGTGTCTTATTTTAATGTCCCCTTCTACATAAATTACACTGGCATCTGGGAGAAAAGAGGTGGCATTAAACTTAAATTATGTGGGAATGAGTTTCTTAAACTTCAAAGACCAACATGTCACAAAGAGGGTCATATTGAAATGAATTCAATTTGTTTCACACTGGAAAAACTGAACATCCATGATCAGTTTGTTAAAACCAAGTCTTTGATAATATTAACTAGATTCCTAATAGATACATGGATATTCCTTCCAGGATAGCCAGTTAACCTAAACATTAGAATTGAAACAGAAGGGCTATCTATCTCTATATGTTAGTTATATACTGTTATAGGCATCTGTAGCACTCAAACACAGTTTTTGGACAACAAAGTGTGCAGTGGAAAACTGCATCCTTGGTAGATCTTGGATTGCTGCTTCTCTGACCACCCAAGACTCAAAAAGGATTTCATTTCTCCCCTAAACATTGTATCATTGTTTCAGGCATCTGCCTATTTTTTTCTTCTGGTGGAATTTGAAACATGCTGAATTTTCCCAACCTGTGTCAACAACCTATTAAAGGGTACAAGCTGATTCATTGAATGCTGGAAGTAAAAGAATTTTTATTCATTTTTTATTCCATAGATGACATATATTCTGCATATATACGGAATCAGCCAACTCCAGTGCCTATTATAGATGTTAGTAATTAATCATGACACGTGTGTCTTCTAAATCTTTGACCAAGCCCTCCAGTCATGAAGTAAATACTCTTGATATTTGCCATCTTCTTCTAGTCTGACCCTTTTATTATGCTGATAAGGAAATTAAGGCACAAAGAGTTGTAATAGAATCTTTTTTAACTTAGTCACAGAGGTAACTAAAGTTCAGGTCAAGACTGATAAGTATCTCAATTCCTAGGCAGATATTTCTCCCACCACATTATGTTGCCTCTTGAGTGAAAAAAATCTAGGGTATAGACTGAGGCAGAGGAAAAATAATTTTCCTTTACTCTTGTTACTGAACCAAACTTCCGTCTGTGCAGTAAAGCCAATCTTCAGACACAGGGTTGTGGTGAAGGAAAGCACAGCATTTATTGTAAGGTGACAGACAAGGAGTCTGAGGCAGCTAATGCTCAAAAGACCCAAACTCTCTGATGGGTTTCAGGGAGGCATTTTTAAAGGCAAGGTGAGGGAGGGGAGTTGCAGGGTATGTGTTCAACTCGTGCACAATCCTCTGATTGGTTGATGGTTAGGTAAGAGGGCAGTGTCACAGGGGTTAACATTATCAATCCATCTGGGAAGACCCCACAGGGGAATAAATATAATAGAAGGCAACGGTTATTTTAGTAAGGTTTTTTTCACACAGATTTATCTCTGTGTGACTCTGTCTCTGCTGATAAGTCAGTCTCTTCTTCCTGGGCACATTCCACAAAGGAAAATTTATGCCTTCATTTTAGGCAGAGCAGAGAACTCTTCGTGTATGTGTTGTTTCTCAGTTGCCTTCAGCTCAAAATAATACTTATGCTGAAGTGGCATATTTGGGGGTGGCATATCCTGGTCCCCTTCAAACTATCAAGAGTGAAGATATTACAACTATGGTTTCCCATTGGGTAGCTAATTTGATGAAGGCACTAAGCAACTCCTCCAGGCAGTTCACCAACCACCCTCCCCCACTTAATCTCTGGGTGTTCTTTCTAAACCCTGCCACTTGAAGTTTCTGCATTACAGCTTTACCAGTCTTTTTAAAATTATCCAATATTTTCAGCAGCTCTTTTAGTTTCTAGATAGAAGAGATTCTACTTGTCTGAGACTTAATGCAGGTCTCTTATGGGTGCCATCAAGTTCAAGAAATTAAGTGGTTCCCTTATTTCCAGTTTACTGGATTAAAATGTACCAACAAATCTCTGATAAACCCTAGTGAAGGGAAAGAGTGTATCTTTTGAATCCAGTTCTTGCTCTGCTAGCTACTATCAGCAAGACCTTAAAGACCTTTCATTATGGAAACTAGATTTCAATGCATGTAGGTCACCGAGGACAGAGTTGAAGCTCAATAAACAGTAGTTCTGATGATGATAAGGATGATGATGGCTGGTGGGAATATACTCCTCTGTTTTATATAGTTTTCTTCAAAAGAACATAGTTAATTCTCTACAGATTTCTTCCCTCCTCCTCCTTTACCCCCATCCTTCTCCCTTACACATACATCAGACACAGTCATATTTAAAGATCTGCAATATTCATTTACTTGGAAAAGACAACAATATCCTGGCTTAGAGGGACTCCATTAACTTCATTACATGCTAAGATTTAACACTTAAAAATCTTAGACAAAAGTCAGGTCAGATGTCTCTTCCTTCAGGCATTGGTCCCTAATGATGTAGACCCACCAGCTACTGTTACTGAAAGGCTGTACTGATCTCTGTTGTCTATTGATTCATACCTCTTTCCTCTAGACTATAAACTCCTTTGGGGGAGAGTTAGTGTTTAGTTTAGTGTGTCTTGTATCATAGTAGGTAATTACTTCTGAAAAGATAAATGAATTAGTGTTATCTGGGATGTAAAGTAGAGAAAAATAAGGAGATCAATTTCCCAGTCCTTATGATTTGGGGATAATAAATATTTGGAAATTATCTGGACAAAGAGATAGAAGTTACTTAATTTACAGTGATTAAATTGAAGCTATTTAATTAACCCTTTTGCCTTTGAAACACAAATAGCTGATATAACAGGTTCACATTCAGATGCTGTTAAGCAGAAAGATTCATTTTCTTTTTCTTCTTCTTCTTTTTTTTTTTTTAATGAGAAGCCAAAGCACTGGATGATTCATATTTCTAGGAAAATATTCCTGTAGACATTTTCATCTCTGAACATACATTCACCTTTAAAGGTATGTTTTTAATAAAAAGGAAGACTGTGTATTTATTTTATGATGTTTCTTGGCGAATGATCTCCAGATTTTTTTTTTTTTTTATTAATTCTATCTGCAGGGCCCACTCTAAGCAAACACATGTCATACGGAAGCTGGTCTTTCCTTTTCTATAACAGGTTCTAATCAATCTCAGCAATAAGCAAAGGAGATATCATGATTGTGCTATGACTGAAGAGATACCAGGATGGGCTACAATGAACTTCCTGACACACTGAACTGCTAATGGAAATTCTACCATTAGACCTTCATCCTTTGACAAGCCATTTATGTCCCTGTTACAATGCAAATAGCCTTGTCCTGGGAGGGAAATATTTATTATGTCTTTCTTAGCAAACAACATTTTGATTGAGGGAAAGTTAAAAAAGCATGCCACAGAGTGAAAGAGGATATTTCCTATATATTCAATAAATGGCTCATATGTAGAATGAATACTTATCCTAAAAATGATTAAGAAAACAGTAGATAACCCAACAGAAAAACAGATGAATGACTTGGATAGACATTTACAGTACAGGCTGCTCTCATCATGCCCATCACAGCTTAGTAGGAAACCCTGAAAAGGATTAAACTTGTTTCTGAGTAAATAACTGAGTCGCAGAAAAAAAAAAAAAAAACCAAAATAATTAGAGAAATGCAAAAATATCCAGCACTTAACAAGTTAAAATTCACACTACCTAGCATTCAATAATAATAATAATAATAATAAAAATTACCAAGTGTGCAAAGAAGCAGAAAAATATCCAAAATGCAGAGAAAATTAGTCACTAGAAACAGACCCCCAAATTACTCAGATGACAGATTAGTAAAAACCAATATTAAAACTAGTTTTATAACTATATTTCATGGTTATGAAGGTAGAAAAAGACATGAGTATTTTAATGAGAGATATGGAAAATAAAATAAAAATGAACAAAATAGAAATTATAAAATTCTAAACAGAAAAAATTTCAGGGAACAAAAATAGACCAAATGGAATTAACAGGAAATTAGATGTTGCAGAAGAAAGGAAATGTGAAGATGTAGCAATAAACTGTGCAATATTAAACACAGAAAGAAATAAGAAAAAAAAATAGATCATCAGTGAGCTATGGGGCAACTTCAGACAGCTTAACATATGTGTAATCAGAGTCCCTGAGGGAGAAGAGAGAGAGGGAAGCCAGAAAAAATATTTAATGAAATGGTGGCCAAAATTTCTCAAATTAAATAAAAACAATGAACCCACAGTTCATGAAGTACAACAAAGTCCACCACAAGAAATATGAAGAAATAGAACTAAGACACATCAAATGACTTAAAACCAGAGACAAACAGAAAAATCTTAGAAGCAGCTAAAGGAGAAAAAAAGAAACATGTACATGGGAACAAAGATATAAGTGGTTGTTCTGGGGGAAGGGGAGAAAAGGAGGGACAGGATGGAACAGGTACAAAGGGGTATGAGGAAACTTTTAGGGGTGATGGATATGTTAATTACCTTGATAGCAATGATGGTTTCACAGTCATATACATTTATCAAAATGTATCAAAATATATATTTTAAATATGTGCAGTTTATTGTATGTCAATCATACCTTAATAACGCTGTTCATAACTTCATAATGACATACTGTTATGGCCACAAAAATAGATAAAATCAAAAAGCAGGCAGTACCAAGTATTACCAAAAGTGAAATTTTCACACACAGTTATGAGAGGATAATGCGATAAACAACTTTGGAAAATTCTTTGACAATGTCTCCTAAAGCTGAACTTGTACATGATGCACAAGCAGTTATATCCTAAGTATGTAGACAGGAGAAATACCTGCATGTTTCCCAAATTATATGCACAAATAACATTGCTAGTAATAACCCGCCCTGGAAAATCTCAAAGTCCAACAAGATTAGAGTGAAGTATGGTATATTCATAATATAGAAAACTATAAAAAAGAAGGAAAAACTGCTAAACAACCACGTGGATGAATCTCAGAGGCATAATGTTTAGCAGTCCCAAAGAGTATATCACATGATCCCAACCATATAAAGTTCAAAATAGGCAAAACTAATTAGGTATTAGAAGTCATGATACACAGGACTTCCCTGGTGGTCCAGTGGCAAAGAATCCACCTTCCAATGCAGGGGACCTGGGTTTGATCCCTGGTCGGGGAAAAGATCCCACATGCCTCAGGGTAACTAAGCCTGCATATCACAATTACCGAACTCGGGTGCCTCAACGAGAGAGCCCACGTGCTGCAAACTACAGAGCCCACACACTCTGGAGCCCGAGTGCCACAAGTAGAAAAGAGAAAACCCACAGGCCACAACTAGAGAAACACCAGTATGCCACAATGAAGACCTGATGCAGCCAAAATAAATAAATAAATAAATAAAATAAATATTACGAAAAAAAGAAGTCATGTTGCGGGTTCCCTTGATGGGAGGAAGTGACCGGGAGGGGACATTAGGGGGCAGTTGTGGTGCTAATAATATTGTATTTCTTGATCTGGATGCTGGTAACTCACATGTTTGTTTGTAAACATTCTTCAAGTTGTACATTTTGCCTGTTTCTCTGTATATATATCATAGTTCAAAATATATATACTTTCATAAATATAGTTTGGGGTAAAAGAGAAACAATGATGTATGTATAAATGTAAATATATATAAATATACAACATTGTTTATGTGAATGAAAATACATGCACACAAAAAAGTAATATACATTTATAAAAGAGCCCCAATACATTAAACGTTTAAAAATTTTTGTCTATGGTGGGGAGATGAAAGAGAGTGGGGAATGGAGATAAAAAGCGGTGGAAGGAAGGAAGGAAGGATAGAAGGAAAGGATTTAACTATGGTTTGTCTTCTTATGAAAAATAATTGCTTATATTTATAAAATGCACTGCTGAGTATGAAGTCATTTGTGCCAGCCATTCTTAGTGTTTTGGGCTCAAATCTGTCTTTACCTAAACCTCTATGCCTGCTACACTCCTCTCCTCCAAGCTTTTTACTAACGTCCTCCCTATTAACAATAACAAAAAAAGTCAACATTAATTATTTGGTGGTAAATTAGATAATAGGTATAGTTTCCAACACACTTTAAAGGAATCCTCCAACTAAGATGGCAGTATCCCTAGAATTTCCATATATTTAATTATATCACTTGTGCTCAAAACCCATGCTTTCATACCCATTTTTAATAAAATGCTGGAGCTACCACAGGTCTCTCAATTTAGTATTTCTATTAATAGGCAGCCCACTAATTAGGAAAACCTAAAGAGAATTTCAAATTCCTAAAGAAAGTTTAACTGTGAGCCACTTAAAATCAATAAAATATACAATGAGAAAAAGGGCTCATAAATCCTAAATCTAAATGGAAATTTCCAAGTGAGGAGAATGGAAATATTTATAACCCCCTACATCTCTAAAATATTCTTAAATGTTCAGACGCGTAAGATTTAGTTGTAATTTCTACTTTATTCTCTCCTTTCCCTACGATTCAGCTTCAGGAATGAATGGATAAAGGAGATGTAAGATTTCAGCCATAACAGAGAAGGAAATCCTGCCATGTAAGACAACTTGGATGGACCTTGAGGGCATTATGCTAAGCGAAACAAGTCAGACAGATAAAGACAAATACTGTATTATCTCACATGTGGAATATAAAAACGCAAACTTATAGAAACAAGTGGAGAAAGGTGGTTACCAAGGGTTAGGGGATGGGGGGCGGGGGGGGATGGTGAGATGTTGGTCAAATGGTACAAACTTCCAGTTATAAGATGCATAAGTCCTGGGGATCTAATGTTCAGCATGGTAACTATAATTAACAACATTATATTATATGTTTAAGAGAATAGATCTTAAATATTTTCACCCAAAGAAGATATGATAATTATGGGGCATGATGGAGGTGTCAGAGCTAATGCTATGGTGGGAATCATTTTATAATATATAAGTGTATCAAATCAACACACTGTACACCCTAAACATATACAATGTTGTATGTCAATTATATATCCATAAAGCTGGAAAAATTAGGAAAACCTAGATACAAATAGATAAATAGATAATATGTGATACATTTATATGATGGCAGATTATACAGCCCTTAAAAAGATTAAACTGTAAAAAATAAAATATTATGGATTATCAGCTAGAACAGTGAACAGGAAGCTAGAGTCAAATAATGATAGAAATTTTTGCTACGTAGAAATTCAGCTGTGAATTTTTTTTATTATGAGCATCATATTAGAGTAAAAATGCTTACAGGAAGAAACTATTATATCAAAGTTTGAAACAAGTGAGAGCAGGCTGATACACTGACAGAATCAGATTATGTATTACAATATCTTTAATCCCCTAAGGAAAGACAAGAAGTAATTTTAAAGTGTTTGTGCAGAGTTCAATGGGAAATTTAACTCTCTAGTAATAGATTTTTATAATGGAAAAACATTTTATTAAACTACTTGCAGTGTTTACTGCCAGGCATTTAATATATGTTTAATAGTATAAAATCAGCTTAAATATGGGTAATACAGCATTCCAGTATGTAGAAAATATAGATGTTTCTGCCTTTGAATATAATCCCCCTGTATAGATATCTGCCATCTACTCAGGCTTTAGATGTCAAGTGTAACTATTTCAAATTTGTTAAAATGAAAGTTTACCTAGTGGTGAAGGAGGTAATTTTGTCACTTTTCTTCCTTGTCACTGATAATTAAAAGCTAAACTTCTTGAAAAATGATACTTAAAAAATTACTTCCTGGACTTCCCTGGTGGCACAGTGGTTGAGAGTCCGCATGCCGATGCATGGGACACGGGTTCATGCCCCGTCCGGGAAGATCCCACATGCCGCGGAGTGGCTAAGCCCGTGGTCCATGGCTGCTGAGCCTGCGCGTCCGGAGCCTGTGCTCTGCAACGGGAGAGGCCACAACAGTGAGAGGCCCGCGTACCACAAAAAAAAAAAAAAAAAAAAAAAAGACTTCCTTACCCCCACACGTAATTTATTAATTCATCTCAGGACAATTCATAATTTTATATGAGCTCCAAACCCTAGCTGTTACAGATGTAATAACAGCATAAAAACCTATGCTTTAAGCAGTGTTTAGCAAAGTACAATTGTTCTCTCTTTGGCATTTGCTCCTTACCTTATACATCTCCTAATCCTTGGTGTGCACATTGAAAATGTCACCATGAA
Source organism: Mesoplodon densirostris (assembly GCF_025265405.1). NCBI lineage: Eukaryota > Metazoa > Chordata > Mammalia > Artiodactyla > Ziphiidae > Mesoplodon > Mesoplodon densirostris. Next base: position 55,652,576 of record NC_082671.1, read on the forward strand.
GCTAATCATGTTTTCACATTTGAACCAGACAAATCTTGTTTATTTGCCTGAATCTCACATCTTCAGGAAATTCCAAACTTCAGAAAGTTCCTTAGATTTGTATTGTCTAGAAAAATAAGACAAAAACACATAAACTCATCCTGGTAGAAACAACTTTCTATTAGAAAGTCAGAATATTTTCTGGTAGTCTAGCAAGAATTCTTTAAAGTAAACATACTTTCCCCACATATTGCAAAAACTTATTAGACTTTGGTTAGGTTGTTCTTTTGTTGCAGTGTAATAACATATCAAGGAATTAAGGTCTCTGAAGGCAGAGCAATAAGAAAACTCATTAGTAAAGAAAGATCAATACATACTGACACTCTCCTATGAGGATGTTATGAGAATGAAGATGGGAAAACAAATTTAGGATCTAACCATCAATCTCCTTCATCATTGCACATTCAGATCTAGCCAAGACGACAGGCAAAGGGCTGTGTTCATCTTCTCTTACTTCTGATGTTCTGAGCATAGTTCACTTTTACGCTGTAATGTAGAGTTGAGTGCTAATTTATTCCCTCTCTAAAGAACCTAATCTACATCATGATTATTTGTTATGCTCTAAAGATAGATAATTGTTCTCACCTTTTCCCTCCCTTAACTCAGCTTTTTAACACCTTTTCTAGAGTCTGCATATAGATTTTGTCATTGAAAAAAAATACTCTTTCAGGAAATTGTCTATATAATTTGCAAGTTAAAGTACATAAAACATGGGTTACTATTAGAATTTATAGAGTTATTTTGCCTGTATTTGACTGGCATAAATTTTGCCAACACTTACTGACATTGAATGTAGACCATCCCAGAAAAATGGCAGTGCCCCCTTGGGTCCAGGGGATTGCAGATGATAGATGCCTGCACATGCACACATACACCCTGTTGAAAAAGTTAATCACAATTGTATAAAATTACTTTCCAGAATCAATTTCAAATCTCTGAAATTTTTAATTACCTATTAAACCCTCTTCCTTGCAAACTAGTAATTAGGAAAAGAAGAATGTATATACAACATGTCATACTTTCTATTTTTAACATTCATTGAAAAACATGGCCAAACTCATTAATTTAAATGAAAGGAAAATTTCCATGCCATTGTTTATTTTCAAAAGAATTCAAAGCCTTCATTTAAATTCAAAAGACAATACAAAATGAAGTTTCACCAATTACATTCACATTTTTACTATAATTTTACTACCTTATTACCCACTTAGGATCATCTACGTGCTTTTTGTTTTCTTGTTACTTACATGAAGCCATTTATCGTGGAATATAGTTCTCCACAGTATTTGCTTTGAGACAAGGCATTACTTGTGTTCCTGAGATTTAATCTTGGTAGTTTCCACATGTTTTGGGTGCATTATATTGTAAAGTTAAGAACATAAGTTCTGAAGTAAAAATGTCAGAGTTTGAATCTTGGCTCCAATACTTATTGGCTATATAGATTTTGGGCAATATCTCTGGGCTTCCATTTCCTTATTTATAAACTGGATAAAATACTGTCTAGGTCAAGGTATTTTTGAAGATGATTAAATGAGTGCATTCTTGTAAAGCAAATAGAAAAATACTTAGCATATAGTAAGTTCTCAGTAAATGTTAGTTATATTTTTATCATTTATATATAATATTACATTTTTATTAAATATAATTTTCCTATGTAGGTAGGCATTCCTATGTAGGTAAACAGTTTTTAGAGAGTTAACTTTTCATTGGGGGGAATATCTTGAACAAGAGGTGCAATGTAGGACAGTGAATGTGAACTAATAACAGAACAAAAAAAGAAAAAAGAAATCGCCAAAAAAATTCTGAAGAAGAAATGAATGGAAATCAAGAGAAATGGGGAAGACTACAGATAAGAAGGGAGAAAAGCTACAAAAAAAAGACCCAGGATGAAATACTGAGTAGCAGAGCAAGGGGCCAAAGCAGAGGGAAGGAGGAAGACAGGGACCCTGAGAGCTGGAGCCAGAGTGGGAGGGGCACAAACCTGTGTGCACCACAGCCCACACTGACCTGTGGTGTGGGGAAGGGTGGACCACAGCAAAGGTCTGCAACCTGACCAGCAGATCCAGCAGCTGCCATGCTGCAAGATCATCAAGGGGAGAGAAGTCAAGGCCCTGTGCACTAAGGCTGGAGAGCAAAGTGCAGAACCTGTACTTGCCAGTCACAGCATGTGGCTGCAGCCAGGGACAATTCTATGACCTCAGGGAGCTGTTCAGAAAGGGTGGCCACATCCCTGAGACCAACTACTTCTTCGTGGGAGACTTCATGGATCATAGTTTCTATGGCACTGATACAATCCTGCTGCTGGCATTTAAGGTTGGCCATCCTGACCATATCACCCTGATCCCAGACAACCATGTAGCCTCCAGATTGTCCATGTCTATGGCTTCTCTGCTGAGTGCCAGTGCAATGTGGCTCCGTCACCATGTAGCACTACTGCTCTGAGATCTTTGACTACCTCAGTCTGTTAGCCATCACTGATCACAAGATCTTTTGTGTGCACAGGGCCTCTCCACCCCCATCTAGGCCCTGGACTAGATGCAGATGATTGACCAAAAGCAAGATGCGCCCCTTGATGGACTGTGTGTGACCTGCTCTGGTTCGACCCTCAAGACACAACAGGATGGTGTGTGAGCCCTGTGGGACTGACTACCTATTTTGCAGTGATATGGTGACCCAGTTCCATGCAGCTAAGGACGCTGACATGATCCGGGCCCACCAACTGGTGACAGGTTACGAATGGCACTTCAGTGAAACTGTGCTCACTGTTCAGTTGTCACCCAACTACTGCTACAACTGTGGGAATGTGGCAGCCATCTTGGAGCTGGATGAGCATCATCAGGAAGATTTCAATATATGTGAGGCTGCTCCTGAGGGACATGGGGCATCCCTTTCAAGAAGCCAGTGGCTGAATACTTCCTGTGAGCCTTTGGGCCCCTGCCCCTTCCAGGCCCTCTGGCCCTCAGACTACTATTGAATCTGCCCTCTTCTCCAGATGGAGGCTGGGTATAGTGCCCCTTTCAAGAGAGCACTTCAGGGATGAGGATTTTCTCTGGAGGGCCTCAGAGCCTCAGCTCTAGGCTCCTCCTCTCATTTCTCCCCACTGGAACCATGGTTTCCAATAACATTTTTGTTTTTCTTTTTTCCTTTTTTGTTTGTTTTTGGATCAAAATTTTGAGAAAAATGTGTTGCTTGATTAAATTAAAAACAGACCATTTAAAGGAAAATATTAGGTAAATGATAGCTCAGGAGTTATTTAGATACAGAAAATCATAAAAATGTGGCTCTAATGATTACAGTTTAGAAAACACCCTTCTATTCCATACTTCTTTCTAATCAGGGTCCCTGCTTTAAGTTTCCCTAGCATATAATTTATTCTAGAGTTATTTCTGGTAACCTATGTTATTATATCTCAATCAGTCTATCAGATGGGTTTATTTAACATTTATGTCACATTAGGGATAAATATTTCAATTATCAACTTCATGATAAACCCTGGTAAGAAGGGGTGCCTGTTAACGAGAGATGAAATAAGAGCATCTACACAGTGCTTACCTCTACTTACTCGTTCTCATCTTTGCAGCTCATGAAAATGTGTGCGCAATTAAAGAATGAATGATCTCCTTACTTTTGGTACATGTGTGATGCTTGAGTATACCGTTTTATAGATGACTCTGCTTATATGGTGCAGTGTTGAAGTATTTCAGAGCCCCTTCATGAGCAAAAAGTTAGTCTCCAACTGCCTATTTTTTTTTTTTTTTTCCGGTACGCGGGCCTCTCACGGTTGTGGCCTCTCCTGTTGCGGAGCACAGGCTCCGGACGCGCAGGCTCAGCGGCCGTGGCTCATGGGCCCAGCCTCTCCATGGAATGTGGGATCTTCCTGGACCGGGGCATGAACCCGCGTCCCCTGCATCGACAGGCGGACTCTCAACCACTGCGCCATCAGGGAAGCTCTCCAACTGCCTATTTTTAAAATCACAAGTGTAACATCAAGATTCTTCTTAAGGTAACTTCAGTACTCAAATCCAATATTCCTATCTACCTGCATCCTTTCTCAAAATATAGTTTTTCTAGGCTGGGAGGCTTTGTGATTGCAACAATGCCTTTTAACTCAAGTGCATTTTGTTGGGGGAATCAATGAAGTTCTGCTCTGAAGCATACACCGTGGCGTACTGGAATTCAGTTTCTGATCTAATTAAGCTCTGAATCTGGGGGCTGAAGTTTGCACTGCTTTACTGTGATGTTCACTAGTTTGCAGACCTTTGAGATCTATGCTAGAGAATAATTGCATAAAAAACAAGAGAAAGACCATATCCTTACCAAAAAAGAGTTTACAAAGGCTGGCAGGGTGACATGCATATAAATGTTGTAGAAATCGTGTGTACATAGAGAATCCTACACTTAGGTTCTGGATTCAAGAGGAAAACTCTATATTACTCTACACAAATATAAAGACAATTCTGAGAAAGGACAGCCAGCATAAACCAAAAGAAAGAACAAGAGCCTTGGAATAACACAATCTTAGGCTCACATCTTAACTGGAATTTTAATTTTTCCTAGGATATTTGTTTTGTCTTCTTTTACAACAAGCACTTGATAGAGATAGACTATTACATCTCTGCTTACCCAGAGTGCTGTATGGCATTTCCTCTACTCTCTTATTAGGGTCGGGACAGCTCTGTAAGGCTCTAGGGTTTCTGGAAGGGATTCAGTTCCAACTTCTGCCACCACATGTTAGAAGAGCCATTTCCTACACTCTTTTGGATGTTAAAACTCTAGTGCCCAAGATGTAGAGGAGGTCCCAACTCTCCTGGAAGCAGCTAAAATGTAAATGTCCTTATCCTTTTGGCTCAGATGTTTTTTCACTTGGTTTCTTCCTTTTGAATTAAATCATGTAATTTAAATGTTTTTCATTTCAATATTTTATTCTACTGTATTTTTTTAAAGTGTTGCAGTAAAAAGCAGAACATTTCATTAGCTTAGTTTGCCATACTGACAAGCACCTCTGTAAGAGATAGTTTGAGGTCTCTATATTTATAGGGGTATACCTCTGCTTTTAGAATGTTACTGCTGTCTTGTGGTAAGCCTGAAATATACAGTTTCATAGTGAATGTGTGTAATAAATTGGAATCTGTCTGGTTTGAAGTGAATGAACCCATTGCTAGGAAAAGAAATTAAGGCAGAATTTAGGCCCAATTGTTTTTAACGTCGCTAAATAATATTGCCTGTACAGACAGTCCCTGATTCATGATGCTTTGGCTTAATGATTTTTTTAACTTTACCGTGGTGTGAAAGTGATACACATTCAGTAGAAACCATACTTTGAATTTTGGATTTTGATTTTTTTCCTGCACTAGCAGTATGCAGTATGATCCTTTCTTGTGATGCTGGGCAGGGCAGCAGCTGCAGCTTCCAGTTAGCCCCACAATCACAAGGGTAAACAACTGATACAATCACAAGCATTCTGTACCCACAGAACTATTTTGTTTTTCACTTTCAGTATAGTATTCAATAAATTACTTGAGATAATCAACACTTTATTATGATATAGGCTTTGTGTTAGGTGATTTTGCCCAACAGTAGGCTAATTTAATTCTGAGCATGTTTGAGGTAGGCTAGGCTAACCTATGATGTTCAGTAGATTAGGTGTATAACATGCATTTTTGACTTATGATGTTTTCAACTTATGATATTTTCAACTTACAATGGCATAAAATGATGTAACCCTATCATAAATCGAGGGAGATTTGCATTGCATTGATCAATGAGCCTAAGAAACTTACTATAGAATATTAATAAGGAAATGTGTTCCTTAAGCTAAATATTGTCTGGTACAATAAATGATAATTTTGAGGGTGAACATGAAGATAAAGGATTTTTTTAAGCTTCATAAATAATCCAATTTTTGGAAAAAATTATTTTATGATGGAAACACAGATTGGGAAATGCAAAATTGAAAATATGTATTTCCAATGATTTTGAAATTAAGTTTGTTACTACAGCATATAATCTATTATTTTCTGGAAACAAAAATATTATTTCTGGGAAATTCCTTTCAACACCATAGAAATATCAAATTAGTCATTCTCTAAATAGAACATAGCTTTTTTTCTGGTTGTATTTTTCTTGATATTTGTCTGAATTGATTCACTCTTATCTGTATTTAATCCACGACAGTATCATCTGTTTGAAAATGGGAAGACAATCACTTCTGTTTATAATATCCCAAACAATAGTGAGCTGAATTTATGAATAAATTGACTAACCGTTTTGGCATTCATGGGACTACCTACTTCAATACGTTGTATTAACTACCTGTGAGGCTCAGCTTTCATATTGTTAGTAACAATAGAGGTTAATGAAATCTTTACAACCTGTTTTTAACTCAAACTTCACAAATTATAGAAGCTCTTTTTTGCATAACAGTTGGGGTTGTAATGACCTGATTGTCTAAATCATATTACAGGTTAGAGAAGATTTACACATTCTTCACAAAATTGTGACACCATATAATGTGTAACTATGCAATTATCCTGTGAATTTAGAATGTGTAGAAGATTGCTGAAGCTCTCAAATATATACTGATTTCTCTCTGCTCCAGGTTAGTTGTATGTGTTGATCAAATAATTAAAAATATTTTCAAATATCCACAAAATTTAACATCCCACATGCCGCAGCTAAAGATTCCACACGCCACAATGAAGATTGAAGATCCTGCGTGCCGCAACTAAGACCCGGTGCAGCCAAATAAATAAATAAATATTTTAAAAAGGATATTATTTTTTTAAAAAACTTGACTTCAGAGTAATACATATCATTTAAATGTAATACACTAATTGTGGCTTGCATGGTTATGGTTGTGTTTTTCTAGTAGTGGCAGTTGGTTGTACTAATGCCACCACATTCTTTGCTGTATTTGTGACCAATGATGTGCATTTGTAAGGCAGAGTTGTCCCAGTTAGTAGATATGGAAGTGTTTGTTTCTTGAGATACTAACTAGCTCTTAAGGCGATTTTAACCTGCTGTGTGTATTTGTTTGCCAAAAGAGTACTCTAAAATTCACCTTATTCACCAACAGAATCAATGAGCACATAAATCCCCATACCTGATTAACTATGGAAGATAGAGGTTAAAATTGCTCTGTTTTCAGTGTCTGCATGTACCCAGTGCAGGCATAGAAATGTATTGGAAACATAACCCAGAAATTTATATTCTCAGTTTCGTCATTGATAGTTACCTCGTTCCATTTTATTTGAATTTGTGCTTGTATAAAATGTGAATCTGGTTTAGAATGTGGAATAAGGTCATCTAAATGTTAATATTCTGGCTGCCTTGCCCCCATTTTTACTTGGGAACCATAGGAGGTCATGGATGGGACTGATAAGATTAGATTAAGGTAAATAAGATTAAGAATTCTTCTTTGCATAGCTTGGCTGAATTTTTGCTAGAGTTTTGTGGTAAACTATATGCTACATGAGTAATTTCTAAGCTCCTTTTCCAAAAATGAGAAAAGAATGCAGTTTTAATTTAATATCAGAAGAATTTTCCAATCTTGGATGCCTCATGAGGTTTGGCAACATCAGATTGGCATAACATTTTCCAAAGTGAATTTCAAAGGATTAGAGCTTTCTTTTCCTGATTCTTATCCCTCAATAGATGATTTTTTTTCAGAAGACGTTGTTGACAAAACCATGGTAGACCAGCCCAGCTAAGACAAGTAGATTATCAACTGGGTTAATCGGTTAGTGTCCTTAAATGTAGTTGTCAACCCTTATTGTATTTCATATGTCTTTTCTCATTTCCTTTTTCTTATAATTACTTATCATTATATTTTACATAAAATGTCAGTGATTGGCAGATTGAAAATAAAAAATAAAATGGGTCCTTCACCACAGGTAGTTCCAGAAGCACTGCTGTAGTTTACCTCAAAAGGAAATACTGTAAAATTATTTTGCTTAAACTACAATGTTATAATAAAATGAAAGATAGATTTAAAATATGTAGTTATAAATCCATCATGCTGCTCTTGAACTTTAAAGTAAAAAAAAATCATTTATCCTAGTCATTTTCTTTACAAAATTTAAGTGTTAATGCCTATACCATAGTATAAAGATTAAATTAGATGACGTAAATTAAAGTAGTGCAGTCTTTAGCAGAACATATATGGTCTTTATGATCTGGCCCCTGGCTATCTTCACATCCTCATCTCCTGCCCTTACACCATGTGCATGTGAACTAAAACTATAGTCACCTAGAAACAGATTTTAGTTGTTTACTCTGTGCTTTCTTTTAAAAATGTTTTAAATAACAACATAAAAGTGTTCAAAGTTCACCAAACTTAAGAGAAATAGTCATTTTTCTGATTCAAGTAACCATAAAGTAAAAATGTATCAATTGTGCAGAAGAAGAAAGATTTTACCTGACAGTTAACACCAGAAAGCAATTTCTTCCATTATAACCTATACAGAAAATACTGTAGTGTGATTGTTAGATGTTTTGTAATGTGTCAAATGCGGAGATTTAAATAAATGGCTACAAATTCTTTGGCACCCCTGTTATGAAGAGATGGGGTTTAAGACCCTATTCCTTCCACTGGGACTGTGTCAATCAATGGAATATGATGAAAGTGGCATTCTGTGACGTATGAGGCTAATTCAGTAAAGAGTAGGCAGCTTCCATCCAGTTCTTTGGAACGCTTGTTCTTAGGCCTTTTCCTCTAAGGGCACTCCCTCTAGGAACCAGCCTTTACTGGAAGAAGCCCAGGAAACCTAGAGAATTCATGTACAGTCATTCTCAGTATCTGCAAGAGGATTGGGCTCCAGAAGCCCCTGTGGAGCCCCAAATCCTTGGATGTTCAAGTCCCTTATGTAAATTGGGTGGTAAAGTGACCCTCTGTGTCCCCAGGTTCCATCCACATCTATGGATCAACCAACCAGGTAGATATAGATATGGAAGGCCAGCTGTGTAGGTGCTCTGGCTTTAAAACCACCTCAGCCTTGGTGGTACACATGTGAGTGAAGGAGCCTCCGGGTGACTCCAACTCCCAGCTATTTAAGGCACCCCCAGCAGTTCCAATCTTCCCAGGTGAGTACCCAGTTTCACGAAGCTGAGTCAAGCCCTCCCTGCTATTCTTTGTTCAAATTCCTGGCTTACATCATTCATAAGCATAAAATGGTTGCTGCTTTATGTCTTCAGGTTTGGAGTGAGTTGTTTTGCAGCAATAGAAAACTCCAACAGGAAATGATATTTTCACAACAGCCTTACACTTAGAGATGGTGATCATTTTTTTTTCTCTTATTAAACCTTTCAGTAGACTTTATTGCTCCTTGGTGAAACAAAGCATAATCAACATTGATGAAAGTTGATGAATGCAGAGATGCTACATCTTGAAGAAAAGATTATTTTCAATGACTCCAAGCCATTGCAAATAATATCTTTCTGCCTGGACTGCCCACAACTCCACCTCCACCTTCACCTTCAAGCAGCTGATCTTTCAAGGTCCACTTTAGATGTTTCTTCTGTGTTGCCCCTTGAAAATTCAACCCTACTCCGGGCAGAATTAGTGGTTCCTTCCCCTCTGCTCCCAGAGCACTCTGTATTGTAGCACTCATAATGTTATAATAGAGTTTATACATCTACCCTCCCCCATCTCCAACTATTCTGAGGACTCCTTGAGGATGAGGATAATACTTAACACTTTTCTTCTTTGGCTTACCTGTTTTTATCAGGTTATCTGGTATATAACCAGTACTTTAAAAATGCATGTTATATTGTTTGATAATGAAATATATAAGGTTCCATAGGTTCCCTAAGGTTTTGATTCCTGGATTATACACAAGCCAACAATGTTCTATACTGCCACACAAGGAATTATAAACCTTAATAAAAAGACCAGTAAACACAGATTTACCATACAGAATGCCTATTCAGTTAACCATTCTTTGCCATAATGGCTCTTGAAAAATTGACACTTTCTAAACAACTCTTTTTTTTTTTTTTGATACAGTGACCTGTATTTCCCAAAGCACATAAAGCAAATGAGCATAAAAATGATATTTCGACCTTGTAGTCTTTGGAAAAAAAAATTTTTTTAAAGTCTTTATTGAATTTGTTACAATATTGCTTCTGTTTTATGTTTTGGTTTTTTGGCCGCAAGTCATGTGGGATCTTAGCTCCCTGACCAGGGATCAAACCCGCACCTCCTGAATTGGAAAGCAAAGTGTTAACCACTGGACCACCAGAGAAGTCCCAGCCAGGAAAATCATTCTTTTTTATATGACTCAGTTATTAGTCATCAAATATCAGATGAAACAAATTTGAACTGTGCACCATGTTTGAATAAACTAAAAGTCTTTTGTTTTGTTTAAGTGTGCTTAGTCAGAAAGTCGAAGAGGTAACATTTTTGGTGACTTTTCACTCTATGTACTAAATAAACTTTATTGTCTTTCCGAGTGCTCTCATCTATAGATATTATTTTGACTAAAGATATCTTTCTATGTTATAACTTTAAATTTTAAGTGCACTTTGAGTGCAAGATAAGCACGATTCTTCAAATTTTTAAAAACATTAATACAGAAAGTTGTTCAGAGGGAAGAATGTATCTCACAAAGAACAACTACTTTCAACACTCCTCCACTAATACCCTCCATCACGTCTTTTCCTGCTTTGGTGAGTACAGTAAACTTCACGTCATTACTTTTCATGCACAAACTACTTTATTTATTTTAAATTCCATGTTACTTACTTACATAATGTCATAACAATTGAACAATATTTTGATTGTTCAATTAAAATATTTTTCTTTCTATAAACATTTTTGGGGTATCCTGGGTTGGAATGAAATTTGTCATAATTTTTCCATTAAAATTAATGAAGAAGCTTTCCCATACAATAACTTTTCACTTAGCAGCAGGGTTTTTAGAAACAAATTAAGGTTGTTATCAAGGGACAGGTCCTTTATGGAAGCTTGGCTAGCAAACTCTGAGATTATTCTCACTAATGTATGGAGGAGAAAAGGGTAGAACAGGCAGACCCATTAGGAGCCTTCTTCAATTGCCCAGAGAAGAAATCATAATTTCTTGGATGAAGGTGGCAGCAGTGTGAGTGGTGAGTAATGATCAGATTCTGGATATATTTTAAAGATGGCCCCATCAAGTTTTGCTGTTGAACTAGATATGTAGTGTGTGAGAAAATGAAGAGTCAAAAATAACTTCAAATTCAGAGATATCTAAAGCTTACCTCATGCCATATAAAGGATAAACTTGAATTAGAACTAAGATCAAGGTGTTTTTTGATGTCCATTCTGGATCTCTGTCCACCCTCTGCTGCTACCTAAAAGGAGAGCAACTTGTATTTGATGTCTCCATAGGTGCTTCAGGACAAAAGAGCAGGAAGCCTTTTTAGTTACTGTTAAAAGAAGGTCTTTTTCAGGAATTTTTGCATGAAGAACTTCAAATATCTATTCTGGAACATTGAGGACCTGCAGCTGCTTTGAGGATTTGCTCCAAAGCATTCTAAATCCTTAACCAGTTATTGTTGAGGTCAGAGAGAGAAAGAGCATTATTTTGATGTTCTTGCAGATTTTGGGGTTGACTCAAAATAACTCCTCGTGGAAAGAGCATTCATCTAGGAAGCACACCCGTTTTTAGTTTTCAGCAGTACCACCAATTGGCTAAGTCTCAAACTCTTTGAGATCCAGATTCCTCATCTCTAAAGTAAGGAGCTGTGATGAGTAGAATTTTTCAACTAGTTCATATAAATCTTGTAGAACATGCAAAGCCCTCCCTGAGAGCTGTCTTTCTTTACAGTTTCTGGGCTTACAGAAGTGCCTCAGACACTTGTCTTTCTGGTAATCTCAAAGTTCTGAGGACAGAAATGGTAATTCCTGTTGCTCGTAAAACTGGAGAAACCTTTGAATCAGTGATTATCAAAGTTCTTCTAGTTCTCAAACTTTGATTTGATATTGTTAATCACTGTGTTTGTCTTAAAACACTTTCTGAAGTAGATAAAGTGTTGATTATAATTTTGTAAAATGGATTTTGAAATAGGAAAACTAGTATTTTTGAACTTATATTTTGTGTCAGGCAGTAGAATAGATACTTTAAGTATATAATTATATCCTCACAATAAATAGGTTGTATTATTTCCTGTTTATTAGGCAAGGACACTGAAATTTAAGGAGGCCAAGTCACTTGTCCAAGGCCACACAGTGGTGGAGTTGGGGTTCAACCCCAAGTTTGTCTGGCTCCAAAAACTTCTATTACACCAAGCTTATCAGTAATGATAGCAGTTTCATCATCATCGTCATTATTACAAAATACTATCAAAAAAAAGGAAAGTAATTTGCAATTATATATTTTCATTACTCACAGAGTACCTTCATACAACTGGTAGGTGATAGGACATGTGGACCTTGAGTTAACTCCTAGGAGATAAGCATGAAATCTGGTCTGTTCATTCCTCCAAGGCTCTGCCAGTTGTTCTTAAAGCCACACTCAATTTTGGCCACAGCAGTTGGGCAATGGTCCCTTTCTAAAAGCCAGATGCCTGATGTGTGACAGTTTCCAATGTGAAGCAATCGATTGGGTGGGGAAACTTAATTTCATTGCAACTTACAAGATAAAAGAAAAACTACATTGTATAAAATTGTATATACAATTGCATTGTATAAATTTTTTTACAATGTAAAAAATACATTGTATTTTTTAAAAACTGTAGACAGAAATTTCCTATTTGTTTTTTTTCCTTTTTGTTCTTCTTTGGCTAAGAATTGATCATTATCTACTTGTTAAAAAAAGGTAAAGAAAAATTTCCAAAACTTGAATAAAATATTAATTTAAAAGTGGAAAGTGATTTTGTTTTTAGAATTCAGTGAGAGTTCACTGCATAGGGGCATGAAAGAGACAACAGTCAGCTAAGATCCCATTAAGACATAAAATTAAAAGCCAGAAAATTTGGGCTTCCCTGGTGGCGCAGTGGTTGAGAGTCTGCCTGCTGATGCAGGGGACACGGGTTTGTGCCCCAGTCTGGGAAGATCCCACATGCCGCGGAGCGGCTAGGCCCGTGAGCCATGGCCGCTGAGCCTGCGCGTCCGGAGCCTGTGCTCCGCAATGGGAGAGGCCACAACAGTGAGAGGCCCGCGTACCGCAAAAACAAACAAACAAAAAGCCAGAAAATTTGCTTCTGAAAACAGTTTTAGGGAAAAAAAGGTAATCAAAAATGAGCCAAAACAAGGTAAAAATGAAGCAAATGGGCAGTTAAGAGAGGGCAATTTGTAGTAAAAATAAGTGTAGAATTATTTATTTGGGTAGGGAGATTGGGGCCATTTCAAAGTACAACAATGAGAGAATTTTCCCACAGTTTAGAAATAAAGGGAAAAAAAAGATATTGCTAATGGGTAAAATGGCACAAAGCCTAATGGATTTTTATCTACATTTGACTAAGAATGGAAGTCATATTAATTTTACATTATAATTTGCTGCATAATGATAGTTATGTTGGCTGTACAGAGACCCAGCCCATAAAGTCTAGCAATATTATATTTGAAAATTAGTATAACCTGATTGAAAAGTATTTGAGAGGTAAGCTAATCACTGTTCTGGGCTAGAAAGAACTATTATATCATAAATAATGGTTAATTATTCTTTATTTCACCTGGAGAAAGAAAAGAATAACTAACCTTCAATGGTGGCAGTGGGCTCTGAGTTTGGATGAGAACGGGGAGATAAGTGCAACCCAGAAACATTCATTACGGCAGGTATGAAAATCTTCCTCCTTGGAGAACAAGCTAGACATTCATATGGAATGGTTTAGGGGACAGCATTAGAGACCCTGTCAGGACTTTCAGGCACAGTGCTATGGCAGACCGTCCAGAGGACTTGGGTCATATATGCTATTCCTCTTTAATTCCTCATTCCTTCACTGTACCTTTTTATTTGCTTTCCCCAAGTCAGTTTTTTTTTTTTTTTTTTTTTTTTGATCAAAGACTTACTTCCAGTCCTCCTTTCCAATTCAGTGTTTGATTTTTCTTTTGTTCCCACCTTATGTTAACTCTTACTGGGGGAAAAGGAGAGGGGGGAACAGAAACTGAATCCTGGCATCAAGAATGTTCTTCCAGGCTAAGTGCAACATAGGGAAGAGAAATGCTTCCCACAAGCTGGGAAATTTCCAGCTCACCAAAGCAGATGTTGGATGTGCATTTGCTCACCAATGAAATGTTATTTATTGCTTACTAAGAAATTAAGCTGGAACTAAATTATTTGGAACGTGTTTCAACTTAAAAAGATATTGAGGGGATTCATTACTTTGAGACTTGAAAAAAAACTCAATGTTGAAGTTTTTCCAATGACTTTAGTGAAAAAGGGATGAACCTAATCTGTTGTGGAAAGAGATGTTCGACAAGAAGCAGATTTCCAGCTTTCTAAGGGCTATAAAAGTCGTTTGAGTTGGAATGCAAACCAGACCCCACCCTTTCAATTATGCAGTTTTGCAAGAGGAATGCTATACTCTGGTCACCAAAATAACACCAACACTTCTGGCTTTTAGTTAGTAGTTAGGCAAGATGATTTAGAATGTTAACCATCTCTTTTATTACTTGGCAGCTTTGGGGTATCCGATTTAAGCCATGAATAATCCCCTTTGAAAACAAAACATCTCCTCCAGTGGGATAATTAGACTATTACTAAGGACAAACTATCCAACATCAAAAGCCTAGACCCTAAGAAGTCACGCAACAGGCAGTCTTCTCCCCAAATTAAAAGCATGCTTAGCATTAGAGGTCACTGCAATAAATAAAGGGATGTAAAATAAGTACTTACAAGTTTCAGTCAAAGAACTACAGCACGAACTATAATAAAAAGTGACTGGCTTCTGAAAAATGAATATGCTAATTATATTCAGTGTTTGAATCGGTGCTTGGAAGCCTGTCCCCCATTCTCTGATTGAGTCATTAATCATTCCTGTGAGGCCACTATTATTCCAAGGATCCTCAGCAACAGAATCAAGGATATTGCTGCTAACAGTATGAGAAATGGGAGTGGGGGTAGTCAATGGAAGACCCAGATGGTAATAATTACATTGACTACCACCCAAATTATAAGACTATTTTCTCTCAAGGTCTTGATGTGTAATTTTTTTTTGTGCACAAAGCTCATAACCAAGTGACCTATTATTAATCACAACACCAAGTCCACATCCACTTTATTCATCAGTTGAATGATGATAAAATAATGGGCTCTGCTCATGGTATTTTTTTAAGTTGGCTGCTAAGTTATCTACAGTGCTCCATTCTTTTAAAAATTACTTATGAATGATCAGAGTGTGGTAATTTTTAATTGAGTATTTCCAAGCTCACCCTACTCAAGGAGACTTTTATAGCATCAACACTAAATTATTTGTGACAATGGAAAACAGTCACTTAGTAAATATTTTAGGTTTCCTGAGGATTTTATTTAAACTACTATTTGCATCCATCCATTTTGGGGATCTGATAGCACTTGAATGCTTACTGAATTTCTTCTCTCTTTTCCTTTTATCTACTGAAGGAGATGCTAAATTATAGTGAAATCCTCAAAAGGAAGATATTTGAAGAGAGGAGTAATTATAAAAGGCTCGGGTCAAGGAAACACTGATTGCAATACTTCCTAAAAAGCTATTCAGGCAAAATTATAGACACAGAGAACTGAACAGTGATTGCCAGGGAGGAGGGGGTGGGGATGGCTATAAAAGGGCAGTGGGAGGGATCCAGTGGTGATGGAATGTTCTGTATCTTGACAGTATCAATGCCATCCTCTGGTTGTGATATTACACTCGAGTTTTGCATGATGTTGCCATGCGGGGAAACTGGGTAGCTCTGTACGGTTTCTTAGAACCACATGTGAATTTACAGTTATCTCAAAATAAAAAGTTTAATTAAAAAAAGCTATTCAACTGAAAATTGTTCTAATAAATTAATTGTTATCCATAATGTTGTTAATAAACCTAAAACTGAGTCAACTAGTTGAAAAGTAATAGAATTAAAATGTATTCCTCATTCAGTGGAATGTATTTGCTCTACCAAACTTTGTCATATTAAGGCCCAGAAGTTTTATGAACAAGACTTATTGGGCAGCTACACCCAACTCCACCCAACTCCACTTGTACCCTCTTTGCTTCAGTTCACTTATCTATCAAATAGAAATAATAATGGTGCATTTCTTACAGGTCTTTTTTTGAGCATTAGAAGAGATAACAAATCAAACGCTCAAAATAAAACCTGGAATATAGTAAGCAGCAAATAAATGTTAGATGTTCTTGGTGGTTATGCAAAATTTAAGAGTAGAGATTATCTGATGTGTGTACTGACCTCAGTTTTTGTGCCACCCCAGATCAGTTCAGCTTTGCCAACTTCCTGGTGAGAGTGACTCTGGAGATGGCTCATCCCATCTCCTTTAGTGATAAAGTGTCTGCCACCCACTGAGAAACTCCTAACGCTCAGCTGTCCCCAGGAGCTGCCCAGAACCACTCAATAACACAAGGCCAGTGTTCAGAAGTGATAATATTCCTCAGGCTGACCAGTGAGACATATGAGACTGGAAATAACCAGCAGATAAATTGTTTACCCCTTCTTCTCCTATAATGGACTGTTCTGAGGTACAATATATGGCCTCTCAGTTGCCCCATCAGACAAAAGCAGTCAGCTGTGCCTTTCATGACACTCTGGTCACCCTGGTAACAGATTCTCTCTCTCTCTCTCTCTCTCTCTCCCTCTCCCCCACCCTCCCCACACACTGTCCTCAACTACATCCAGCAGTGCTCCGCTGTCTCATTTCTCCAGGGTCTTGCCTTTTGGGAGCGATTATGGACCTCTCTGAAGACCTACTCTCAGCCGGTGATTGGCAAAAAAGTTGTCACTGTATAAATAGGGTTAGCATATGAAGATGAGAAGTTAATTTGATTTCATTTTCTGTTCAACATAGACACAGATAAGAGCCATTGCTCTGGAAATTTCCACACTCCTCATGAATTTTACTTTTAAAATCATTCTTGTTTTCTTATTTTTACTTGTTTAAGTATAGTCCCAAATGCAATTTTATGCAGTATTAATTTTACTACTAAGCAGTTGATAGTTGAACATTTGTTAAGTAGATGATAGTTTAAATATTTTTTTCTCTTCCCCTCTAATTCTGTTACTCTATACTGATTTGGCATACTGTACAACATCATTACAAATAAGGTTTTGATTTTATGGTTTGTAAAGAAACACAAATGCCAGATACCAAGCAGTAAAATTCCTTTACTGAGTAAATGAGTGCAAATAGCATCCTTTGTAATACTAATTATCCCTCCTCTGTGTTTAATGACGATATAGCCTGTGTTCATTTTCTTTTCCTGCAAAAATGTATTCAATATAAGCACAAATATAGGCAAAGGAAGTCCCCAGCTCACAAATTTTGCTCAGAAAATTTACTAATAAGGCTATTTTGAACTTGCATAGAAATGATGTTAGAAAATTATGATTAGATATTCAGATAAGCTCAAAAATTGTACTTACTTTTATATGTGTCTAAAATATGTGTGTGTGTGCATGTGTGTGTGTGTTCACCATTTTTTTAACCATACATTAACTACAAGTTAGAACACTCCTTCTGTTGGAGTTAAGTCCCTGTGCCAGGCTGGGATGCTAGGAATCCTCTGTCCCAGGCCCAGGAAGGAGAAGGCGAACACGCCCTCTGCAAGCTCGGCAGTAGCATAGTAAGTTTTGGCGTTTGAGAATTGGAGGAGTCTCTTCCCTAGTCCCCAAACTTGCTAACTCTCTGAGGCTGCATAATTGCTTAATACAAGGGTATCTCTCTCCAGGAGTCCTCTATAGGCATAGCTATTTCTTTCTTTTTACAAAACAAGAAAGCTATTCTACCAGAGGTTTTATATTCAAATCTAGAAGCAGCTACCTTAATCCCAGGGTAGGTGAAAAAATAGGCCAACAGGTCCCCAGCAGCTGTTCATTTGGATTTTTTATTAATTTGTACCCCATTATTATTTTCAAAATGGTTTACAGCATGTCATGGATTTGGATTCACTTCGACATAGCAGGATAATCTGTTTTTATTTTATTTTTTTAATTGGAATATAATTGGTTCACAATGGTGTGTTAGTTTCTGCTTTATAACAAAGTGAATCAGTTATACATATACATCTGTTCCCATATCCCTTCCCTTTTGTGTCTCCCTCCCTCCCACCCTCCCTATCCCACACCTCCAAGCAGTCACAAAGCACCAATCTGCTTCCCCTGTGCTATGCAGCTGCTTCCCACTAGCTATCTACCTTACGTTTGGTAGTGTATATATGTCCATGCCTCTCTCTCGCTTTGTCACAGCTTACCCTTCCCCCTCCCCATATCCTCAAGTCCATTCTCAAGTAGGTCTGTGTCTTTATTCCTGTTTTACCCCTAGGTTCTTCATGACATTTTCTTTCTTAAATTCCATATATATGTGTTAGCATACGGTATTTGTCTTTCTCTTTCTGACTTACTTCACTCTGTATGACAGACTCTAGGTCTATCCACCTCATTACAAATAGCTCAATTTCATTTCTTTTTATGGCTGAGTAATATTCCATTATGCACATCAAAACTACAATGAGATATCATCTCACACCAGTCAGAATGGCCATCATCAAAAAATCTAGAAACAATAAATGCTGGAGAGGGTGTGGAGAAAAGGGAGCACTCTTGCACTGCTGGTGGGAATGTGAATTGGTACAGCCACCATGGAGAACAGTATGGAGGTTCCTTAAAAAACTAAAAATAGAACTACCATATGACCCAGCAATCCCACTACTGGGCATATACTCTGAGAAAACCATAATTCAAAAAGAGTCATGTACCAAAATGTTCATTGCAGCTCTATTTACAATAGCCCGGAGATGGAAACAACCTAAGTGTCCATCATCGGATGAATGGATAAAGAAGATGTGGCATGTATATACAAAGAATAATCTGTTTTTAAAATAAAGAAAAAAATGGGCAAAAGAAAAATAGGATAAAAAGAGTTTCATAGGATGAGGAATTATATCAGTGCAGATCATCTGATGTCACAAAGTCTCTTATGATTGTTAGAGTTGGGCCACTGTCTATAAACTTACTAATAGCCATCAGAAAAAAGAAATTTGATCAGTTATATGATTGACAGTCTTCACAATATTAAAACAAAAAACAAAAAAACAGATACTTAAGGCATACAACCAATCCTGATACTGAAACTAAAGAGGAATTTTTTGTTTGATATGTGTAGTGAGAACTTTGTATAATATAACCCACATTCTTATTCTGTTGCAGGGAGTTTTGTAAGATTGTCTCTGTGATAGGCACATCTGTCAGAATTCAATACAATGCATTCTAAAATGTGTAATTCCAAGATTGACTTGACCAAGAGGGAGAGCTGTGAGTTTCTAGATGATGGGATGGGTGTTTTCGAGGATGTCCTCCACAAATATTATTTCTTTCAGCTGAACTTTCATAGGTATTCACATTGCAAGTAGCTGGAAAACAGCTGTATTCCGTTGCCAGTTGAGTTTAGACGTTAGCAGCTGAGCTGTGGGTGGGATTGACATTCTCCCCTAAAGACTGAGAAAACAAACAAGTAGAAGTCCCTGAGTGGAAAACCACAACCGAGGCACTTTATGGTGAGTTAAGGAATAAATAAGCAGGGCAAGGCTACGCTCAGAAAGTCATATTCGGACCATTCTAACAGAAACAAATGAACCAATAAGAGGGCACACTGGACTCCATAAAGTATTACTGCAATACTTTAAACCAGAAAATATGTAAAAATCAAATACTCCTAAAAGTACACCTTAAAATTCCTATGTATAGACAGTGGGAGATTATCTTTGACATTTTTTCCTGAATTTTAATGAAAATATTTATGAAATTTGCCACCTATCTCCAGGTTATTCAACAGAATGCATAACACATATATTAAACTTTCAGGTTAATTTTTAGGAAACTTGTAAAGAAAACTTATAATAGTAAAATTGATCTCAAAGATTACTGAGATTCCTTTCTCTATTTCTATTCTAAACTTTAGAAATATATAGCTATAGATGCAAATGTATATGATTTGGAAAGTTGGGTGGAAGAGGTGCCAATCCTAGAAGAAGTCACGAAATATATAAACATTCCTGAGATCAATTTACTTATCAATTTACTTAACCTCTTTCTTGAAAAACAAAGGTTGGATCCAAATATCTGTGGTACATTAAAGATGGCCAAAACTTCTTTGCTTTTCCTCCCACTGAGTGGTAGAATCTAATGATCCTTCCTTTGAATCTCAGCTAGCCTTAGCTATTTGGTTGACGAACAAAATGCAAGGGACATGAATCTTACAGTTTCTGACTCGGTATTTTGTAGTACTTGCTTTTAGAGCCCTGGGCTCCCTGTCAGTCCAACTACCCTGGGACCACCCTGCTGTGAGGAAGACCAAGGAAACCATGTGGAGAGATGAAGTGATGCTGGTCAATCCCCCGCTGTTCCAGCCAACTCAGCGCAGGAGCCAAGTACGTGAATGAAGTTCTTGTGGACCCTCCAGACAAGGCCCGCTCCCTCTGGCCCCAATTGATACTATGTAGAAAAAAAGAACCACCCAGCCGAACCCTGCCTGGATTCCTAGCTCACAAAAATCACATGATAGGGCTTCCCTGGTGGTGCAGTGATTGAGAGTCTGCCTGCTGATACAGGGGACATGGGTTCGTGACCCGGTCCGGGAAGATCCCACATGCTGCGGAGCAGCTGGGCCCGTGAGCCATGACCACTGAGCCTGCGCGTCCGGAGCCTGTACTCCACGGCGAGAGAGGCCACAACAGTGAGAGGTCCGCATACCACAAAAAAAAAAAAAAAATCACATGATATAATAAAATGGTTCACTGTCTGGCTTACTTCACTTAGTGTGATAATCTGTATGTACACCCACGTTGCTGCAAATGGCATTATTTCATTCTTTTTATGGCTGAATAATATTCCATTGTATATATGTACCACATCTTCTTTATCCATTCATCTGTTGATGGGCATTTAGGTTGCTTCCGTGTCTTGGCTATTGTAGATAGTGCTGCAGTGAACATTGGGGTGCATGTATCTTCTCCAGTTAGAGTCTCCTCTGGATATATGCCCACATCTTTATTCCTGCCCTGCAACTAAGCTCATCAGTACCATTTTTTTTTTTTTTTTAGATTCCATGTATATGCGTTAGCATACAGTATTTGTTTTTCTCTTTCTGACTTACTTCACTCTGATGACAGACTCTAGGTCCATCCACCTCACTACAAATAGCTCAATTTCATTTCTTTTTATGGCTGAGTAATATTCCATTGTATATATGTGCCACATCTTCTCTATCCATTCATCTGTCGATGGAGACTTAGGTTGCTTCCATGTCCTGGCCATTGTAAATAGTCCTGCAATGAACATTGTGGTACATGTCTCTTTTTGAATTATGGTTTTCTCAGGGTATATGCCCAGTAGTGGGATTGCTGGGTCATATGGTAGTTCTATTTTTAATTTTTTAAGGAACCTCCATACTGTTCTCCATAGTGGCTGTACCAATTTACATTTCCAATAGTGTAGGCGGGTTCCTTTTTCTTCACACCCTGTCTAGTATTTATTATTTGTAGACTTTGTTTATGGCCATTCTGACTGGTGTGAGGTGATATTGGACCTTTGATTTGCATTTCTCTAATATTTAGTGTTATTGAGCATCTCTTCATGTGTCTTTTGGCCACCTGGATGTCTTCTTTGGAGAAATGTCTATTTAGGCCTTCTGTCCATTTTTTGATTGGGTTTTTTGTTTCTTTGATATTGAGCTATATAAGCTGTTTGTATATTTTGGAAATTAATCCCTTGTCAGTTGTATCACTTGCAAATATTTTCTCCCATTCTGTAAGTTGTCTTTTTGTTTTCTTTATGGTTTCCTTTGCTGTGCAAAAGCTTTTAAATGTATCATATGATATAACGTATATGTGGAATCTAAAAAACATGGTACAAATTAACTTATTTACAAAACAGAAATAGATTCACAGACACAGTAAGCAAACTTATGGTTACCAAAAGGGAAAGGAGGTGCGGGGAGGGATAAATTAAGAGGTTGGGATTAACACATATACACTCTACTATATATAAAATAGATAACCAACAAGGAGTATAGCACAGGGAACTAAACTGTACTTAATATTTTGTAATAAACTATAAGTGAAAATAATCTGAAAAGGAATATATATATATATTTATATATATATAATTAAATCGCTGTGCTGTACACCTGAAACTAACATGATATTGTAAATCAACTATACTTCAATTAAAAAAAGAAATGAAAAATAATCAAACTTTTTTTTTAATTTAAAAAACTAAAAAATAAAATGGCTCATATTTTAAGCCACTAATTTGGGGGCTAACAACAAAAGATAATTGAAACATCTGAATCACATGGTACATTGTACAACATTACTGCTTCCCATATTTCATGAATCAGTTTATTCATTTGCACAATAAAAACTTCTTCAGCACTAGTGTTATACCAGGAAGCTTGCTAGAGATAGGGATGAAAAATTGAGCCTGACATGATTCTCATCCTCAGGTAGCTTTCTCTCTGGTGGGGCAAACAAACAACTAACTTAATAGTTATGGTTTAATGATATAAGCAGGGCCACACTCCAGGGGTATATCTGCACTGTAGCCTCTGCGAATGTTGCCCACTGCAGCTCAACACACACAGCTATTCAAAAGACCACAGTGTGAATGTTTCCCTAATGCTGGGTAGCATGGTGGCTCCGGGGATAAGCTTTAGGCTAGAAGTATGCACAGAGTACTAGAGTAGCACAGAAGAGAGAAGGAAAATGATGGATTTACCTGGAGATTTTTAATTTTCACTATTAACACATAGGGAATTAATGAGACTTGTGATATGTTTTTGATTTAGATAATGTAGTTTAGGAATGGTAACATTTATCCTACTCTGTATAATACAACGGGGCTTAAATAATTAATTTAGATTATAGCTATACACAAATTTTCATATTCACTTTAACATACATGGAAACCTCTATCAAGTAATAAAAGAAAAGAGACCTTAAAAATTTGTTTGAAGAAAAATCTTGGAAAAAGTAAAATCATACTTTTATAGTGGTTGTTTTCATGATTCCAAGTGATCATTCTTAGTGAAAAATGTATTGAAAATGGGCAAAATATTACATTACACTAAATTGTGAAGAAAACCCACTAAAAATTGAAGAGGTTGGTATCAGTTTGAATCCTGACAGATGAAAATAACAATTCAATTGATTCAATTAGGGAGCTGGATTAATATCTGGTTGGTCAGGGCCTAGTTATTTTCAATGAGTTCATATATTATTCCTTCATTTATTTCTTCTCCCTCTCAATAAATATCAGGGGAAGGAAGAAAGATGGGCACCTGGTTAGATTTTTAGTGTAAAACAACAAATGAAGAGTTCTAAGACTAGGTCTACAAGCTTATTCAAATATCTTAATACGACTTTAAAACAAAAATATTTGGAAGTGGATTGCAATATTTTTCCTTTTGATTATATTCATTTCAGTATTACTTTAATTCTAAGTGGTTAAACAAAGCATATTTGCAAACTTAAGAGAAGCCTCTGGGTCACATACTAAGGAAACCAAGAAATTCCTATCTTTCCTATTTTTTTTTTTTGAGATGAGAAGTTTATTCAGTTTATGTTTCAAGGCTATTATATAACTGTTTGCTTTGGTTAGCATAATATTTTGTTGCACAATTAGTGCTATTAGTTTATACAACCTGTATACAATTTGTGGGGAGTTTTTGTTTGTTTTTAATTTTCAACTTTTTATACAATTTTGAAAGGTTACTTTCCATATTGGCTATATTGTCCATGTTGTACAATGTGTCCTTGAACCTCTCTTATACTCAATAGTTTGTACCTCCCACTCCCCCACACCTATATTCCACCCCTCCCAACCTGGTAACCACTAGTTTGTTCTCTATATCTGTGAGTCTGCTTCTATTTTGTTATATTCACTTGTTTGTTGTATTTTTTAAATTCCACATATAAGTGATATCATACAGTATTTGTCTTTCTCTGTCTGACTTATTTCACTTAGCATAATACCTTCCAAGTCCATTCATGTTGTTGCAAATGGCAAAATTTCATTCTTTTTTATGGCTGAATAACATCCCATTTTGTGTATATGTGTGTGTGTATATATTTCACATCTTCTTTATTTGTTTATCCCTTGATGGACACTTAGGTTATTTCCATATCTTGGCAATTGTAAATAATGCTACTATTAACATTGGGGTGCATGTATCTTTTTGATTTTAGTATTTTTGTTTTCTTTTTCTTTTTTTTTTTTTTTTTTGCCATATGCAGGCCTCTCACTGTTGTGGCCTCTCCCGTTGCAGAGAACAGGCTCCAGACATGCAGGCTCAGAGGCCATGGTTCACGGGCCTAGCCGCTCCACAGCAAAAGGGGTCCTCCCGGACCGGAACACGAACCTGTGTCCCCTGCATCAGCAGGCGGACTCTCAACCACTGTGCCACCAGGGAAGCCCTTGTTTTCTTTTTCAAATATATAGCCAGGAGTGGCAATGCTGGGTCATATGGTAGTTCTATTTTTAGTTTTTTGAGGAACTGCCATACTGTTTCCACAGTGGCTTCACCAATTTATATTCCCACGTACAGTGTAGGAGGGTTCCTTTTTCTCCACTTCCTGGCCAACGTTGGTTATTTGTGTTCTTTTTGATGATAGCCGTTCTGACAGGTGTGAGATGACATCTCACTGTGGGTTTGATTTGCATTTCCCTGATGATTAGTGATGCTGAGCATCTTTTCATATGCCTGTTGACCATCTTCATTTCCTCTTTGGAAAAATGTCTATTGAATTCTTCTGCCCATTGCACAGCAAAGGAAACCACTGACAAAATGAAAAGACAGCCTACTGAATGGGAGAAAATATTTGCAAATGATATAACTGAAAAGGGGTTAATATCCAACCTATATAAAGACCTCATACAACTCAACATCAAAAAAACAATCTGATTTAAAAATGGGCAGAAGAAATTCTTTCTCATATTTTGAGTAAAGCAACATTCCTTTAAGCCTTTCTCCTTAAAGTGAGTTGTTAATATTCATAATATATGGAGGAGCAGTAGTTTCACCAGTTGTCTATCTTATTCTACTGTTTAATCATATAGGGTCACCAATGGTTCATATTAAAATATATCTGTGTGTATAACATTGTTGTGATATTAATATTTTTGTCCAGTTACCTCTCCCTTCATCTCAAAACACAAGAGACATATAGGAGAAGGAAATAAAGTCAGATTACCCATTGCTATTAATATGTTCAAAGATGTCATAGGAATCCATATTCACTAAACTATTTAAGTCAGCTAGTACACCATTTGGAAGACAGGATTAGATACTTAGTTCAAAATAACTAAAGTGTAGTCACTTCTCTGTCATCCACACCAATGAAACTGAGTAATGGTTCAAATAAATAAATAAACTTTTCAATACAATTAGATCAACTACCACATACATTTAAAACTTCCCAGATTTTTATCACAGTCTATTCTTTTTTTTTTTCTTTTTTTTTTCGGTACGCGGGCCTCTCACTGTTGTGGCCTCTCCCGTTGCAGAGAACAGGCTCTGGATGCACAGGTTCAGCAGCCATGGCTCACACAGGCCCAGCCACTCCACGGCGTGTGGGATCTTCCCGGACCGGGGCACGAACCCATGTCCCCTGCATCGGCAGGCGGACTCTCAACCACTGCGCCACCAGGGAAGCCCTCACAGTCTATTCTTAATGCAAGACTAATAATATCAGTAGCTTATCATCTCTTTACCTCTGATGCTGTAGAGTCACCTCAAACTCAACAACTTTCTTGTTTTTATTTCTCTCAGCTGCCCAAGACAGAAATGTCATGGCTTCTACTGACTTGTCCCTTTTCTTCATATCCTGTAGTTAAGTAGTCTCCATGACTGGTGAGTTCTGTCTCTGAAGTCAGTGGTTCCTAAATTTGCTTGCATATGAGAAAACATATAAGCTTTTAAAATGCTTATTCCAGGTCTTGAAACCTAGAGATTCAGTGGTGTTGAACCTGTATTCTGTGTAATACTACCAGATAATTCTGATACAGAGTCCAGTTTGAGAAACATCGCCCTCAAATTTCTAGTTCCTTTTATTCTCTCCATCCCTATTGGAATTACTTTCCTTGATTTTTCTATCTCCTTCCTAGACTGTGTGATGGTTTGCTAAATTTGTTTGCCCTACTCCATTAATCCCTTTCTGTTTTGGTTGACCCTCTACACTGATTGTCTCGTTCTCTTTTTAAGCCTTTTAATAGGACTGTGGTAACTTTTGCAGGGAGGTAGTATCTGGAGGGGCAGAGGAGGATTTCTGGGTTGTTGATAACATTCAGTTTTTTATTCTGTCTTTTGGCGACATAGGCCTGCTCTCTTTGTGAAAATACACCGGCAGCCTCCTTTAGATTTGTGCCTTTGTTCTATTATTTTAATAATATGAAACTCATAGTGCCTCTTCAGGTACTTCCTCACTATACTTTTCCAACATAATTCTGTCCTTTAGCACATGCTGGTCCCTCTCTTTACAACACCTTTTCTGCCTTCTCTCTCTAGCTTACTAATCTTTTTTTATTGTTAAGTTTTTGGGTAATGTTTCTACCTTAGTATCCCAGATTGTAGAGTGTCTGTCTTATTCATGTTTGTGGTCCCACATAGAGATCAGCAATTGCAGAGCCCAGAAATTGGTAGATAGTATGGGTTCAACAGCGCTGTTTAAATAAAATGAATGAATGCATGAATGTATGCTGTGGTTTCATTGACAAATCGGAAAACTTGGCATCAGAAAATAAAGGAGTGAAGATCAAATCCTGTTGTGAGGGTGTGAAGCTATGCCTCTTAGGCACAGGTATTTTGATTTTGGATGAATCCAAGAACAAAAAAATAATGAGTTGAATGTCATGTATCACAAACACAATCATCATCTGAACTAAGTCCCAGCCTAGGAAACGAAAGATCTGGGTTATAGTTGAGGCTCCAACACCACAGGACTTTGGGCAAATCACTTTATCTTTCAAGGCCTAGTGACCATATCTAATTTTTTAAAAAGTTTGGGGGAGGGGGAGTAGATGATCTCTAAGTTCCTCTGAATCTTAAGCATTCCATTGTGTCTGAATAATCTACAAGAAAAAGAAGGCTTCAGTATTTCACAATTCTTCATGTAAACCACTAGCTAAGAAGCATAAATGTGGTTCTTTTGATCCTTGTTTTTTCCCATTTCTGCTCTATTACAGTATATCAGTCATGAGATGAAGAAATTCTATCAATATATGCTAACAGAAAAAAAAGTCAAGTAATTTTTTAAAATGTAATGTTTTAGCAGCTACCCTTCCTAAGGATTTTTAAAACAGCTTTATTCAGATGTAATTCATACAGCATAAAATTCAGCCATTTAAAATATATAATTCAATGGTTTTTAAGGTATTCACAAAGTTGTGCAACCACATCACAACAATCTTCACAATTTCAGAACATTCATCACTCACCACTCTAAAATCCTGTACTATTAGCAGTCAATCTCCCAATTCCACCTCCTTCCACTTCTACCAGGCTTAGGCAACCACTAATATGTTTTCTGTTTCTATAGTTTTGCCAATTCTGGATATTTCATAATACAAGTGGAATCATACAATATGTGGTCCTTTGTGACTGGCTTCTTTCACTGAACATAATATTTTCAAGGTTCATCCATGTTGTGGCTCCAATTTTTTTAATGGAAAATAATATTCCATTGTATGGATAAGCTACATTTATTCATTCATCCACTAAATGAATTTATCAATTGGCTATTATGAATAATGTTTCTATGAACATTTGTGTACAAGATCATGTGTGGACATATGTTTTCCTTTCTTTTAAGTATATAACTAGTAGTGAAAATTCTGTCATATGTTGGCTCTGTTTAACCTTTGAGAAAGTGCTAGACTTTTTTTAAAGCAGCTGCACTGTTTTACATTTCTACCAGAAACGTATGAGAGTACCAATTTCTCAGCACCATTGCCATCACTTTTTATTAACTGACTTTTTTATTTTAGCCATCATAGTGTATGTAAAGGGGTATCTCACTATGGTTTTGATCTGCCTAAAGGCTAATGTGTTCATGCATTTATAGGCCATTTATATCTGTTCTTTGGGGAAATGTTTATGTAGATCCTTTGCCCATTTTCAATTGAGTTATTTATATTTGTTTATTAAGTTGTAAGAGTCCTTTATATATTCTAAATTTAAATCCCTTATCAGATATATCATGGATGTGCCACCCATATAGAATGAGTCAGAAATTATTCCCTCCTCATCTATTTTTTGGAAAAGTTTGTGAAGAATTGGTATTGCTTCTTTAAATGTTTGGTAGATTCCACCAGTAAAGCCATCCAGGCTGGGCTTTTCTTTGTAGAAAGTATTTTTTTAATTGAATTATAGTTTATTTACAATATTGTGTTAGTTTCAGGAGTACAGCATAGTGATTTAGTATTTTTGCAGATTATATTCCATTATAGGTTATCACAAGATATTGGGTATAATTCTCTGTACTATACAGTAAATCCTTGTTGCTTATCTATTTTATGTATAGTTGTTCATATCTGTTAATCCCATACTGCTAATTTGTCCCTCCCTCCTCCCCTTTGGTACCTTAAGTTTGTTTTCTAGGTCTGTGTGTCTGTTTCTGTTTTGGGTACACATTCATTTGTATTATTTTTAAGATTCCACACATATAAGTTATATTTGTCTTTCTAGTTCTGACTTATTTCTTAAGCATAGTATTCTCTAGGTCAGGGGTCCCCAACCTCGGGCTGCAGACCAGTACCAGTCTATGCCCTGTTAGGAACCAGGCCACACAGCAGGAGATGAGTGGCAGGTGAGCAAGCGAAGCTTCATCTGCCACTCCCCATCACTCCCCATCACTCCCCATCACTCACATTACCATCTGAACCATCCCCCCACCACCAGAAAAATTGTCTTCCACAAAACTGGTCCCCGGTGCCAAAAAGGTTGGGGGCTGCTGCTCTAGGTCCATCCACATTGCTGCAAATGGCAGAATTTCATTCTCTTTTATGACTAATATTCCATAGTATATATATATATATATATATATATATATATATATATATATATGTATGTATGTATATATCACATCTTCTTAAGCCAATCATCTGTTGATGGACACTTGCTTTACTTCCATTTTCTTTGCTATTGTAAATCGTACTGCTGTGAACATTGGGTTGCATGTATCTTTTTGACTTTAGTGTTTTGGGTGGAATTGCTGCATATATATGGTAATTCTACTTTTAGTTTTTTAAGGAACCTCCATACTGTTTTCCATAGTGGCTGAACCAATTTACGTACTTTGTAGGAAATTTTAAAATTACTAATCAAATCTCTATTTGTTATATTTTTTCAGATTTTCTATTTTTGAGCCAGTTTTAATAGTCTGTGTCTTTCTAGTAATTTGTTCAGTTCATCTAAGTTATCTAATTTATTGGCATATGGTTCCTTACAGTATTCCCTTATAATTAATTTTATTTCTGAAAGGTCAGTGGTGATGTTCCTTCTTTCATTATTTTAGTAATTTGTGTCTTCTCTCTTTTTCTTGGTAAATTTACCTAAAATTTGCCAATTTTGCTGATCTTTTCAAAGAACCAACTTTTGGTTTCATTGATTTTTCTATTGTAGTTTAAATTTCAAATTAATTTATGTTCTAATGTTTATTATTTCCCTTCTTCTACTGTCTTTAGGTTCAGTTTGCTATTCTTTTCCATTGTCTTAAAGTGGAAACTAGATAATTGATTTGACATCTTTCTTTTTTAATATAGGCATTAAAAGTTATAAATTCCCCTCTAAGCATTGTTTTAGCTGTGTCCCATGTTTTGGTATCTTATGTTTTCATTTTCATTCATTTCCTAGTATTTTCTAATTTCCTTTGTGATTTCCTTTTTGATCAATTGGTTATTTAAGAGTGTTTTTTAACTTCAACATTACTGTGAATTTTCCAACTTTTCTTCAATTATTTGTTTCTAATTTTATTCCACTTTCGTTGGAGACATTCTTTATATGATTGAAATCCTTTTAAAAGTATTGAATCTTATTTTATGACCTAATACATGGTCTGTCCTGGAAAATTTTCATGTGTGCTTAAGAAGACTGGGTATTCTGCTGTTGCGGGGTGGAATGTTCCAGACATTTCTATTAGGTCTAGTTGGTTTATAGTGTTGTTTAAGTCTTCTATATCTTCATTGATCTTTTGTCTAGTTGTTCTATTCATCATTGGAAGCATGGTATTGAAGTCTTCTACTATTATTTTCAATATTCTATTTCTCTTTTTAATTCTATCAGATTTTCTTTCATGTATTTTGGGATACTGTTGTTAGATGCATATATATTTATAATTATTGTGTAATACCTGACAGATTGACAATTTTATCATTATAGAATGTCCCTTTTTTATCTCTAGCAACAGTTTTTTTGTATATGAGTCCAGTAATAGTATAACCACTCCAGCTTTCTTATGATTGCTGCTTTTATGGTATATTTTTTTCAAACTTTAACTTTCAACCTTTTTGTATCTTTAAATCTAAAATATGTCTTCTATAGACAACATATAATGGGACTTAAAAATATCTAGTCTCACAATCTTTGTCTTTTGATTGGGTTATTTGACTCATTTGCACTTAATGTTAATATTGATGTTTGGATTTACATTTGTTATTTATTTTATTTTTTGTTTTATATATGTTTCATGTCTTTTTTGTTCTTCTGTCCCTATTTCTTTCTTTCTTTTTCATTAACTTTATTAATATTTCATTCATAATTTTGGTGTATCATTTTAATTCCTTTGTTATCTTGCTATATTTTTAAGTTATTTTCTTAGTGGTTGTTCTAGGCTTACAATAGATGTATTAACTTACTTTAAGAATCTATATCAAACTTACACTAGTTTAATTTTAATGAGATATAGAAATGTACTTCTATATAGAACTATTCCCTTTTCCCTCTTTTCATGCTATTCTTGTTATATATATTATGACTATGTTATGAACACAATATTGTAATTATTCTAAAGTTCTAATTATTACTTTATATAATTGTTATGTCTCTTAAGAAGCTGAAAAAAGAGAGAAGAGCAAGTATTTATTTTAATTGCTCTAACAATTTTTTCACTATACTTTTTTGAGTTACTTTCCTAGTGGTTGTTCTAGAAATTACACTATGCATCTTAATTTATCAGAGTGTACCTCAGATTTATAGTACTTAGTTCCACTGAGATATAGAAATGTGACTGTTATAAATGTTATGTTTCTTTTTCTCCTCTTCTGTGCTACCAATGTTTTACAATGTTATACATATTACATATACACTATTATATTTTTACTTTGTATAATTTTATATCTTTTAAAGCAGCTAAAAGAAGAAAGGAGAGCAATTATATATTTATAAACTTTGTTATATTAACCTTCTTATTGACCATTTCTATTTTTTTCATCTTCCTGTAGATTTGAGTTATGATCTGGTACCACTTTATCACTACAATACAGCTTTGCTCTCACCCACTTCTTTTGTGAATATATTGTATTTCTGTATGTTATAAGCACAACAACATAATTACATATTGTTTTATACAACTGCTTTTTAAATAAGTTAACAGAAGGGAGAAAATTTCCAATTACAGTGTCTTTTGTAACTACCTACATAATTACCTTTACAAACACTCTTTGTTTCTTCATGTGGATTTGAATTACAATCTGAGATTATTTGTCTTCAGCCTGAAGAACTTTCTTTAGTATGCAAGATACTTTTTTTTTTTTTTTTTTTGCGGTATGTGGGTCTCTCACTGTTGTGGCCTCTCCGATTGTGGAGCACAGGCTCCAGATGCGCAAGCTCAGCGGCCATGGCTCACAGGCCCAGCCACTCCACGGCATGTGGGATCCTCCCGGACCGGGGCATGAACCAGTGTCCCCTGCATCGGCAGGTGACTCTCAACCACTGCACCACCAGGGAAGCCCTGCAAGATACTTTTAATTGACATAAGAACTTTGATTTATAATACTTTTTTTCACCACTTTGAATATTCACCGTCTTCCAGCCTCCTTTGTTTTGAATAAATCAACTGTTGGTTTTATTGGGGTAATCCCAAGTCCTTGGCAAGTCATTTTTCTCTTGCTACTTTCACAATTTTCTTTTTGATTTTGGCTTTCAACCTTTTGACCATGATGTGTTTTAATGTGGATATCTTTGTGTTTATTCCAGGTGGAGTTCAGTAAGCTTCTTGAATATGTAACTTCATTTTTTTCCATCAAATTTGGCAGGTTTCAGCCATTGCTTTTTGAATAATTTTTCTGCTTCTTTCTTTTAAAAATGTTTTCCTGGGCTTCCCTGGTGGTGCAGTGGTTGAGAGTCTGCCTGCCGAGGCAGGGGACGTGGGTTCGTGCCCCGGTCCAGGAGGATCCCACATGCCGTGGAGCGGCTGGGCCCATGAGCCATGGCTGCTGAGCCCACGCGTCCGGAGCCTGTGCTCCACAACAAGAGAAGCCGCAACAGTGAGAGGCCCGTGTACCACAAAAAAAAAAAAAAAGTTTTCCAGTATTTCAATCATACTTAATAGTATCCCACATTTTTCCTAGGCTCTGTTGATTTTTCTTCATACATTTTTCTGTTTTTCAGATTACATAACCTCTAATCATCTGTCTTCAAGTTCATTGAGTCTTTCTTCTGCCAATTCAAAACTACCATTGATCCCCTCTAGTGAGTTTTCATTCTTCATATTGCTCATTATACTTTTCACATTCAAAATTTCATTTAGTTCTTTTTTTGTGACTTCTATTTCTCTTTGCCGATGTTCTCTATTTGATAAGACATTGTCATCATGTCTTTCTTTCATTCTTTAAGGATTTTTTTTTTTAGTTCTTTGAACATATCAGTTATAGCTATTTTGAAGTCTTTGCTAAATCCACTATTTGGGTCCTTTCAAACTTAGTCTCTATAGTTTGTGTATGTATCACACTTCCCTGTTTCTTTGCATTTCTTGCAAATTTTTGTAGTTGTTGTTGAAAACTTGATGTAACAACTCTGGATACTGGTCCTCCTGCCAGCCTAGGTCTTACTGTAGTTGTTGCTTGTTTAGTTGCTTAGTGACCTTGGGGAGTATTTCAATGAATTCTATTTCTGCCTTAGTGTAAGACCTTTAATGTCACTGCTCAGATAGCATATCCTTGGGCAAGTGCACAGTCACCCTGATATCCATTTTGCCCAGGGATGACAGTGGTTTTAGCTGAGCTGTCTATGATTTTCTCTTTTCCTGATCTTCATACTAAAATTTTCTAGTGTTATTATTAGTGTTCTCTAGTGTCTTCATACTAGTCTTCTCTAGTGTTATTATTCCCCAGCTGTTAAACTTTAATAAATGTTAGCTGATTGATTTTTTTCTTTTTTCTTGGAAATGCCCAAGGGCATAAATCACTCTGCATTCTGAATCAATTAAAGTCAGGTTTTCTGCAGGGGTAGTCTTTTAGGCCAGTCTCTGTGACTTGGTCATATCCCAGGAGAGCTCTTCTTAGCTTCTCTTTCTGTCTTTTTTTTTTTTTTAACTAGACTACTAACTAATCTATCATTTCACTTGCTGCTATCATGGAGCTACTAGCTGTTCCTTAACTGCTCACACCAAAGTCTCCTTTTTTCTTTTAATATAGAATCTTTAGGCTTGAACTTCCTCACTCTGTTCCAAATAAACCCAGTTTCCTTGGGATGAGCTATAGAACTCTCAGTGTTTACAGCCTACCTCCCTTTCTAAGCAAAACCTATATAATGGTCTGCTTGTCTCCAAGGGATATCCCTACTCTCTGAGCATGGTACTGAGTGGGGGCAGTAGCCTTGGTCTTCTTGGCTTTTTTCTCCCAGTGTGGAATCTCTGCTCTATGAGCAAACTGGGGTTAATGCAATCCCTCAGTCTATGATTGAGGGTTTGGTGGAATAAGAGAATCCCAGACTTCCATGCTTGGCTGACTAGAGCTTCTGCAACACAGACTGGAGAGAATGAGAAATGCTGGTGGCCTGTCCCTCACTGAGAGAAAATATAATCCTAGACAGTGAGCTG
The DNA here is from genome assembly GCF_025265405.1 of Mesoplodon densirostris. Lineage (NCBI taxonomy): Eukaryota > Metazoa > Chordata > Mammalia > Artiodactyla > Ziphiidae > Mesoplodon > Mesoplodon densirostris. The sequence goes on from NC_082671.1 coordinate 55,686,806, forward strand.
GGGGAAGAGGCAGATTTAGTTGAGGGCTTGGTGGTGGGGGAATGGGTCATGACTCAAATGAAACAGACTCACTCTTCTGAGATTTAATAGATTTTCCTAAGTAAGTGTTTCTCCATTTGCTGTGTGCTCTTAGGTCAATCTCCAGAGATTTTCAATGGAGTTTTTTTTTTTTTATGATTTTCACTAGTCATGATTGTTTCACGGGAGAGAAGGTAAGCAGAGCTCCTCATTCTGTCACTCCAGAAGTACTTTTCCTCCCAGATTTACTTATTACTGAAATCACAGAAAATTTTAGTATTGTATTCCTGCCAAATGAACCAGAAAACAGATCAGTCTATATGAAAAGAAGGAAAGAACTGAAAAGAGTAATTATTTGAGTTACTATGAACTTTAGTTAATTTTTTCAAACAAGTATGCAAAGTGTTGATTTAATTAAGAGTTCAAATTTTAAATGATTGAAGAGGCTTCATTTTTTTGGCAAAAATAGTGATTAGATACTCTGAGATCTTTGAATACATAACATCTAAAAATGCGGGCTTAAATGTAAAAATCATCTTTTTAACATACATCAATAACCTGCCAAGGATGTAATGAAAATTGTCAGAGCAATGTCTTTTTTTCTCTACAGATGTTTCTCTACAATGATAAGAGATTGGCAGTCATAGCCAATACAACAGCTCCATCAATGGCCCTGCAACCTTTTATCTTTCTCTTACATCATTGTTATTGTAGGTTTATCACCCTCATACTAATATTTCATGGACTCAAGATCACTGTTCTATCTCTAACCTCATATCTGTACTTCAGGGCAGTTCAAAACAAGGAAACATCCAAAGAAGGGCTGGGACCTATAAGACAGATGAAAAACTTTAGAATCATCCAACAGATTTTTGATTACATCACCTTGGCCAGAACTAAATCAAACAGCCACCTCTAGTTAGCAAAGGAGGCTGGGAAATATACTTTCAGAAGTTAGACATGTTACCACCAAAAGAAATCTGGCTTCTATTTAGTAAGAAAAAAATGGCAAATGGGTATTATATAGAAAACTAGTAGTGTCTGCCACAGCAAGGTTGTGGAAAATGGGAATACTCATACACTTCTGTTGGGAGTATGATTTGTCACAACTTTGAAGAATAGTTTTGCTATAACTACAAAAGTTGGAGAAAAAAATGAATGAAGTAGGACTATTGATAATAACATGGTCAACACTCATAAACAATTTTTAAACCAAAAATATCAAGTTCTAAAACAATGTGTATAATAAGATGCTTTTTGTATGCACTTTTATATACTACAGTAAGTCCCCTACACACAAACCTTCAAGTTGCGAACTTTCAAAGGTGCGAACGTGCATTGCATGTCCGATCACATAAGTTAGTTCACGTGTCTGGCATACATTGTCACGTGCGTGCATCCTCTACAAGTGGTTGTGCTTTTGTGTACTTTACTGTACAGCACGGTATAGACTACAGTAGTACAGCTGTACTTTATTTCAAAGGCAGGATGTCCGGAAGCAAGCATAAAAGCAGTGGTGATGTAGCCGGTACTGCTAAGAAGCGCCAAGCAATAACGATGGAAACAAAAGTGAAAATAATTGAAAGAGTGGAGTGACAAGAGGAAGAAGAAGTAACTGAAGAACAGAAGAGATTCATGACACAGGTAATGGAGAGGGGATTTTCTTTATTTGATGAGGCACTGTTAGTTTTTGAGGCACAGGACCCAAACCTAGAACAGTACACAAAGGTTGCAGCAGCCTTTCAAAATGCAATCCAGTGTTACCATGTCAACTGTGATGAGAAAAAAAGAGCTACTACCCAGACATCACTGGATCATTTTTTCAAGAAGGCAGATAGAACTGAATCCAGCAAGGAACCAGAACCTCTGCCATCAACATCAGGCGTGAGTGAAATTGCAGCTTGCCCTCTGTCTCCTATTGCTGACGATCCTTCAGCTCTACCTTCTCCCACCTCCTCTCCCTCCTCCAGTCAGTGACTCTCCTTTTCTGTTCACTCGATGCCAACCCCTGGATGCCAGCTGTTGTACTGCACTACTGTACTTTTCAAGGTACTGTACTGTAAGATTAAAAATGTTTTCTTTATTTTTGTGTTTGTTTTTAATGTATTGTGTGAAAAGTATTATAAACCTATTACAGTACAGTTCTATACTTAATGTACATATAGTATAGTACTGTATGTATACTGTATGTTTGTGTGTATATATGTGTGTGTGTGTGTGTGTGTGTGTGTATAGCCAATTGTGTTAGTCGGATACCTAAGCTAACTTTGTTGGACTTAGGAACAATTGGACTTGCGAAAGCACTCTCAGAATGGAGCTCGTTCCTATGTAGGGGACTTACTGTATATGAGGACTATTTTCACCAAGAAAAGACTTATTTTATTTTTTTTAATTGAAGTATAGTTTAGGTACAATGTTATGCAAGTTACAGGTGTACAATTTAGTGATTCATAATTTTTAATTGTCATAAAAATTATAACAATTATACTCCATTTATAGTTATTATAAAACATAGGCTATATTTTCCATGTTGTATAATACACCCTTGTAGTTTATTTTATACATAATAGTTTGTACCTCTTAATCCCCTACTCCTTCTGCCTTCCCTGTCCCCACTGGCAACCACTAGTTTGTTCCCTATATCTGTGAGTCTGTTACATTTTTGTTATATCCACTAGTTTGCTGTATTTTTTAGATTCCACATATAAGTGATTTTTTTAAATGAGAAGAGTTTAGTTACATTATTTAAATGCATAGGTGGCCCACAGGTGAGCAAGGGAGATCCATGGGGAAACAGCAAGTGGAATCACAGTGGTGGGTGGGGGCAAGGCTGGAGCTGCAAGAGGAGCTGTGGGGCTGGCTTTCCAAGGCGCTCAGAGTTAATGAGCCACAGAGGTGAAACAGCAGATCCCAGAGTCCACCTAAAACCAAACACTGAAGGACAGTATTAGTCCTTCTCTGTCTGACTTACTGTACTTAGCATAATATCCTCCAAGTCAACCCTTCTTGCTGAAAATGGGAAAATTTCATTCTTTTTTATGGTGAGTAGTATTCCATTGTGTGTGTGTATGTGTGTGGTGTGTGTGTCTGAGATAGACAGATATTATTCATTTATATATATATAAAGATGTGATATATATATATATATATATATATATATATATATATATATCACATCTTCTTTATCCATTCATCTGTTTATTGACATTTAGATTGTTTACAGTGTTTCACTGAAATTCTGGAACATTGTCCCAGATAGCATTATTTTAAAATTTATTCCAGAAATTATGGCATATAAAAATTAAAGCAGATCCCATTTTTGGAAGAACCAAACACTGTTTCAGGGGTACATCTTGCTTAATCCTAAGGTTTAATTGCAAAAACATGGGTTTGGGAGTCAACAGTCTAAGCTTTAAATCACTGCTCCAAAACCTGGGAACTCTGTACCCTTAAGCCAGTTGCTTTAATTCTCTACCCGTTTCCCCTTGTAAAATCACAGCAGGAATTCTTACCCTCCAGGATTGTTGTGAAGATTAGAGACAACAATGTGTCTCATCTAGGTCTGATCCTTATTACGTGCAGAGTAAATTGTTGCTCTGGTGCATAAATTAGTTCCTCAGTTTCCATGCCCTGCATGATCTCATACACAAACTGTGGTATCACTTGAAACTACTATCAGAAACCCCCAAATTGTTTGACCGAGCTTTCTGCATTCCCATTACTGTTAAGTGCTAAACTATTCTTCTCAGTGACACACCCAGGACCAAATAAAACAGAAAATAGAAACTGAGTCATTTGTTGAATAAACTTAAATCAAAGAGGACATGATTTTTAAGGCATTTAAACAAAATTTTAAAAGTTTACCCTTTTTCAAGAGAGAGAAAATACTGCAAGTGTTTGAATGTTTGTTGTAGCTTTTACCTTACTTAATGTTTTTGAAATTATAAGAGTTTTTGTAAATCTAAGACTCTTACCAAATTACAGGAAAAATAATGTTCTTTATATGCATTATAAGCAATGTTATTATGGCTCATAGTTCTTTTAGAAGATGTTAAGAGAAAAGTTATGGTGAGAAATCCAATGTTTATAAAAAAAAAAATTCAAAAAGAGATGCCAGTATAAACACACACGTTGGACAAGGGCCACTTGGACCAAGAGTTAATGCTGAGATCTTATGTATTATGTGATAAAATACCATATTTCAATCTAAATTCCTCATTCTTTCCTTAATGTCAGGGCAACATATTCCTCTATGGTTACTTTAGGGGTTATATTTTGATTGAAATATTTCATTGTTTGTGCAAAAAAAAATTTATGTTGCATTAATAGATGCCATCTGATAATAGATTCTTTAAAATTGATGATATTTTCCAGTTCTAAAAAAAATGCAGAAACATGTTCATGAATAGTTTTCATCAACATGATAAAAGTTCATTAGTACTTTTCAGTCTTAAAAGAGAGACAAGGATAGGGCTTCCCTGGTGGCGCAGTGGTTGAGAGTCTGCCTGCCGATGCAGGGGACGTGGGTTCGTGCCACAGTCCGGGAGGATCCCACATGCTGCGGAGCGGCTGGGCCCGTGAGCCATGGCCACTGAGCCTGCACGTCCGGAGTCTGTGCTTCGCCAACGGGAGGGGCCTCAACAGTGAGAGGCCTGCGTACCGCTAAAAAAGAAAAAAAGAGAGAGAGAGAGAGACAAGGATAAATCATCTGAGGACTGAGGTATTTAAGTGGCAGGTCTAGATCCATGATGGTACAGAAGAGGCCATCTCTGGAGGTGAGGACATGATTGCCCTGCTGCTTGGCTGCTTCTTTTTAGAAGATCCTTCTCTTCCACTTATGAGAGTGGGTCAACATTTCATATCACTTACTCCTTTAGGATTAAGCAATTTTAATATATTATCAGCCATCAAAAATGTATTTTAAATTATTTGACAAATGAACTTCTCTTGAACTTGAGAGAGTGAGATTACTAGCCACACTGTATCTGATGATGATGATGGAGAAAGAAAGGTCCAGTGTCCCTGAGGATTGTCAGAGTGGGGACATTTTGAAGAAAGGGAAGGTGAAGAAAGAAGGGAAGGAGGAGAGAGCTGGCAACAGAATTTGTATAATTTTTAGTCATGTCTGAACTTTCGAAAGGAAAGAAGACAGATAGGAGAAGTAATACTAAAGGCTTCAAGAGTGTAGAGTCCTGTCAGACTGTGTGCCCTCTTGAGCCTGTGCACTGAAGACTTGAACCCAAACATTGGGGAAGAAAGAAAAGATTATATTCTTGGGAAGAATATAAATACACACATGCCCTCTGCATTAGTCAGGTTTCTCCAGATAAACAGAATCAATCAGATGTATCCTATAGGATAACATATATATATGTATATATATATATATATATATATATATATATATATATATATATGATTTATTACAAGGCATTGGCTCATGTAACTATGGAGGAAGAAATCCAGCTATCTGTCATCTGCAAGCTGGTGACCCAGGAAAGACTGTGATATAAATTCTAATCCAAGTCCAAAGGCCTGAGAACCAAGAAAGACAAAGATATAAGTACCAGTTGGAGGACAGGAGAAGACTGACATCTCAGCTCATGTAGTCAGACAGTGAGAGTAAATTTATTCTTCCTCCACTTTTTTGTACTATTCAGGCCCTCAGTGGATTGGATTATGCCCACTCACTCTGGGGAGAACAAACCACTTTACTCAGTCCACCAATTCAAATGTTAATCTCTTCTGGAAACACCTTCACAGTCATACCCAGAAATAATGTTTAATCTGGGCAACCCATGTCCCGATCAAGTTGACACAAAAAATTAACCATCACATCGTCCGTCTTCCAATCAGTGTTATGTGGCGCCTCCCACTGGGGCTCTGAAACTTGGGGCTATATTTCTCAGAAGAGGAAAGTTGAGAATGTCTGAGTGCAAGAAAGACAGAGAAAAGAATGACTTTTGGAAAGATAGAAAAGCTTAGGGGTGAGAAAATGGGACTAAATCACCCTTTAACTAACATACTGGGAAAATCTCTAAAGAAAGCAAGCCTTTAACTGCAGATTAAAACACAGATTTTTATCTTTCTTTACACCTCTTTATTTAAACATTTTAGTGGAAGAGTTACTCAAAATTGGAAATATATGGAGCCCCATGAAAAGCGGTTAGAGTTGTTTTTATCTTTTTTAGGAAAAACAAAATATAGACATCATAAGCAACCCAAGTTGTCAGTATGATTGCCCTATATACCTTTTCTTCCAAACATAAAACTCATCTGGTTACCATAATTTTCCTGTCTTGATGGGGTATCTTCCATCTATTCTTCCATTCATTTTTGTTTAGAGTGAACATTGGGTGTGTTGGTATAATCACTTGAGCCCAGTAACAAACTCTACATTATAAGCTCTCACATTACAGTCTCAGGCAGGGAGAAAGTTCTGACAACCTGAATGTTGCTATTCAGACAGTCTCCCTGGAAGGAAAAAATGCCAAGGGCATGTCTAACCAC